>NC_056744.1:1189738151-1189895651 GCF_019279795.1 Protopterus annectens
AAGGCACTACATAAACCACAAGGGATACACCTCCATCAACTGCCAGGTCATGTGCAATGTCCAGGGCATTATCATGGATGTGTGTGCTGACAGCCCTGGAAGCTATCACGACTCCCACATCTGGCATGCCTCTCAGCTGTATTGGTTATTTGCCAGGGGGGACATCCCAAATGGCCACCTGGTGGGGGATGCTGGCTATGCACTGGAACCGTGGATGATGACTCCCATCAGAAATGCACACACACCCATGCAGGAACGCCATAATGATGCACATGCACAAACCAGAATCATCATAGAGTGTGTGTTTGGGATGCTGAAATCATGGTTCCGTTGCTTGGACATATCTGGTGGAGCCTTGCAGTACTCTCCAGGCACATGTGCCCACATCTTCATAGTGTGTGCCATGCTACACAGTAGGGTCCTGCGGAAACAGCTGCAGCAGGGACAGAATGGTGAAGGCCCTCACAGCCCACCACCATTGCCAAGGGCCCCACAGGCACAGAGGTACTCAGACCATGAACACCTTGAGCCAGCCCCAGTAGGCAGACAAAGGCGTGCCCAGTATGCCCATGCCTTGGCAAAGAGGGAACGTATAGTACTCACACTGACAGTGTAGGCACCTAGGGACTGACACCTTTCTCCACCTGCACACACAGTAAAAATGGATGGCACACACAAAAGACTACCTGTAAATTGTCATTTATAGGCAGTCTACTGTGTGCATCCTACATAGGCAGCCCTCAACTATTGCACACCCAACAGCCAGTGGCACAAGGTAAGTAAACCCTGAACAGTAAACTAAGCTATCAGCATATGCAGATACTGTATATGTAAATTCATAGGTAGGAACTTGGCCAACTGCCAGAGGCCATTCATAAGGCAAACAAAATGTGTCAGTGTTTGCCACTCCATTGAGTCATTAACCGTCCCTCAGTGGAGCAGAGCCAATGACAGTATCCCTGGGGTGCATCTACTGTTCCCCATCCACCCTTCACAGTTTCTCTTGCAGAGTGTTAGTGAGGGGCTCTGTAAAATGTAGTTGGGAATGTTGTTCCAAACTATGCGGAGTGTCTGTGACAGGAAGCTGTCCCTCCAGCATCTTCCAGTTATTGTTGTGGCAAGGTCAGCTCACTACAGTGTGTGGCTCACTGTGGCATGGATTCCCATAGGTGGAGCATATCCACCAAGCTAGAGTTCGACATGGCTGTGTTGGTCAGCAGAGACCATCTTTGGGTAAACAAGATGCCACTGAGTAAAGCAGGGGGTTATTCAGTCCGGCTGCATAGCCCATATGTTGGAGGCCAGTATTCCCCTTGGTGAGGTACATTCGAGGACCCCCCATCTGAGGTGCATCCCACATGGATTATTATACCCTATGATGGGACTGATGAGTGATGAGTAAAGGGGGGCTCTATAACCCCAGTATGTCTAGATGGGAACCCTTTAGTAGTCAGATGGCCTACATAGAAGGATGTCCTAACTACTGTGGAGATATGATTGTCACAGGGGAGATCACTATCTACCTTAGTCCCCAGATACCCCATTACCTTGTCTGTATTAAAGTGGCTGCCGCTCATGTGTTAATATGTGGGTGCCAGTTCCACAATGGAATGACCATGCAGTTAGTGGCACTTGGCTAGAGGCCATGTCAGTGGCCCTGTGACATTCTCTGTGAGGCCCCCTGAGGGATGCCTGTGTCAGCTGGACTATCAGTAATGGCTCCCAGTTTGCAGTCATTGCCAAACATGGTCTGCCGTAGTCCACCTGTGTTTGCCTGTACATCTGAGAAATTTATGCCAAACAGTGGGGCTCCCAGGACTGAGTCCTGTGGGACACCAGTTGTGACTATTCAAGAGTTGGACCTGGAGACCGCTAGTCGTACCATGTGGGTTTTGTGTGTGCAAGCCCGTTGGCAACCCAACCTGTGTTGTATGGATGAAGGTACAGGCTGGTGTGTTTATCAATAATACTTGAGTGGGGTATGGTGTCAAAAACCTTGGTGTGGTCCAGGTAGTATGTGTGAACCACCTCCCCTGTCATCTAACGTCTTGGTGACTGTATGTAAGACATAAAACAGGTTCAGTAGGTATTAACTGCAGTCAACCAAGCTGACCTGAGTTGGGTCACGTGTCCGAAGGTTACCAATGTCATTGTTAATGAGTGCCATGAAGATGCGAACCATACCATTGCAGACCAGGCTAGTCAGGCTTATGGGGTGGTAGTTACCATGGTCAGTTGTGATTTCCTCATGATAGAGTGGAATAACCATTGCCACGCACCATTGCATGGGCATGTAGCCTGTGGAGAGGCTGAGGTAGGAATGCATAATTAGGTGGGGGGCAGGTTGTTATGTACAGTTTGCAAGATGCAGTCTGGGTCAACATCTGCCTCCATTGATGCTGTGTTCTGCTGTTAGAGAGGGCCAATTCCACCTGTGTGTCTGTGATGGTTGGGATACTGTACCTTACGGGTAGTGTTGTGGGCTCTTTAAGGGGTGAAGTATGCACCGAATGTATCTGCAAGGATGTTGATGATATCAGCAGGGTCAGCATATTTTGCGCTATATTTCACTGGCACAGTGCAAATCTGTGTGTCACCACATAGATCCTTGACATAGCCAAAGAAGGCTTTGTGGTTATCTTTCGAATACTTGCGTATTCTCCTGCTGATGTTAGCCTTGGATGATGTCATGAGAGACCTACGTATCATACTAATAGTGGTCATGGATGTCTGCCCTTCATGGGATTTGCTGTGTGTCGGGAACACTGTCCTATGTCTGTAGTATAGCTTGTTTATTGCAGAAGTCCACCAGACTGGTGTCCTTGTCTAGGAGGAGTGAGTCTTGGTTTACCAGCAATGGCACAATCCATACATCCATGTAGGTGCTTATAGACTGCATTTGTTAATCTGTCTGTATCTGAAGCAGTGTTTCCCCTTAGCGTGGGGGCTGTGAAACCCCCCACCCCTGTCACTAATAGTGTAAATTTAGCTGTAGGAAAGGTATACATTGTGGTATCAGTGGGTGGGAGAGATGCTAGGGTGTGGAAACAGTGAATAGTTCATGGTCAGATCTAACCAGTGACCGGTAAACCTCCACTGTGGTGCACCTGTTGCCCATGTTGGTGATGACCACATTTAGTAGCTTCCACCGCATGTTAGGGAGGTTACCACCTGATACAGGGCATATGAGGTGATACATTCCAGGAAATGCTGGTCCTGGAAGTGAGTACCGGAGTATGTTTCCCAGTTAATGGTATGGTAGTTGACATCAACCAATGCCAGGGTGTGTGTTAGGACTGTCGTGTTCTCCACTGTCTCCAGGTAGGTGGAGGTCCTGGGTCATGGAGGGTTATCCGTAGCAGGCCACATTCAACATTGCTGTTGTGGCTGATGTTAGCTGCACATGGATGATCACAGAGGTATCATGCTGCCCCACTAACCTGGAGGTGTAGGTATCCCTGATGAATATGAATACAGCCCCTCCATGTCTGTCAGTCCATGTTCTGTGGCTGAAATGTGTGGTATGGGATGTAGTCTGGTAGTGCTAGTGTGCTCTCAGGAGCCTTAAGACAGATTGCAGTTAATGCACAGATGTTGACGTTGTCCATCCTGAGGAGTGCTGTGACTGCATGCATGTTGTGATCACAACCCCTGGTGTTGAGTAGCATAAACCACATTGAATCTGCTATTGTGCTGTTTACGGAGCTGGTATTCACCTTCGGGACTCTACTAAATAAGACATCATGGGGGTGCCAATAGCCTTGATCAGTATTCCAAAGTGTAAGGCAGACACATTGGTTAATATGGTATCATTGCATGCATGTTCCCCATCTGTGCTTGATTTTCATCTCCCGTGTAGGTAACCTAGTGGTAAGCAATAGAAAGCCTTAACCTTGTACAAGTCTTCTAGCTTCCAAGATAGGCATTTGGAGTGACTAAGTATCAGTGCCCTGTATGTTTGTGCTGTACTCAACTGTTTCCTGACTACATGGTGAGTTCACACTGTATATTGTGATCTGAAGGTCTGTTTATTCGCATATTATGGCTGTGATGGCCTGCACATTAGAGGTGCACAGATAGCCTACTATCTATCTGCCCAAGGGCAATTAGAAGCATACAAGCAGTGTGTTGGCCTTTCCCGCACCATTGATGAAGTAACTAAGCCTCTGTCAAGCATAGCCAATGAAGCAATTCCAGGCAGAGTTGCAGGAAGCTGTTGAAGACTGCGGTTGTGGAGAGTGATAGGGGCACTTAGTGATCTAAAGAGGGCATGTTAATGTGGCGATTCAACACCATTCAATTGCCCCAACAGGTCTTGCAGCTATCAAACTGGACAGGCTCCCCCACCCCCTGGCTGTATGGTTCTGGGACACATGATCCCAGGGGTGTATAGTCTGTCACCCATTCACACAACAAGGTTTCCCTGGAAGATTCTCAGTGAGGGGCTATGCCTAATGTAGTTAGGAATGTAATGTATTGTCTCACAGTACTTTTGTTATATGTTATGTCATGAGTACGTGAAGCTCAGTGAGTTAGGGGGCTACCACCCTTTGCTTAGCCTAGCTTACACATAGAAACCATCTAAATAGGAAATAGATGGAAGCAACGTTAATGTCAACAGTGTAATGCTTACAGCATCCGCATAGTATCTGTGCATTCGCAGTTACAATCCCGATAAAGGCAGGGATGTTTATCATGTGCAAAAGTATACCTAAACCACAGCTTGCATATATAGGTAGTTATCGCCTGTATAATAAACATTGAAATCACCCATATAAACCCATGTGTGCAGGAGAGTACAGTCAACAGAGAATGTAATGTCATGACAGCACATAGTGAGATGTTACATCACTGACAGGTATATATCCTGAGCAGTTAGCGGATGTGGCCGTGTTTGTGCACACAGGTTACACGTCACAATGTTTGTTTAACTGTGTTTAACCACTGCTATAATGTCACACAAACACTGTTAAACATGCTTACAACTGTGCAAATGAGCCTTACTCTGCAGTAAACAACATTCATATAGCATCACAGGTGTCGAACCCTGGACCATGCACACTATAGTCATGGGACGTTCCACTAAGCCATCCGAGGTGTACATATGTTTCATGGTCCTGAGACTACACCTTATACCATATGCATTTCACTGTAATGATCACAAATGGGACAGTGTCCTTGTGAACATATGTAAAGTACATTTTAATGTACTGTAGTTTGTGAACCAACACATTCCAGTCTACAGATGTATTACTGTTACAAACTAATGCGAAATATAAATATATATATATATATATATATATATATATATATATATATATATATATATATATATATATATATATATATATATATATATATATATATACACACACACACACACACACACACACATATATATATATATATATATATATATATATATATATATATATATATGTGTCAGTGATGTCTGCACATAAATAAATATATATATATATATATATATATATATATATATATATATATATATATATATATTATACAGTTACAGCAATAGCCATATATATAAGCATCTATGAACACACTTTGTGACACAGAAGCACTCCAAAGGAATTGGAGTGTACACAAAACACATGCAGCTCTAGTATCATAACAATTAATATTAAACTAAGTCACCATAGAAGGAGTGGTTGTTGAGTATGTGAAGATTGGGGTGGGGGAGGAATGATGGGTAATGCAATCATGCATCAAGGAGGGCCTGGGTCGGATGTCCAATAAGTGAACTGGAGGGGCATACATGGAGTATGGGGACAATATAAAAAGGACACAAAGCAGGAACCATATTCATAATACACCCTGTCATGTCACATTGCAATACCTACTTTCACAAACATATGAACATTAACATGTATCAGACATATGTACACCAACTGATTGTCACATATGTTGTCAGTAGTGAGGAATGTCTGTAGAACAATGTATATTCTAAACACCATAACATTCGTGCATATCTCAGATGCTGTAGTGGTAAGGTCAGTAACTGTGGTGTTCATGGTCCCGGGTTCAAGACCTGCAAGGGCTGTTAGGTTATTTTGAGGGCCAGAATAAGGGCTTTTGGATGCAGGTGGATTAAAGCACTCTTAAGCAGTTGCAAACGGGTTTCCACGTGTTGGCGTGATGGTAAGTGGTGCTGCTACATGGTAAACGGAGAAGCGCTTCACATGTTTGACCTTTGCTTAACGTCGTACAGACCACGGGCAAACCTGCTCACAACCGCGTAAATGTGCCTTATTCACACTTTTACTACCAGTGCCTACTCGGAGAGGTAAAATGATAAAACATTCCAAGAGTAGAACCCGAAACCATGTACTCCATCCTCCGATTAACCTAACACTAAGCTACCTGGGATGTACCTATCCCAGTTGTGTATGCAGACAGGTTAAAACACAAAAGGGAGGAATGTGTTGAAATAGGACAACCCGCCATGTACCCAATTAAAGTATATATATATATATATATATATATATATATATATATATATATATATATATATATATATATAGAGAGAGAGAGAGAGAGAGAGAGATACATAGAGACATGTCGATATATACAGGTCTACATATATATGTAGATATATAGATAGGTTAGAAACATCTACACATCTATGGAGGTACAGATAAACATATGCAATAATGTATATATCTATATACATATACACACACACACACACACACACACACACACACACACACACACACATATATATATATATATATATATATATATATATATATATATATATATATATACACACACACACATACATACATGTCTGTAGACAGCATCCGAAGTGGTCATATCTGAGTATAACATGGACCATAGCAATCACACATCCCCCCCCCCCAAACAATATGGACATAACATATGAAGAGTATATGCCAATACGCTATTACAAATATGTTCTATGGACACAGTCACCAACACAACTGCATTGACTGCAAATATCCATGACAGAATTACACACAGACAACTTTCATTTTGCAAATCTTTATTACATTCTGATGTATTGCTAAAAGGATTCAAGGACTAACACTACCTGCATGCTATACAGGAAGCATTTAATAGTGCCTTAATGAATCAGCCTGCATTTACCATAATATTAGTCCACTAAGGGATAGATGTTCACATAGGGAAAGAACACCCACACACATATAGACGTTGTATAAAAGGGGTTCCTACACACCTGCATGTGATATGTACACCCACCAACATCTACCCCACAACCGAAATAATTACATCAATACATACTGTCATACCATAACCAATTATGCAACTGCTGTACAACATCTTCTGATACCTTAACATACCTGGACACAGACACACTAACATGGCTCTTTGTGAAATAGTTGCCATTATACAATTGAGCAGCTGCTGATGTAACATGGTTTGTATGAACTAATCCCTTTTCAGATGGTTGAAAGGTTCGTACACCAGGAAGTTTTATCGAGTACTGATTATAAGTACAGTATGATACACAGTAACACCAAACTAAATATGAGTGGTAAGCACATTGTAAACCCCTTAACATTATATGCATAGCTATGCAGCCTTGAGCTGGTCAAACAACCTGGCCAGACTGAAACATATGCAGAAGTATTAGGTACAGACAAACACTGCACAAGTAGCAATGTTCAAAAATATAACAGCAGTACTCACATTTAGACCAATTCCTCTAGGCATTACACACAATATATTACTGTTCGTCTCAATACAGCTGTTGCAATGGATTCCAAAAAAACCTCCACACTGTCTTCCTCACAAGTAAGGGAAAGGGACAATGCCCAAGTGGAGTACTCAGTTATACTTCACTGTTGCCATGGTATTGGCTAAGCCAGCAGCAGTGCAGCTGATGTGCATGTAATTAGCTACTTAGGAACACCAATTGGCCATCAGTATAGCATATGTTACTGATCTGTAACTAAAAAAGGTTGCCTTGTCACACATTCAAACCATCTTTATCTATCTGTAGGACAGTACAAAGCATGAAAAGACGAACTGAAAACGAGTAGTATACTAATTAATAACACCTTCAATTACTAAGACGGTATGTATAACATGTAGTATGTCTGTGTATGTAGTATCTGTACTGTAAGAATTACAGTGTAATCAATGCATACTGTGGAAATAGCTATCTTGTAGCGATGTATTGTTGAGCAGTAGTAATGCTTGTAGTATTCTAAGTGTGTACTGCTGTAGGTCACACGGCTGACTCCACATACACCACAAGGGATGCTATGGGCTTGGAACCCACTATTTTGCTTCCAGTCACTGTCAGTGTCAGGATTGGTCCAACAAGTATGTGCTATAACAGGGGATAGTATATGCTGTCATATTGTAACAGTCAACATATGTATGGGTGTATAAGTAAGATGAACATGTTAAAGGTGGGCTTACCGTGCAAATATGGTGTGCATTGTGGGATATTGTGCCAATAACTGTGTAATGTACAGTAGTCTAGGCAGATCTGTATTCTATTCAACATAGCAGTTCTGATATGTTATGCAAACAGTAGTTATATCTATTGGCAATTACAATACTCAATGACAAGATACATAGCATTAGTATTCATCTGACAGGTTAGCAGCATGATAGCAAAGATAACTGGAAGAGCCAGGTAACTATCCATGCACATAACACATGTAATATCCACCTCTCTACTATTGTTTGCAATAACAGCTGTGCATGTGTACATGTTATGCAAATGTGTAGTGACCCTTGTTACAGGGCTGGGCCAAATGGCTATTTGCACACCTACATAGAGTGGATATTGAGAGTACAGACACACTGGTCGAGCTACCAGGTTTGTGTAGCCCAACCTAACAGCCGCCTGCACATACTGTATGTAAGGTAGTGCACAGCACTGGTAATGAAACAGGTTGCACATCATCTTTAACTCCAGTGTAACATCTGCAGTAGGAGTGTAAGATGTAGGAGACAGCTGCCCATGTGTAATAGCAGCATAATAGGTAATGGCTCACACTATCTGATTATATCTTGATAATGTTGACAGTGGCATCAGGGCCTATTGATACATGACTCTGTTTGGGGAGTGGGTGTCTGTGCCCAACAGAGCTCATGGTCCTGGTGGATATACGAGTATATACCCAGAGAAGGAAACAGATATGTAGACACATGCATCATCAGTAATCAACTAACAGGATGTGATAAGCTCCTCAGAGGAGGTTTGCTGCCAAGGGTAGCTACACTGTGTCCGTAATAACCAGTGTTGTCACGTCCATAACACAAATAATTACATGTGAGCATCACTGTCTAAAACATCTTCATAGGCAATACGTAAACTAAAGACAGTACTTGGTACTTGTAGTACTGACTGCTCACACAGGCATGTCCACTAGTCAGCTACTGGTGTCTCCTAATGTGAGCTTTGTGTATGTGGCCATCTTGGGGGAATGTAATCTCTATGCCATGTACACTGCCTGACCTACCTAACACCATGCCCCACACATTGTCTGGGATGCAGCTACAGGGGTAAGCTGGATGGCAGTCCAGTCTACAGCCATGACTGGACTGGACAGTCATGAGATGTAGGTTAACACATGCAGCTCATCAACACAACCAACACATACCCTTACCAGAACAGAGTAAGGACACCCACACACACTACCGGAAATCACACACATTCACAAATGTGTCTAAGTATCTGGCCAAACAAGTGACCCCCCCCAAGCAGAAGAGACAGACACCGATATACACAAACTGTATGACATAGTTTGCATAATTGTGCCACACCTCTGAATACATGACTGGAAACATGCCCAGGAGTACTCATTTGTGAGTGCAAGCTCTAGCACTATGTTACACACCGACCTATACGAGGGCATACATACTGTCAGCTGCTTGTCTGACATGATTAGCCACATACTCATACACTCAGACCACCTATTGATCTATACACATGGCTCTGGCATATTCCATGTTGTTGTGCATGACCTGTGATGCAGTAGCCTGGACAGCATGGAAACACATTTAGGAACTGTAAGGTCTTGTAGGCCATGCAGGTATGTCCCAAGGCCTGGGTATCATTCTGCCACTGGCCAGAATAATACTACATTACAGGGACAAAAGGTTTGTATTCCACAATTGTGTAGTGTAGTAATGCATGTCACAGGGTATCCAGTATCTGTCATCCTGGGATAACATGGTTGACAGACCATGATGCTTTGCCAGACAGGACCTGCACCTGTCACCCCTGGGAATCTGGATACAGCCTAGGGCTTATGCTTCCCCTATAGTGCGTTCATCATGCACGGTTCAGGTGAGGGCCCACTGCAGTTACAGGGACCGCCAAGCAATACACTGTGGGTCTTGCTACACAATGATACATGTCAGAAACACTATACGGACACACATATGTCAATCTCTAACATGGAGAACATATCTGTTTATTGGCTGAGACATGTTTCAACACTCCAGCGAGCACACCTGCATGACCATGTTATAACACATACCTCGCCTTTTGCCCATTATCCCTTATTGGAACACATGGGCTGTAGGTGTGTTCATATTCTTGAAGGATATGTACACCCCCATGCTAATTGCACTTGCATAGCATCAGATGCATTATGCTGAGCAACTACCTTTGTGCCACAGTGGAATTCATCATGCACCTTAAGACAGATCACCCACCAGGCCGCTGACTTCACAACTGCCATAATGTGCGTTAATGGGGAAGACTAGGTCTGAGACAGAACCATACTATTGGCTACTCTCAACTATTCCATTATGAACTGTGAAGGCTCCTCATGTACCAACACCTGTGCTCAATGCATGTTGGATTCCATCGACTCCACTGACCTGGATCACAGTAGTCATACAAACAGGGCTAACAGTATGCTACACATAATTAGTCTCCAATGCCAATATTATGTTCCCTAAGAGCAGAGTGGTGAGTGCCACGGCACCCATGCAGATGGACAATGCATGTGCAAATGCTGAATACTACACAAATGAACCTTAAGCAGTCACAAATGTGCAGTGATTGTGCCATTGAAACAGAACCAGGAGTCAACCCAACACAAACAAGTAGGCGAACTGGTGGTACCATGCTTTAAACTGTACCACAGAAGGTAGTAACTGTTGCATGAGTGAACACACATGAGTGTAGGTGATCCCTGGTCAGCCTCAGTAAGATGCAGACACACCATATGAAACCACGCAAAGCTACCATGAAACCAATCAGCCACATATTATGAGGCCAAGCACAGAGCATTCTATAGCTGTGTCATTAATCGTAATGGCAACGACAAGACCTGCCGTGCTGCACAGCACTATGGCATGGGAAGTACTGAACCTACAGAAATAGAACCTGCTCATCCTGATAGGGTCTCGGAGAACCTAAACCCACTTCCACCTCCCCCCCACCCCAACAGGTACACTTAGTAATATATCCATGTACACTACAGGGCCCCTGTACTAATGACTGTGCAGGTACAAGCTGCACTCTCTAATGCCATACATACAGCTTTCATGGGACCTGTCACAATCCCGGGGTGTATCCTACACAAATGTAAGAACATTCAGCTATCCACATACTCATCATGTTCAATCATAGCTCCATGTCAGGCTGTGTACACACCGAATGGTGCACAGCAACAGTTATCACACCCCGCAAAAGGGGAGACACCATTGATAATGGGACATTGTGCACAACTACCCTGCTGAGTCTGGTCTGTATGGACATGAACCATGGTCAATGTAATTGATGTACTCGGTACAGATGTAGATGACAGTAGGGTTGATTCACACTGCATATCATGACCTTGCCAGGTCGTAGGACACCATCACCCATACTGTGTTCCAGCTACACTCAGTAATCTACGTGTATATACCTATGTCAAAGAAGTGGTTAGCAACTGGACTGCTGGCAGAACCCACGTTACAGAAGGTGTTCGATGAATACACGCACATCAAACCAGTGCCAGCCACAGTAATACAGTGGTCATTCCTGGTACACTCCCTCTTTGGTATCTATACCACATAGACTAACACAGAAGGCTTGAGCCTATTGATGTCTGCAAATGACTATGAACTAGGAGCAATAGTCGACTCATTGTGTGCTGCTTTCAACATACAGAAGGGCCTTAGTGTGTCAAATGTGTAGTGTGCGATGTATGGCCACATTCTGACAGCTAAGTATTGCA
The DNA here is from genome assembly GCF_019279795.1 of Protopterus annectens. Taxonomy (NCBI): domain Eukaryota; kingdom Metazoa; phylum Chordata; order Ceratodontiformes; family Protopteridae; genus Protopterus; species Protopterus annectens. The sequence goes on from NC_056744.1 coordinate 1,189,750,355, forward strand.
ATGTCATCCCCTATGTTACAAACCCTGTACCCATTAACTACCACCTAGGCAGCAGTCAACATAATGGCAACTGTGTGTATGAGATACAGCTGGACAGTACTTCCCTTTGATAGTTATGTCACCACAAAAGACAGGTAGTCGTATGTGGCACCCCTAATCATGACTGGGTGCCAACCAGGAATATAGAGATAACTGCTCAGCCACACTAAACACCCATGTGGCCCATAATAGATCACATATTTCCTTTAAGGGCTATTGCCCATGTGTAGATGGCCTACACTGCCCTTCACAATCCCTAGCTGCACTATTTAGTATGCAGCCTACCCTGAATAAAGCCATGTCCAACCCAGAGGTGTTGGACATGCTACACTTAACACATCCTGATCCCAAATAAACACATATGTCATGGACAACCACCTTTCTAGTACAAGGATCACAACATGCCTGACAGATCCCTGCCCCATACACTTAACATACTCTTGCTATACTATGCATCCCTGTCCAGTGAAGCTGCACATTGCCCCTCTCTGTGAAATGATGTGATGACCGCATGTCAAATATATCAGTAACCATGTGTATCAGTTCTGTGGCACTGAATATTACCTGTCTGTTGCCTACAGTTAGGTAACCTGTCTGCCTAGGCTCATAAATGGCCAAGGGCATATAGCTTACCACATTACTATGACCATACATGCCATAGTTGATATCCAACCCTGAAAATACCATCAGGCTAGCTATTGTCCCATGTGTTACACATGCAAAACACAGGCAATACATGGCAGGATGCTACACAGCTGTACAGTGCCAAGTAGATGTATATGGCAAAAGATATACATGCTTGCAAGTCTGCAGGGTCACAGGTCATGTCCCTAATGGCTATGTATGACTATATATGTGGCATCTACACAGCATTAAGGTTGATTGCATTAATATAACACATCCAGGCATGTGCTGATAGGTAAAGACACCACTACAGGCAAACAGACATGCCCAAGACAAGACAACATCCACATGGTGTATGAGCAATGTCATCACATGACACACACATATATGGCGATAACATCACATCACCAGTAGGTGTCACATGTGTGTGACTTATACATGTCAGTGGTGTTAGTGTCATGTAGATCTACAAAGACGTATTTGTACACTTAATAAATGTGATACACACGCATGTTCGGCTGTACTGCTGTACTTCTCTGTGATTTACTGTGACCTGTCTCCATCATTATGTCTTCCAGGTATGCCCCGTAGTTGACTGCCACCATACAGCCACTTGGAGGATGAGGTCCTCATCCCATACCTCCTCAACAACTACACACCGCTCTTCAGCCATGTGCTACAGGATGCACAGCAGTGGGATGCCCTGTGGGAGTAACTCTGCAGGAGGGTAAATGATGTTGGCGGTCACAATCGCACCTATCAGCAGGTGCAACGACACTGCACTGACCAGATAAGACGGGCGAAACAGCATGCAAATGCAATTGTCAAGGAACAAGGTACAACAGGTGGGGGGCCACTCACCCAGCCCCCACTCACATGTACCAAGGAGCTACTAGCCAACCTGGGGACACCAGTAAACCTCCATCCACAAGCGTTGGCTGGTATTGTGGAGGTGGGTGTCTCACAACCACTGAGCCTGGAGTTGCCTGGTAAGTCACTACTGCACATAAAACACAACCATATATCACATAGTTACCTGTGTTACTGTACAATATGTAATGTAACATCATATGCAATGTATGTATGCACACATGCCGCATACTATAGTCTGCTACTCTATGTATGCACAGATGTGCATACTCCATAGTATAGTGTATTGTACTGGCTTATGTGCTAACATAGACATTGCACCCTGTAGCTACCACACAGGTGTGGATAATGATCTTACTGCTGTGACACCCCTGTTTAGGTACGTCTGGTGTTCTGCAGTGACAGCAGCCTGTGTCAAGTGAGATTGTTATTATTTACCAGGCTTGATAATGCATGGAACATATTAATTGCATGCTATTCTGCCATAACACACGTACACATAAAGTATGGTGGACCTGGTAATGGACACTGGTCAGACCTGCAATGCATCACACTGTTTACCTATGTGAAACAATTGTAGACTATATAAAACACCTACACTAAACTTTCCAAACCGTCATTGCCAGATGTGTGGAAAACAGTGAATACAATGGTGGAGGTGTGTTCCACTGTAGGGACAGGTACTACATATCAGCATTACACATGTTGGGAATATGAACAGTACTGTACAGAGAGCATATGCGTGTGCACACACTAAATATGTTGGAGCTGGAGTATGCCCGGCCCACAGGATACACCCTTGTGGAGTATACCCTTGCTATGAATATCACATAATGTCATGTGCTATCAGACATGTCCATGACATGCAGTGGGCTGACTGCAACACTGCTCAACTATCCTGCAAAACATGTCTCACATCCCATACATACCACCCTTTGTCTGCATAACCCTGTCCTCAGTGGAGCATATAACATCTATGGGTGTATGTCATATGGGATAACACTGACATGTGAAATAAGATGGCCATCACATCCATTGGACTGCACATGTGTACACATGACCATGGAGGATGGCCAGAGACATGAGGCAAAGTACACAGTAGAAGTGATGTACATGTGTGTACACCCTGTTGTACATTGGTTCAACACAATACAACTATGGCCTTTGTGTAATGGTGATATTGCAGATGTGAAACACTACACATCATACAGGCCTGTGCACAGCTTGTGTAGGCATAACATGAAACCACCACATAACATGTCTTGAACATCTGGAGTGTGTCACGACATGGAAGCATTCACCTATACAGTATCCAAATACATACATGTGTTGCACAAAATACACATACATCCACATCAAGCCACATATACAGTAGATTCACCTTGCTGGTGTCAGACATCACTGTCATGCCTGCTCCTCATGTGTGTGAGGTACACAGATGGCATGTGGGACATAGAGAACTTGTACGTTAGCCATGTGTGAGCATAGTTGGCAGGTATCAGTGATATGGTTGCAGATGTGCAGGGGTGTCATCCGTATACCCTTCTGTGACCTGTGTTACACATTCCACATTAGGGTTTATTGTGTATACACCTCGGTGATGCGGGTCACATTCCACATTAGATATGTAGTGTATGTGAACATAGTCATGGCTATGAACCATGTCAGTACCTCACACTGTATAGAAATTGTGAAGCCACATGATGCCCTCCAATGGCTATGCACATCAGCTCAATGTGCAGTATATCCCTACATATTTGTAGGGTGGACAGACAACATTGCATCAGCTGAAGGCCCATGTTAGTATAACACGTCCCTGCATTGGGACACCATTACCATACTGTAGATTGGAAAGGACACCATTGTGTTACACATGTATGCATGTCATTCAACACATCAGCAGAAGACATGTCATACGTCATGTAATTGGCAAGGTCATATGCCACACAGCAGGCTGGTGTACTGTAAACCTGTGCTGGTCTGTGGCACCATTGCATAGTAGGGACAGCCATGTCAAACGTGTGTACAGCCACATGCACAATGTATACACTCAGCTCAGGGGTAGGCAGAATAATGTTAAACAGACATGCACTGCTTTGGGGGAGATATGCAAGCTAGGGCTCAGGCAAACATAGTATGCAGTTGACATACCCTACTGCTCATTTCCTCACACATAGGGGCAGTGGCCAACACAAAGCAACAGTGGCAGATGTACAAAGTTTGGCGATGGTCCGTTAACATGTGGTGTATGTTGCACACACCATGGCAATGCAGTGCAATGCTGCAAAGTGCATGCATTGTGTTACAGGTATGGAGCATAGGCTACTAACACAAAGGGTGCAATACAGGTATGTATGCTAACCACCACTATAATTATGTAAGGTGCATGCCGTCTGCTATACCACATGCATGCTGTTGTGTGCAACTCAGGGATATATGATGACTACCACTATAATTGCCTAAGCTGAAACTATAATTGTCTAAGCTGAATGCCATCTGCCATATCACCTGCATGTAGCGTGTGTGTCTGTGTGTGTCTGTGTGTCTGTGTGTGCGTGTATCTGTCTGTGTGTGTCTCTGTATGTGTCTCTGTCTGTGTGTGTCTCTGTCTGTGTGTGTCTCTGTCTGTGTGTGTGTGTGTGTGTGTGTGTGTGTGTGTGTGTGTGTGTGTGTGTGTGTGTGTGTGTGTGTGTGTGTGTGAATCTGTGTGTGTGTGTGTGTGTGTGTGTGTGTGTGTGTGTGTGTGTGTGTGTGTGTGTGTGTGTGTGTGTGTGTGTCTGTCCATGTGTGTCTGGCATAACTTGTAATGTACAGTTCTTGTCTTCCCCTCACAGGTGTTGATGTAGGTGTGTTGCCCTCTTACAGTCCACCTGATGTTAGTGTCACCACAGACTCTAGCAGTGATGATGATAATATGATTGAGGCACAGGCAGGGTTGTCAGTGTTTGAATCTGTGCCATTGGTTGCCATTCCACCTGTCTCCCCCTTATCCTCACACACATTTCCCCTGCCTGCACATACTCCATCACCACCGGCCACAGAGGAAGGACAGTTGGTGGGTGGTAGCATGCAACAGGGAAGTGTGGTGACTATGGAAGGTGTGCCTGCACACCATGCTCCCAGTCAACAGACTGGTGATGTCTCACATAGGCATGTGCCCAGCACTGCTCGTAGGAGGACCAATGGCCAACATACCCCTGCGGGACCAAGCACATCAGCTGGAGTCATCAGATGCATGTTTCAGGCTGTAATTGAGGCACAGGCATGTGCAGAACTGCACAACAGAGATGGTCTGAGGCTTCAGAGGGCTGCTGTCCATTCATTAGCCAACAACATCCAGGCACTTGCAAATGCTCACCATCATCTTACAGATGTTTTGGATAGACGATTGGGTTTCATGGTGGGAGTCCTTGACCATGGCATGCCAATCCTCAAGCATGGAATGTCTGTGCTGGAACATCTGGTGGGAGTGAGGCATTGGGCATGTGGACGTAGGCCGGCTACATCACCTGTTGAAGATTTATGTGAACATGCTACTGCACATGCCCCCTCCCATAGTGGCAGAAGCAGCAGTGCTGCTGGTGCTGTGCAGTCCACACCAAAATGCAGCAGGCTACTTGCACGTAGTCCTGGATGGTCCCAACAGGGACACGATTCCAGTGGACATGTGTCATCAGATGGTACCCAATTTGGACCTCTGCCTGGTAGTGCCCTTGCAACCCCTGGCAGGCGCAGGTCACGTGGCCATGGCCAGACACGGTGAACTGTGACACCTGCCTTGTACAGTCTGCAGCTGTCAATATTACCCCTGTGTAGGCCAGCCTCATGCCAGACCTGTGTGCATGCATACAAACACACTGGAAACAAATGTAGGGCACCTCAACACACACACACGCATAACATCCACACACTCCCAATGATATCACAAGCCCTAACACACATGCATGATGTCATCCAATGGCACAGCCTAGGCCTCTGGCAAACATTATCACCCTGTGCATATGATGATGCTTGTGCCGCATCCCTGTCATCCACACCATTTGTGCAGGGACATGTTCATATGGTCTGATGCACAGGGTGAACATAATAGGTAGACAATTGTAGATTAATATTGTTGAGTAGTGTTGACAGGCAGCAGACATGGCATGTATTGTAGTTTTAGAATGCATTTCATTTTGTATGTTTGACAGCATGTAACATGTGTAACAACACTAACAGCATGTTGATCCTGATGTTCTGCTTTCCTCTTTCAGGTGTAGTTGCATGTGCCGTGGATGTTGGTGTATGCGGGAGTCCCATATGTACATGTTGACTACCCACAGGTCAGTATGACAATACCTGCATGCACTTTGTAGCTTCCACATCACAGTTATATTCTCCTATGTTTCAATTATGTTTACTGTTCTAATGATCCAAGAGCATGATAGCTGTGTAGTAAGCTACTGTGTTCAGAGCCGTCACATGCATAGTGACTGACATCACAGGTATAGTTACCTGGAGCGCGGAGTGGGTAAAAGTATGGTATGCTGGATGACAAGGGTAAAAGCCAGTGGAAATAGTGGCATCTCATTGGGAAGCAGTAATACCCATTGCCATGACAGCATGCAAACACAGACACACCCAAACACTCATGGATTCCAGACACTGTAACACACAGTCTGACACAAACAGACAGTTGCCAGTGTTCCGATGTCAACCCCTGCCTATGTGCATATCATCATTATAGTACTACGCAATTACAAGATGCGCCACAGAGATTACACATGTACAGGTAGTTGGAATGACCTAAGATTGAGGACATTGACAGGGATACTACAGTGCAGTGAGTGTATGTGGGGAGGGGGGTCCATCAGTAGGCTATGTCACAACAGGTCACAGCCCAGGGCATACATTTTAACAGGCGGTTAGTATGCTCATCTACGATTATGTTATCAACAGGGATGCTACACTGCTTTGAGTGGATGGGGGGAGGGGGCATTAACATTCCACTATGGTAACATACAGCCTCACTCCAGGAACCGGACAGCCATCCACACGGACCACCATACACACACACACACACACACACACACACACACACACACACACACACACACACACACACACACACACCGGCATCCACAAAGATATGCACCTATGTCACACACACATACAGACACTTTACATGTGTGTGGTTTAACCACCTGCCTATGGCTTTCTTTCTATACTTCACTCTGTACTGGTGTCACCAACAGTGTTCAGGAGAGTGATAACATGTGGGATGTATTCCCAACAATATGTGACATATATGGATACACACCCACACGTGCCAGTACTGTGAATCAAACACATGGCTATCTCATGATAGGTACTACAGCAGTACAGCACTATCACATCTGATACAATGCTTACTGACTCTTTCTTATGACAAATGTGTTGATATATGCACAATATATGCACAGGGGAGGTATTACTGTTACAGGTGTCATGGGGTTTGCCTTCGGTGTCACCCTTATAGCATTCAACATTGTCTGTCTTCCACTTCAATTAACAAAACCTGACCTTAGCAGGTACACAGATTATTGTAGGACTGGTTGTAACACACCAGTGAGCTGTCTTCAGTAATCATTCATCCGCAAAGAAGACCCACCACTTAGTAGTCATGTCCAAACATCCGTCCATACCTCATGTACGGTTTACTGTACTTAGAGCATATCACCATATACAGTTGGCAGTGCTGAGGCTGTATTGCAACAGCATGATGTACTAAGACAACAGTCACCTTCAGACATCAGACACTGCATACACATGGAATCTACACAAACAGCAATACATGTACACATATGCAGTCTACATCAGTACATGCACTAGCAGGTCAAGAGGATACATTCCACACCTTCCCCACACCATGTGTGAAACATAGCCAAGCATCTGTGGCTTGTAAACATCTCACCCCAGCATGTACTGGCTATTGTGGTACTAAGGCTAATGTCCAGACAGCACACAGCATGCATGGCTTGCAATTGTTGACATGGGGTATATGTAGGAGATGTGGCCACACATGGCTGTACATGTCATGAACATATCACCTGCGACTACTCAGGAACATACAGTGCAGAGCTGGATTTCCCTGAGTCTGTCAATACAGGCCTTGTGTAGGTCCTATGGTCCTGTTTTTTGGGTATGTTTATAGGCATTGCATTAGGTGGACATGTCTAAAGACATACATGCCACATGGGGTGCTGTATGATATGATAGGTGTCATGGGTGACCAGTAGAGAGGGGATATTACCTCTGTCAACATAGATATCAAACCTTATGTACTGTTAGCATGCTGTCTGCCATGTGCATATGTGTAATGACTGTAGCCACATGTATGTAGAAAGGTAAATGAAAGCTATGGTAATGTAATATATGTTGTATGAGTGTGGGATGTACATATCCAGGGCAGGTACGGTTAGGTCATATCAAACCATGAGGGTGTTGGTTACTGGTGTACAGCAACAGTCGACTGTGTTAATGCTGACAACATCCGAGGGACCCTGGTATGTGTACAAGTGAGTAGATTACAAACAGTGGTATTATTGCATTGCATAACACATTATGCAGCTGTGTCTGTACATGGGTACATTGCACAGTTGATGTAGGCCTAGGTACAGTCCACCAATCGAGGGTTATCTAGTGGTCTACCATACTATGTCATACTACATATGGATGTGTGTTGGTAGTCTGGGAACAAGGTGGTGGATGTATATGTGGATACAACCTAGAATGCAGCATTTGCCACTGTCACCTACACCTGACTCATCTGAGATGCGTTATGTCAGAGTAGTGGTCTTTACATATGAGAAGCCTTTATGAATATGTGTACACCACTATCTTGTATGGTCCATACCACTGTTATGGCCCACATGCCTGGATCGGAGCTTATGGTGGTAATGCAATTGTGCACTACAGAGCCTTCAGCCAGGTGTTCCTCACTGCAAAGATGTCGGTATTCCCCATTGTAGGTTCTACATTGAGTTAATGGATTAGTAAAGCCACGCATCTAGCACGGGTTAGCACAGGCATCCATTGCAATTGTCATGTAGGTGTCAGGGTGTTACTTCTGTGTGTAGGACATTTGACTTGGAATGCGGCTAAATAGGTAAATGCGACCTAGGTATTATCCACACACACGTGTAACATGGATCTATTTGCTCTGTGTTGAAGGCTCATCATTTGGTCATGACAGCCCGGAATGACAGACACTGGACGACCTCATAATAACAGCAGGACATTGGCTCATTGTTTTGGTCAAGCAGTTGCCACCCGTACCATGACATCACTGCATGTGGCATTAATGTGCTTTGTAGCAAATGCCCCATGTAAGGTGACAGACAGTGGCAGTACTTGTTTATATGACCAATGTGAGATATACTTAGGGTAGCAGTCCTGCTAATAATGACAACTACTACCACAGCCAGGAGAGGTCATCTTGTCACCTGCACCTCAGTACCATTACACAAGGTGGCCCACACATTATACTTGTACATGCCACTGTTCCACATATAATGCCACTGTCCACAACCTTCTATCAATGTATGCCTTTCAGGACAGCAAGGTGTGTGACACATGTTGTAGGTAGCATCCGCCTGTGCGACCCAGGTAACTTATTGTCTGTCACTTCCCCACATGCATGAATGTGTATATGTAACATATATATATATATCAGTACTTCATGTACATATATGCACGTGTATTACACAACCCAGACACATATATATCATTTACAGCCACATACAGGTATCAGGTAGTAAACCAGTAAGATGTGCATATATACTGACAGATAGGATGTACCTAGCTGTAAGCCTGTGTGTTTACAATAGGAGTCCATTACAACATGTTCTGTACATGTAAGTGTTTGAGCATGCACACTGTGGCCTTCAGTGGTTAGAATCGGAGTGCATCCCAAATAGCCCTGTGCTACTAAGTGTATGATTGTACCAACTGCCACCTTGTGTAATTTGAGTCAGTGCATCCAACAAGCCCTGTGTTACTAAGTGTATGAGCATGCCCAGTATAACCTTGTGTAGTTGTAGTCATAGTGCATCCCAAATGGCCCTGTGTAGTCATAGTGCATCCCAAATGGCCCTGTGCTACTAAGTGTATGAGCAAGCCCACTGTAACCCTGTATAGTGAGAGTAGTTGTCCATTCTGCAGATGGCCATACTCCGGTTCAGGTTCCTGGTGTGCTACAACTATACCTCTCAGGCCTACCTGCATATGATGTGTCTTGTTTGTGCATACAGCTTGTAATGGACACCTACTTTAAACACACAGGTCTACAGCTATGGACTTTGGGACTATCAGTCTCCCTGCTGTTGTCCTCAATTGCAGAAGGGCAGTCTGACTGCCTTGGAATGTGTAATTTCTGTGGTTCATCTCATAACTGTGTAGTACTGTAATAGTGAACTGTAGATCGGCAGGAATTCTGATCCCACCAGTGGCAACTGTGTGTGTGTGTGTGTGTGTGTGTGTGTGTGTGTGTGTGTGTGTGTGTGTGTGTGTGTGTATGTGTGTCAACAAATGGCTGAGTGTGGTTGTGTGTGTATTTGTGTCAGCATCCTGTCATGGCAGTGGGCTTTGCTGCATTCCAAAGGGATACCTCCTTTTGCACTGGCCTTTATCCCTGTCAACCACTAAACCTCTCTCTTCCCCCCTCCCCACTGCAAGTAATCGGACCTGTGATGTCACCCAGCTCAGACGTGGAATCAGTAAGTGTAATTGTATGTGTTCTGTGGCACATACCCCAACTGCATACCACTGTACTAGTTACCTTTACATAGGCAAGAAATGTATGCACAATACTGGCATGTGTGTGCTTGTTTGTGTGTGTGACTACCCTGTAGCCAGGCATACACATATGTAATGTCTTTTAGCACACCATGGTAGCCATCTGTGGTGACAGGTGTCTACAAAGTATTACATAGTTAGGAATGGTAAAGAATGCACAGTCAAGCACAACTACAGTTGAGTATGTTATTTTCCTGTGCCACTGTTGAGCAGTGACACAGAAGTGGTCGCCAGGGTGTAGGTCCATATCCATCATTCCCCAACCCTAACTCCACAATCCCCAGGGTAGATTACATTAGCCATCATTCCCCACCCCAAACTCCACATACACAACAACCATCCCTTCTCTGGTGAACTGCTTATGATTTAAATGTTATAACACAGGCGATGCTGCCGTTTTGTGTACAAGTCAGTTCCTTTGGAACCCTTCTGTGTCCAAAGGGCATTCAGACATGTGTGTGTGTGTGTGTGTGTGTGTGTGTGTGTGTATATATATATATATATATATGGCTATGGCTGTGTCTGTGTATATGTATATATATATATATATATATATATATATATATATATATATATATGTATGTGTGTGTGTGTGTATGTACACATCCCGTAGGTGCATATAGATATGTAGTTATGACAGTTGTACAGATGTAGACTTGTCTTTGTTGTTTCACAGAGTACAGTACATTCAAGGGTACTGTACATATGTACACAAAGAGACTGTCCCATTTGTTTTCAGTACTGTGGAATACTTGTAGTAGGATGTGCATTATAAACTCCATGCAACATGTGTACAACCCAGATGGCTTAGTGGTACATCCAGTGACCTCAGTGTGCATGGTCCAGGGTTCAAGACCTGCAAGCCTTGTTGATACTGTCAATTAGGACTGCATAAGGCAGGTGTAAATGTGTTTTTGTGACAGTAAGCAGCGGGTACACTCAGGTAACAGACATGTACAACCTGCAGTACACTTGGAATGCCCTTCTTTGGCAATCCTGCTGATGTCACCCACCTACAAATACACCTCTGGGACTAATGTAATACAGTAATCTCCATGACGAGTGTTGTAACTGCATAATGCTGTAGTGTGTTAATCTAGTTTGGTAGGTTTTCAAATCCCAGACAGGTCAAATGTGTGTGTCTGTCTGCCTGCCTGTGAAAGAAACAATGCTTTTAGAATATGCACACTCTTTACAACCTACATGACCACCTCAGGCAATCCTGCTGATGTCACCCACCTAGAAATACACCTCTAGGAGTGCTGTAACCCAGGATTCGCCATAGTGCGTGCTGTAACTGCATTTTGCTGTAGTGTGATAAGCTAGTTAGATAGGGGTTCCATTCCAAGAGAGGCCAACTGTGTGTGTGTGTCTCTGTCTACTTGAAACAAGAACAATGCTGCTTAGAGTATGCACACTCTGTACAATTCACATGACCACCTTTGGCAATCCTGCTGATGTCACCCACCTAGGAATACACCTCTAGGACTACTGTAACCCAGTATTCTCCATAGCACGTGCTGTAACTGCGTATTGCTGTAGTGTAACAAACTAGTTAGGTAGGGGTTCTACTCCAAGAGAAACCAACTGTGTGTGTGTGTCTGCCTGAGACAAGAACAATGCTTTTTAGAGTATGCACACTCTGTACAATTCACATGACCACCTTTGGCAATCCTGCTGATGTCACCCACCTAGGAATAAACCTCTAGGACTGCTGTCACCCAATATTCACTGTAACGTGTGCTGTAACTGCGTATTGCTGTAGTGTGATACACTAGGTAGGTAGGTAGGGGTTCAATTCCAGGACATGGCAGGTGTATGTATGTGTGTGTTTGACTGTCAGAGCCTGTGTGGAGGTGGCTGTGAGTGTCTGACCACTGGAAATGTTGGGGAGCGGATTTTGTAGTTTTCCTATATGGTGTCCATCTTATGTCACAATGTCCACCTCACAAGGAGTATAGATGTCAGTCAGCCATGGGACTGTGTTGGCAAGCCATACCCCTACATCTGGCAAAAGGCCAGGAGAACAAAGTATGCAACCCTACTAGTACCCAGAATACGTCCTGAACCCATGTGTCATACATAAACACACTTGCCTAGAATATCCTGCTATGTTGCTAGTACCCTGCACATTGATGACAGATAGTAGGCATGGTGTGATTGCAGTGGACTGCAGAGGACATGGCACCCTGTACAGCAGTACAATAGGCACATAATTGCGGACAATGTGCCTTCACTATGATCCCCACTGGATGCCTGCAACATATGTGGTGCCATCAAATGTGATCCAAAAAGGCCATACAGTGCCTTACACATGTGCCCTGTATGGACCGATGCCACTGACACCAGGGAATACCTGTATCATGCTATCAATGCAGGTGCAGGGTCAACCTGCTGACTATAAGCAGGTTCTGCCACACCAGGCCAGTATTGACATATCGGAGGATAACAGTCTGTGTACACAACATGTGCCAGCCAAACCAGGTACACCCGCACATGTGACTACATTATTGTGGGACATGCACATCCCAGGAAATGTCCATGTCTAGGACTATCAAACACAGACAAAGCTATGGCCATACACAATGGTAACCAGGATGTCAGGGCAGTTCATACAATACCCATCTATGTGGGACATTGCAGACACTACACCCCTGTACCACACTGCACACCATTGTCGGGTGGCGTGATGCCAAAGATTACCCCTCACCCAGCCTTGTAAAGCCATCTTGCACAGCCAACCACTACACACCCATGAAGCAATGGACACATGCATGTCAGTACTGGCACCTTGTGTCCCACTTCAGCTGGCCATGGCACCGGGCACCAACACATCTGGGGCCCAGCCTTGGACCTCCACCTCTGTTGGCTCTGCACCACCTTCTGGTGGTACTGCCACAGAGGAACTGGAAGCAGGTCCAGACAGGAACATGTCCGCTGTCGTACGGTCCCGGAACTGGTGCGTAAGGGGCTCAATAAGGGATTTCTAGGCCAGATACACCAGCTCAAAGGCAGAGTGTCACATTTACAGGGTGAGGCTGCCCCTCCTAGACAGCCCCCAGCACTGCCACCTTTGCAGCCGTTTTGGTGCAGTGGTGGCTGCTCATGGCTGGAGATCTCCATCCCACTGTTTCCATCTGGGGGCTCATGGGCTTGTGAATGCCAAACACCCCTCCCCGTCCGAGGTGTATCCCCTCCACATGTGTCATATACCAACCCTGTATGCTGTCTTGTCTGTCATCCTACCCTACCTATCCTCCACGGGCATACCTACTCTCCTTCCCCCACATCTCACTCTCACCGTACGGAAACACAACATTTGCCCCATACATAGCTGTCCATTTCACACACATGTCCACTGGACACATGTAACCCTTTTAATATGCATCACAACATACTCCAGTTGCCCTCACCCCTGTCTCTCAGGCGCACCATCCTAGTATGCACATGACTCTTAAATGTTCCAGGTAAATGTGATGTGGACGACCCCATTGTACACACAACACTACCGATCCCTCTATGGTTACCCCATTTACCTTAATCATGATGATGATGTCGCACACAGCACCTTGCAAGAGTACTGTTCTCACATAATGATTGGACAGGAACTGTTGTGTTAATGTAAATAACATGCACAGAGTGATATATACAGCCAATGTACAAATGTTTGCATATATGAATGACACATGTCTGTCGATATTACATAAGACAACACCACTACATAATACAGGCATCGCTGGGGTTTCCCTTTTCATTCATTTGTAATGCTTTGTTGTCACATGGTATGTTCCTGATATATCCCTATATATGTATGTACCTATATGCTGGACATAAACACTCACACATACATCTACATGATGGAATACATTTCCTATACTGTTGAATGACTGAGCTGGATGATATGTTTGTGATAAGGTACAATGTCTGTATATCTGCCATGGCTTATTGGTAAATCACAATAGCTGTGTGTGCAGGGTCCTGGTTTCGAGCCTTGCAGAGGCCATTTATTTTGTTGCAGGGCAGAACAAGGCCATTGGATATGGAGTGATTAAGGCACATTAAAGCAGTTGTGAGCGGGTGTGCGTGGGTTTGTGTGGTGCTAAGCAATGCTAAACTCTGGTTACAGTTTCTTACCCTCAGTTAGCCTCTACATTGCTTTACCAGTGTAATACTTGCATACTGGCAGCCAAACAGGCTTACACCTGCTTGCTCCCGCACTTGCAAATGCACTGCATTTGGTGTTTGCATCTGACACTCACACCCCTGGGTGGGAGTGAGGACTACGATATTACCTTGTGATGCCTATTACATCGGATTACATGCCTACAGTATCAGGAATGGCTGCCCATTAGGCGACGGCATGCCGTTCGACTGTACAGAATCCGCGGCCTGTCCAGAGTTTGATTCATATTATCGGTGTGTTCCTCTTACAATCTACACCCATCTGGCTAATACATGGGAACTGAGACTCTTCAATACAAACAGGTAATTAGGTTTCGGAACCCACATCCTTCAGCCGAGTCATGCTACTGCATACCTAATATTCTATCATTTTTCTAAGGTTGTCAGTGGAATATGTGCTTTCTGTCCCTAAAGACCTCTCATACAATTGGGGAAAATACAAACTGAATCAGGGACATGGCATAACAACATCAGGGACACATTTAAATTATTGGTGCTATTAACCTGACACATTGACAGACTCAGAGACTATGAGTTCATACACATTTTCTGAAGTAAATGATGTTTATGACTCTTAATTGTTGTCATTATCCATTACGTGGAATTCACCACCTTTCCTCCAAATGTCACTAGTTTTAGGAGGGTTTAAGTGGGACAGAGTTAGAAACTGAGTCGAAATCAGGGACAGTTCAAAGGTATGATCCCTATTTGTTCCCCCAATGGTTTATGGCCTGTCCAGTGGATGTGGTCTTAGGGGTTGAGAGGTATGGGCATCAGCTATGCCCATTTCGAAATATTACTTACATCCGCGGGGCGGTCCTAATATGACTGCACCAGCCAACACCTGCACTCCTAGGCCCATAATTGCATACCCATAGTTCCCCCACCTGCCACTCCTCTACAGCACTCATCCTTACTGTGGGTGCAGGTGCAGGTGGGGTATAAAGACACCACTACACACTGCCCACTCTCCCCATGTCAGTACGCATGTCGTACCTTGTGTCGACCCATGGGTTATCAGGCTTGCACAACATCCTGGTCCGTGTACATCTACAGCCTGGTTTGATAAGCCATTACCGGGACTGCCTCCGATCATTAATTTTAGGTGTCCCACAGGGGACACTGATGTCTATGTTTCAAGATTAGACCTTGCAGTTGTCTCCCACTGGTAGTATCCTGCCAGTGGTCTGGGAAACAGTGGTGTGTTTACCTTTATTGTGTGTCTGTATGTCTCACCGGCCTAGCTGGGGGGGTGGGGGGTGATGCTACGTGTTACACGTTTGTTTATTTGACCCCTCACCCCCATATGCACGGCCTGTGAACATATGTTACTCATAACTGCTGTATCATATCCTAGCTATATACATATGTATATTTACAGTCAGATATATATATACATATATATATATATATATATATATATATATATATATATATATATTTACATTACTATATACAGATATATCTGTATATGTATGCATATATGCATATTTATATTTTTCTGTATATATATATATATATATATATATATATATATATACATATATATATATATATATATATATATATATATATATATATATATATATATATATATATATATATATATATATATATATATATATATATATATATATATATATATATATATATATATATATATATATATAAAATGACATATGGGTCTATGGGTGTCTGCATATGTATATATTTATATGCGGGCATGTATCTGTATTCTGTCTCTGTAGGTATACATTTGTACTACGGAGAGGGAGAGGCTTATCTCTATGTCGGTATGGGTAGATATATACACACACATACCTCTACATATATACATCTACATCTCGTTATTCCTTTCCTTGCCATATAGATTACACTTTGCTGCAGTGGGACTCATAGTGGGTGTGGCTGCTCATTGGGTGATGCCTCTGTCCAATGAACACATTCGCTCACATCCCTTGGGCTGTCCATACAGGCCCCCATCAGCAAACACCTGGACACCTAGACCCATAAGTAGCTACCCATAGTTCCTCCACCGTCACCTCCTCAACAGCACCTATCCTTACTCTGGGTCCTGGTCTGTTCTGGACACACCACTGCATGTTGCCCATACTCCACTTCATGGGACCAGTTTCATACAGTTGTCTCAGCCCATGGGTCATCAGGGTTTCCCACCCTTGTATTCCGTGTCTGTATACACCATGACCAAAATGGCCAGTCTATCACCTTCATTTGGTTTGGGTAATTTTTGGGATGTCCCACAATGGACGCTCCAGTCTGTGTTCCAAGATTAGAATTCATGGGTGCACTGTGAACCCCCCCCCCCCCGGTTGTATCCTGTCTGTGTTCTGGGGAGCAGTGGACTCTTTACATTGTTTGCGTGTATGTTTCCCGTGTCCAGCTGGGGGGGTGGAAGGGCATGCTACGTGTTTCATGTTTCTTGCTTGGGCTCCTCACTTCCATTGGCATAGCCTGTGAACATATGTCATTCTTGTGTGCTGTTTCCTATCATAGCTGTATATCTGTGTATATCTACGCACACACACACACATATATATATATATATATATATATATATATATATATATATATATATATATATATATATATATATATATATATAAATAAATATATATATATATATATATATATATATATATATATATATATATATATATATATATATATATATATATATATATATATATATATATATATACGTATATGTATATGTCTGCAACCATATATATGTATATTTATTTATATATAACTATATATATATAACTATATATATATATATATATATATATGCGTGTGTGTCTGTAAAGCAATACATACCCCGCACAAATGCACTTACGCATGCATACTAGTGTTTATATATGCTTGACCTGCTTACTAGTGCCTTATTCATTATGACACTGACACTTCACTCCAGTTATCTTTTAACTGATATTTTGCAGGTTATACTGCAGACAGATGTCACAATATATTCATGTACGGATTACCGATGGCAATAGGTATGTGATACAGTGGGATTTGGTACAGGAATGTCTGTTCGTTAAGGGGTTGCTCTAACCAATGCACTATTGCTGTGCTGCTTCATTTGCATATATACCCATATACCCATGGCTCCTTGTTCCCCAAATACACTACCCAACGCCTCCCTAACACTGCTGTCATCCATTCTCGTCGGATTCGTGGTGTATCCTCACCACTACACATTGGCCCCTCCCTACTCCTATAGACCCATCCCATCAGTTGACTCACTCCATGTATCCTCAGAACTCCCAAAAGTTTAGTCCACAAACATTGGTGATGTGAGAGACCAAAAGAATACTATTCGCAATTTTTGGGTTGTTCCACAAGGGACACGCATGTGTTTATGACAGGATTAGACTCTATACTTCATTACATCCTTACTCCCGTTAACATGACACTACAATTAATTAATATGTATGACTATGTGGTAACGCACACGTTACACATGAGAGCCTAATTATGTACGTGTTCAGCGTATTTCTTTTACAAATAGACTGGTTTAGTAATTGGCGTTGCCGTAGCGGGCAGATCACAGGAATGATTTCATGTGTTGGGAAGTCCTCACATTTGATTTTAGTCAGCACAGCACTGACTTTGGACATTGTACACACTTCTGCGTTTTAGCAGTTTCGTCCTGTCCCTCTTCTGCACAGCCTATTATTCCATCTACTATCGAGGTTTGTAAGTGCACATTCATGTTATTTATGTCTGAAAATGGAATGCATGTGTTACAGAGAATGTACTTCTACATATTGATGTTTGCATGTGTGCATGCATAAATACCTATAACGAACTCGCTGACCTCCATGGGGCGGCCCAGTTAAAATCGGGCCATCCAACCCTGGCACGCCTGGCTCCATAATTTCATACCCATAGTCCCTCCACCCCACCCGTGTTCAAAATACACGCATACCTTCCATTGTCCACTTGTTATCACAGTCATGACACACCTCCACACATTGCCCTCTCCAGAGCATTAGGGGCTCTACACATATGTTGTCCCACCCCATGTATTCTCAAGCTCTCCCACTATTTAGTCTTTGAACTTACCTGCCTTTGCTTGTGTAATGGTCGGAAGGCCAAATGGCCTATATAATTTTTGGGTAGTCCCAGGAAGGACTACCCTCTGTGTGTAAAGTAGACTTAGCAAATCAACAATGTTCCTCCCACTGGTAATATCCTGCCTGAGGTGTGATTAGCAGTGCTTTGCTCACCCCTGCCCAGCTGGATATGACATACGCTGACAGCACTATATAATGCTGGGGTTGCTGTTGATTCCCTTCTCCTTCCTTTTGTATGCTTTATTGTTACGTTGTTCTTTCTTCATAGATGTATTTGTGTATATGTATATATATATATATATATATATATATATATATATATATATATATATATATATATATATATATATATATACATATATATATATATATATATATATATATATATATATATATATATATATATATATATATATGTATATATCTATGTATATATATATTATGCATATGTATATACTTATATACATTTCCTATGCTGGGCACTGCTTAGACCCGTGCATGTACACTCAGACTTGCTTACTGGTACTTATATGTGTTTACTGCTGCTTATTTGTGCTTACACCTGCTTACTAGCATCTTATTCATTATGACAGTGCCACTTTGCTTGAATAATATTTAAGTTAAATATCTCATGCGATACTCTTATGTCGGTTTTATGGCAAAACGACATTCATTCCACATGGAAAATGATATGTGCCATTGTTGGGCTTGAACCGTGAATGCCCGTTTGTTAGGCGGATGCACTGAAAACTACACTATTGCCACTTACATTGATCCCGCATGTTTTTCTCTATTTGAAAGAATATGATGTGTAAGCTACGCTTGGCAGAGGGCAGCGATGCGCCGACACGCTCTGCTTTGCTTACACTTTCGATATTGCAGCAATTCGAATGTATAATAGGGACATAGGGACAGGGAATCTAATTGGGAAAGTTCTATGGACAGGGCTCAGTGTTCCACTACGTGCTTGTGCGTTTACTACTACGAGTTTATTTCACTGTTCGTGGACACTCTTGTATGCTTAGCATACATCTCGGTATCTGCGGACACTGAATTACTGACTTACTATTAGGGGCGGGCTCTACTAGTAGGCATAGTAAGTTTTGCAAGTGTCGGGGCATGTTTACGCCTCCGTAGAGCAGTTGTATACGCCCCCTGCACTCGCACACGTTTCCTGTGCAAGTCGAATTTGCTGCGGCGGCCCTCATACATATTCATATGGCACTGCTGCGTCATCTGTAGTGAGGAGGCTCGGCGCATGGCTAAAACTGTCCTTGCACCGTGCTTCTTGAATCCCAGGGTTAGTTTATTTAGGCTCCTGTGTTAAGTGTTATAAATTTTATGTTGGCAAAACCAACCGCCATCTCAAAACCAGGATTAGAGACCATCTATATTGGGCAAAAAGGGGAGACGAATATAGTGCATTGGCTAAACATACTATATCTATGGGGAATGAACACACGTTCTTATTCCAAGTACTTCATGTACAATATGCCAGTGAAAGACTTGGTGATTTAGTAAATGACACAGAACTAAGAGAACTGAAATAGATTTTTAGGCTCGGAGCCCATAGAGGGTATGGGCTGAATGATACACTATCCCTCTTACCTGTCTTAAGAAATAAGAATATTAAAAAATGAGTTTACATGGCATAGGTTTTATGAAAACTTTTTATAATTATATGCTTTAGCATGATATTAAACCTGTATTTTATGTTAAATTGATTCATTATATGAATGAACAATGGTTTTAAATATGTATGTACCTTTAAATATTTTGGAGGGAAACTGGTTTGTGTTGATTAGGTATGGTATAAAAACTGAGTTTTTTATTAAGTGTTATGATGTGTCTGAGGAAGTAATTTTTTACGAAAGCGCTTACACAGTACATTTTTATGGAATTCGACTAATAAACAGATTTGTGGAATCTTTAACAGTGTGCCTGTCTCCATACCTTGGGACTTTTTCTGATTTATATCTTTGGATTTTGCTCACTTTATTTTGCATATAGATATATATATATATATATATATATATATAGATATATATATATATATATATATATATATATTATATATATATATATATATATATATATATAGATATGTGCGCGTATAGAGAGATATAGATATAGATAAATAAATACATGCTATCCCACCAGCAAACAAATCTAGACTCTACCACAAGTGCCTTGCCATGCTCTTAGGAGTACAGTTGGTAGCTTTGTCTGCCAGTGCCCCCCACTCCCCCCCAAAAATGAAACTTTCATTATTTACAGGCTAGAGATGTAATCGGCTTGGATGGTTTCAAGTAAAAGTTCCTCCTAGTTAAATCCTTTCAGACATTCTACCTTTATTAAACCCCAAGTCCATACTCTAGGGTTCCTAGGCGATAGTGCTTCCTCCAATCCTGATAATAATGGCAAGCGAACACCAGCATCTCCACAATGGCACCCCATGCTATTACACATTCACTGGTCTCTACTCACATCCTCAGCTAAGTACTGTAATACTCTAATTAGGTACTTTAATTTAGCTCCTTTGTGAAAAATAATTACTGCATACCCTAAGTAACTTATACCTTCCAGACATTAATCTGCATTATATTTTGACTGGATACCCTAATTAGCATTATTTCACTTGTACAGCTTAGAAAGATTTCAGATGTTTATTCTTCTCTATGCACACACTTGGAAATAAGATTTGGAGAATATTATCTCCAGCTCCTTACAAAGCATTTATATAAACTTCATCTCAAATACTACAGCAAACAAAATGTGTGTCATTTTTTCTGATTTTCACTGCTTCTCTTGGATTTGTTCATCTTTCTGTCCTACACAGCCAAAAGGTAAAACCCCTACTGGGGGAATTATCATACTATTTACAGAAAAAATGATTTTTGCAACTCCTCCCAGCTGCAGATATGCAGTGATGTCAGTGGTTTTACATCTCTCTCAACTGTGCAGAATTTTTCAGAATGTCCATTTTTTTGCCTCGTATTTTCTTATTTTGGTCTATTCCTCATAAATTTCTAGTTTTCAGTAAAATCATTAAAGACTGCAATCACTAAATAATGCAGACATTTAAGTTTCAGACTTCATGTCCTTCAGAAAACGCACTGTAAGGCAAACTCAGGTATTCCAGCAGCTTTCCAATGCCAGTTAGTTCCAGCATTGTCTAGAATTGTTAAGCAGTGAAGATGTGAGGTATACAAATTTGCCTAGGTTGCACATCTGCCTGAACTCACCAGCTCATTGACTACCTGTAACTGGCTCTCTGGAGCTTTCATGACATTGTAGTGTTGCTGGGAGTCACAAAAGCCAGCTTTTGGGAAGATGGGGAGGTAATCAGAGTGCCTAACTAAAAGTCATTTCACCATTGCCATGTATAACACTTGTGGGTTACCTTCGAACAAGGGTCAACAGATGAATGTACCAGATATGCAGCCCCATTGTGGAGGTCTGCCTGTAAAAGTGTATCCACTGCTTCTCTCAGCATGGAGCACAGAGTGTAGACACATGTATGGATGTGGTCCTTATGTAATACGTATTACATAGTACTTATACTGAAAGGCCAGTTGGGGTAGACAAGAAAGTACAGTTGTGTACACTTACCATAAATGTAGATGTTCGAGTGTATTCACTGCTGCAGTCATTACATTTGGGTTATCTGCTTGTAGGTAGCCCTCAGTCAGCCTGATTAACAAAGTCTTGGGTCCTGCATCAGCTGCTGTCCCTTCTTCCATGACGTCAGGTCGTCAGGGGTATAAAGCATGCAGCCGATGCCATTACATCAGTTTTTCTTGCCCCAGATGTCAGGTGCCCCCCCCCTAATGGGAAGCAATTAAATATAAAAGTACAAAGATATACCTTCAACAAAAAAGCAAATACACCAAAAAGGCTTTTATGCATAGTAAAGGAAAGTAGAGGTATAGTCAAAAGAAGTTAGGGAGCTGGAGGGAGGGTAACCAGGACTGCAACAATGAATACACTTGAACATCTATATTTATGGTAAGTGTACAGAACTGTACTATGTTCTTCGTGTTTCACTGTTGCAGTCATTACATTTGGGTAGATTTCCAAAGCTATGTTTGGGAGGAGGAATTTAGATAGCATTAGGGCCAGCTATAAGGCCTTGGAAGACTGCAGTGACAATGCCAGCTCTAGATTTAGAGAAAATTAGCAAATGATAATGCTTGGTGAAAGTATGTACAGAACTCCAGGTAGCAACTTCTAGGATGTCCCTGGTAGTGATGCCTCTGAGAAAGGCTGTAGAGGTAGATGCCGCCCTGGTGGAGTGAGGTCTGATCCCCTGGGGGATAGGTTTTCCATGGTGCTTATAGCAGAAATGAATGCAATGGCTTATCCATTTAGAAATGGTTTGCTTTGAAATAGTCTTCCCCTCTGCCCCTGCAGTAAATGCCAACAGCAGTTGTTCAGATTTCCTTTGAGGTTTAGTCATGTCCAAGTAGAATCTAAGTTGTCTGTGCACATCTAAGGAATACAGTATACATTCTGCTTTATTCTGTGGATTGGGAAAGAAGGTTGGCAAATGAATAGACTGATTAAGAACCACACTGGATACCACCTTGGGCATGAAGGATGGATTGGTTCTGAGGGACACCCTGTCTGCATGAAAGATGATGAAAGGCTCCACTGCCATAAGGGTCTGTAATTCAGATACCCTTCTAGCTGAAGTGATTGCTAAAAGGAAAGCTGTTTTCCAAGAAAGAAATTTTAAGTCTGCAGTAGCAGCTGGCTTGAAAGGAGGTAGAGTGAGTTTCTCCAAGACAAAGTTAAGGTCCCAGGCTGGGATTGGAGCTCTTCTGGTGGTCTCAAAATTTTGGCCCCTCTGAGGAACTGCTTGAGCAGTGGATGAGAGAAGAGGGGAGGATCTGTGTTATAATGAGCTGAAATGGCTGAGGCATGGATTTTAATGGAGGAAAAAGACAGGCCCTTGTGAAGCATCTTAGTTAAGTATTGTAAAATATGAGGTAAATTGGGAGCTACTGTGCTCATCCCTTGAGATTGGTTCCAGGCACAGAATATTTTCCATTTTTCAGCATAAGATTTTCTAGTACTAGGCCTCCTTGCCTCTAAAATGATATCCATCACAGGTTTGCTGTGGGATGGTAAAGGATAGATTAAGTAATTAGCCAGGCTGCAAGTTTCAGTGTTAGAAGCTGAGGGAGCAGAATCTGGTTCTCCTGCTGAGACAGCAGTGAAGGAGTCTGTGGCAGGTGCCATGGAGATAACTGTGACACACTGTGCAGGAAGCAGGTACCAGTGTTGGTGCGGCCAGTCTGGAGCAATCAAAATCATCCTTGGTTTGTCCTGTTTGATTTTAATAGTACTTTGGAGAGCAGAGGCAGAGGGGGGAAGGCATAGACTGATAGGTTTTTCCAGCTGAAGGACAGAGCATCCACTTTCCAGGCTTGTTTGTGGGGAGCCCTTGTACAAAATTTGTCCAATTGGTAGTTCTGGGGAGAGGCAAACAGGTCTATATCTGTGCTTCCCCATTTGCTTGTCAACATGTTGAAAATCCTTGGTTCCTGTTTCCAATCGTGTGTGTCCATGAGGTTTCTGCTTAGTCCGTCTGCCACTATATTTAATTTTCCTGGCAGGAATTGTGCTTGTATGTGCACTTTGTAGCTCAAGGCTGTGTTCCACAATGCCATGGCTAGACTGCAGAGGGGGTAAGAATGAGTGCCTCCCTGCTTGTTTATGTACCACATAACAGTGGTGTTGTCTGTCTTTACCATTAGTTGTCCTGGAAGAATGTGGTCCTTGAAGGCTGTCGGAGCATTATGTACAGCTAACATTTCTTTTTGATTGATATGCAGGCGCATTTGACTTGGGCTCCATTTGCCCTGAATGCACTTCCCTGCCAGGTGAGACCCCCTATGCACAGTGTGATGCATTTGTTGTTAGGGTTTGGGTGGCAGTGGGTGGTGTGAAAGGTAGTCCCTTGTTTTGGTGGCAGGCTTCTGCCCACCAAAGGAACTCTAGGCGTAGGCAAGGTATGATAGGAATCATTGTTTCTAGGTCTTGAGAATGTTGACACCATAGGCTTTTTAGATACCACTGTAGTTTCTTCATATGCAGTCTTGCATATGGAATTAGAAGAATGCAGAAGGCCATGAACCCCAAGGCTTGCAGCATTTGTCTTGCAGATAGCAGGGTTTTTGTGGCCACTCGTTTGAAGTAAGTTGTCAAATGAATTTGTTTCTCTGGAGTGAGGTAAGCCATCTGGGAAGTTGTATTCAAGCTTGCTCCCAGGAATATAATTTGTTGACAGTGTACCAGGTGTGATTTCTTTTCATTTATGGTGTACCCCAGACAAGTTAGAACCCTTTGTACAAAGGCCAGATAATTCAAAAGTATGTCCTGGCTTTCTGCCTGAATTAGACAATCATCCAGGTATGGGTATATCTGAATATTTCTTTGCCTGCAAAATGCAATAACTGGAGCTAGGCACTTTGTGAATACCCTGGGTGCAGTAGATAAGCCAAAGGGCAGTGCAGAGAACTGATGCGTGTAGCCTGCTTTGAAGCGTAGGTATCTTCTGTAAGATTCCCTGATTGGGATGTGCAGGTATGCTTCTTTTAAATCTAGTGTTGCCCACCAGGCATCTTTGCCAAGCATAGGAAGTAATTGGTGAAGAGTCAGCATCTTGAATTTTGGAATCTCCAAAAAGGTGTTTAGAGTAGACAGGTCCAGGATAGGACTCCATGAATTGTGTTTTCTGGGTACCAGGAAAAGCCTCAAGTAGAAACCTTGTCCCTTTTCCTCTTCTGGTACCAGTTGAATAGCCCCCATGCTTAAGAGAGAAAGTACTTGCTTTTGGGCCACTGCCCACTGATTTGGGGGTAGGTCCAGTCACCTGCTTGGTGTTGGCAACGTGTGGAAGTGAAATCTGTATCCCTGGAACACTATATTTAAAACCCATTTGTCCTGGGTAATGAGTTCCCAATTCTTTGCATGAAGAGCAATCTTTCCCCCCAAAGGGGCAGTCAGTTGATAAGTGCTTGGAAATTTTAAAAGGAAGTCATTGAGACAGTTTACCATAGGGTGGAGTCTTATTATTCCCAGATTTGAAAGTGGAGGCCCCCCACTGCTTAGTTCTGTGTGTCCCATGGGACTGAAACCTGGGGTTTTTGCTGTGTCTGGGTTTGGCTTGAAAAGACCTGGAAGGGGCTGGAAAGGACCAATTTTCAGAAGGCCAGTGCCTACTAAATCTAAGAGGCTGAACTTGTAAAATATATTTAACAGTTGGCATAGATTTAGCTTTATCTTCCCCCTTTTTAAGAACTTCCTCAACCTTGTTGCCAAACAGGCGGTCCTGATTTAAAGGAGCATCCAACAATTTAGCTTTAACATGATCAGGCAAAGATTGCTCCTTAAGCCAAGCATGCCTTCTGAGCACAGACCCAGTAACAGCAGCCCTGCAAGAGGTCTCTAATGAATCAAAACCACATTGCAAAGTATGTTTTCCAACTTGTTTAGCATAATGCATTAAATCCTGTAATTCTTTATTTTCCACACAGTCAGGAGTCAACATTTTCTGTTTAAGCAGTCCAATAACATGTTGCTGATACTTTAACATATGAAACTGGCAGTTTAAAGCCCTAATGGCCAAGGTTGCAGAAGTGTAAACCTTCTTACCCCATCTATCCAGCACCCTGGAGTCTCTATCAGAAGGGGTAGGGTTTTTAGCAGTAGAAGCCTTAATGCCCTTGGGCCCCTGTGAAATAGTCTCTGGATCTGCAACAGGATTTTTAAAAAGGAACTTGTGGGACTCAGGAACCCTGTAGTATCTGTCAGGTTTTCTGGGAGCAGGAGGCAGGGAATTAGGGGCCAAACTAGATTCCGAAAAAGCATCATCAACAATGTCTAGTAGAGGAGGAATAGCAAAAGGCCTATGCTGAGGTAGGAGAAGGAAATCCCTAAGCCTCTTTTTTGAATCAGAAAAATCCTGGCTTTCCCAGTGGAAATGCTCCCTTAGAGTATGTAAGGTTTCCCCAAAAGAAAAATCCTCAGGAGGGGAAGCAGAGGGAATGGAGTCCTCTGCATCAGAATCTTCATAAGTAGATAAGGGCAAATCCAGATAATCAGAAGAATCAGAAACAACAGAATCCTGATCAGAAGATTCATAATCAACTTCAGTCCTAGGCCTCTTAGAAGGGGGGGTTGGCTACCCCTGATTAGAATTATTAGATCTTCAGCCATTCTTATCATTTGTTTTTTAGGCATAGAGGCCTGAGCACATGGTCTGCATGGCGGGTATTTTAGGAATAGATCTAGATTTAGGCCTAAGTAAAGAAGGAGGCATCGGTTTAATATGAAAGTCCGTAGGCCTGAATACACCCTCAGAAGCCGGTGCCTGCACAGCGGCTCTGGACCCATGCAAGGTAGAGACATTCGTGGGTTCCATAGTTGAAGTGTCTCGTGGCATACCGGACTCCGAATGGGTCTCAGTAGAGGCCTGCGAATCAGAAGTAGTGGGTATCAGGGGCTGCGAAAGCGCCTCACTGAATACCGGCGAACTGGCGACTGGCTTTGGAGAAGCGTCGTCGGCAGTTTTGGACCTCAGCAGCCTGTCTCTGTCTTTATCTTTGCATTTTTTTGGAATCCCAGTAGTTGGATGGCTAACCAACAACATTTCCGGATAATTAAACCGAGAACAGAAATATTTAGAGGTGAAACTATACCGACGACAGATAGTGCACTGATTAAATAAAGCACAAAACCGACAGCAAGGTACGTTGTGGTCAGGGCCTAGGCAAGAAATACAGTACGAATGAAAATCTTTATGAGGTATTTGCTTTCCACAAGTAATGCAATTATTAACTTTTACTGACATCGGTAAGGAGCAAGAAAAAGTTTCCCCAACGGGGTTGAAGACTTCGGTTTTGAAACTCGAAAACGAAAATTTCAGGAGTCGGCCGACTGGCACTTGCAAACTGCTTCTGCTTTGGGCACCGCACAACAAGAAAGACAGATGTAATGGCATCGGCTGCATGTTTTATACCCCTGACAACCTGACATCATGGAAGAAGGGACAGCAACTGATGCAGGACCCAAGACTTTGTTAATCAGGCCGACTGAGGGCTACCTGCAAGCAGGTAACCCAAATGTAATGACTGCAACAGTGAAACACGAAGAACATCAGAGCAATGAAAATAATCGGAGTCACCAGAGATGATGAATACAACCCACCATGGATGACTGATCACCATTGAAAATCTTCCCTCTTTCCTCACTGTCATAAGATACAGACAGCCAGGATGGGGAAATAAATGGATCACTAAAGCTGTAATGGGTCAGGTGATGAAGAAAGGTGGAAACAAGAAAAAACAAACAAAAAAAAGACAAAAAGAAGAAAACAGTCTCTCAGGAGAGATAACTTGATGTTTGACTACGAAATAGTATCCTTTCCCCAGCCTTTCTAAGTAAACATAGGTCATCGGTGCTAGACTCGGGATCTCAGTCTCTTTAGCACTTTCCTCATTTTAACTTATAGTCACTCTCACCCTTCCACACTGCTGTCATATGTATAGCACGTAACTG
The DNA here is from genome assembly GCF_019279795.1 of Protopterus annectens. NCBI lineage: Eukaryota > Metazoa > Chordata > Ceratodontiformes > Protopteridae > Protopterus > Protopterus annectens. Next base: position 1,189,778,551 of record NC_056744.1, read on the forward strand.
TAAAGCTTGGCTTACAAGACCATACTGATATAATATGGCATCTTGGAAGATACACATAACTAAAGCAATTTAAAAGTTATTGTTAAGTGTACTACATGCATAAAATGTTGTCTTTTTCAAATCTTTTTTTGTTTTGTTATATTTAGATACTACCTGTATGAAAACTCCCCATTTTCTTATGTATTGTCATGTTTTTATTAAATGAAGATGTACTCACCTTAGAACTGCCATAAAAATCATTAACTCACTAGATCCAACGCATTACAAAAAACAAACACATTCATTTGCACATTTTATTAAAATAATGGTGCTAATTTTTTGTGCTTTTTCTTTTCAGTGCATCATTCCAATGTAGAATGTTCCACATGCTTCTCTTCTGTTAAGCAGAGAAAAACTTGTAGAACGTACAAAGAGTTGTTGCCCTCGGGCTACTAGAGCCAGAACAATAAGACGCCATAACAGGTAATGCTTTCAGTTTTAAGCAAGTGAGAAAACCTGCAATTCATTTATGTGCTAAGGTAGAGCTTGGTAAATATGAGTTGCAGACACATCATACAGAAACCACCCAGGTACCATGGATTTATTTGTTAAGTGGGACAACAGACATAGCACAAATTAATTTCAGTCACAACATGTGCCAGAGTCAGAGATCATGAACAAATGAGTCACAAACATTGAGTGACATAATCACTTGTTTGAGAGTAGCACAAAAGACAGCACAATGTAATCATTAAAAAAAAAGTTAGTTAAAAAATCAATACACCATTGAGACCTTGGGCAGTGAATAATAGCATTGCTCAGTTCTGTGTGTGTGTGTAGGTGTGGATTGCAGTGGTTTCAGGTAAAAATATGAAAGAATTTCTGTTTGGTGCAATTCCATAATTTAAATATGAAACATCGACACTGAAATCTGTTACTGCGCATAAAAGTAACAGCAAATGTTATTACGAGTACAGTTGTAGGTATGTGATAATCTGGTAAACTGTCTTTCGGCTTTTCCCAGTTAGGGGTTGCCAAAGCAGTACTCCAGTCCAGTAGTGATTGGTAGTAAATTTCTACAGTGTCGAGTTGCCAGCCTGGCGCCCAACCTTCAAAGAAGGCACACTCTCACACGCACGCACCTACCTGAATGTCTTTGAAATTCACTCGACCGTGGGGAGGACATGCACACTCCGCAGAGAAGGCACTCTAGCCAAGAATCAGACCGAAGAACCTCTTGCTGTGAGGCAACAACGCTAACCGCTGCACTACAGCGGCCTCCGGTATGTGATAATCTGGTAAATTGTATATTTCAGTAGATAACAGGGCACTGCAGAAAGTTTATAGTAAACATTTACAGTTTCATACATGATCTCAGTTGTGGCCATTTACCCAAGTGTTAGACTATGCATCATGTTTCATTCTGTCATATCTCTAACTGGCTGTTAGCATAGCCTAGTACAACAAGGGGCATAAATAAACAAAGATGCAGTAACAGACACTACCAAAATAATATACCCATAATTAATACATCATGCTATATGGAATCATTTTTATTTGAACAAAAATACTCTTGGTTCACTGTGGTTACTATTTCTGTTTATGAATCAATATATTCATTAGATACTGATGCTGACAGCAGAAGACAAAGCACAGACACTACATACATAATAAAGATTTTTACAGAATATCCAGATTTTTTGCCTTATATTTTTGGTCTGTTCCTCATAAAATTTGTGTCTTTCTGCTAAATAACTGAAGATTGATGTCACTAGATAATGGCATACATTTCAATTTCAAATTTCATATCCTTCGGAAAATGCATGCTATTACAAATCCTGTTATTTTAGCAACTTTCTAAGTGTATAAGAGCAATATTTAAAATCTGTCCATATTTTCGGGTCTTTGTCCCCAGATTATTTTAGGCTTTCTCTAGATTTCTTGCACTAAGAGGTTGAAAGCTATGCTATATAGTGTTTCATAAGTAAAACAGCATTATATTTCAGAATGAACGTGTAAGAAGGTAAATGTTGCCATTTTCACTATACCAAAGTATCATGTTTCCTGTAACAATCATCTCTCCCTAATTTAACCTTTTTCAATTGCACTAAGTGAGATTAATCTGCTCCTATTTTAAGTGTTCCTTACTGCACATCCAACATTCTGCTATATACTTATGTTTGTATTTACTCCTGTTATAGTAAAATTAGTAATATTATATGTCCTAGAACTGACCTTTAGATGTATATACTCTGCAGTCTCCTCCTTTCATTATCTCCTTCACTGTGATACTTTTTTATAATTGTACTGGAGGTATGTAGAAATGTCCTATTGGCAGATATTAAAAGTATAATGTAAAACATGGAGTGCTCTGATTATGCTCTGATATTGGGAAAAAAAAACAAATTAGTTAAGTGCCAGAGGGGCGTGCAACCCGAACTTAACAAATGTTAACCCTCACTTATGTTGTTAGGGTCAGGTCTAGTGGTTGGCAATAAAATCTGCCTGTGCTGACCAGCAAATGACAGTGGCAGAAATAAAAGATTTGTTTCTGCCTGCTGTCCATACTGGTAACGTGTCCCCAACTTCTCAAACAAAGTTGCTAGAATAACAGGCTGTAGTAGTGTCCATTTCCTAAAGGATACAAACTCTGAAACTCAAATGGATATCACTATTTAGTCATCACTTTTCAGTGTTTGCCGGAAAACCACAGATTTTCTGAGGAACAGACTAAAAATATGAGGCAGTAATCTGGATGTTCTGCAAAAATCTAGACAGCTGAGAAGCATTAAATGTGTGTAAACATAACAGACTATATTATGCTACCTCACTGACAATGCTCACTAAGTGTTTTACAACCTTGAAAACCGGGAAAACACTTAGCAAGTTATTTCACTGTAACACCTGATACACCTCTCAGGCTTTGCTCCCAAGGTGAGTTTCTTGTCATCCATGTCTCAAACACATAATAAGCAGGCATTGATTGGTGAACCGATAATAATCCTCTATGTTATGCATTTCCCAGTGATCACATGGTGCCTTTCTACTATTACTACTGGCATACCTCTCAACTGTACGGATTTCCGCAGAATGTCCAGATTTTGGCCTCATATTTTTGGTCTTTTTTCATATATTTGTGGTTTTCTAGCAAATTAATGGTCAATCATAACAGATTGCAGTTAGAAAATAATGACAGACATTTGAGTTTCAGACTTCATATCCTTTACAAAATTCATGCTAATGCAAAATCTGTTATTCTAGCACCTTTCTAGGTTTGTAGGAGCAATATTTAAAAATTGTCCCTATTTTTGCACATTTGTCCCACTTTTATTTATGGCTTTGTCCAGATTTTTTGCTCTAAGATGTTGAGAGGTGTGACTACCGGTCACTGTATGCATCCCATAAAAATTAGGCTTCAGTTCATTTCATTTATTTTTCCATTACTTCACACTATTAGTACCTGTATAACAATGTTGGTTCCCAGGGAGGCTGTAGCTGTGTTAGCTTGTGATACAGGAATGCTTAGTCTGTCTTATTTTTATAGCAAAAAAAAACCCAAGAAAATCATTTTCCAGCCATTTAAATGATGTTAGAGTAACTTGCAGTAGAAAAAAACTTCTGGAAATCAAGTATTCGATTGTGCCATCATTCTGGCTGGATTCCCTACATACTACTGAGCATCTGGGGCCTACAACACTCACAGAACTGTTGGAACTCAGCATCTTAACCAAACAAGCTTCAAAGTACCTAAATCAGGAAATGGAAGTTTCTAGAACAATCAGGATGAGACCCAAAAGGAAGAGATACAATAGAACCAGAAAAGGAGGCTGCAGGGCTGGAATTGCTGTCAGATTGAAAACAAACCCTCACAGGCCTGCACTTCCCTTAATTCTGTTAGCAAATGTATGCTCATTAGACAACAAGATGGACTTTCTTAGGCTTGAGTTCAACACCACAAACAATGGTGAGAAATTCCTGTTTTTTAATCTTCACAGAGACTTTGTTAAATAACAGGATTAATTATAGTGCTGTAAGCCTTGATGGTTTCACTTTGTTCATAGGTTCATAGGTGCATAGGTTGGTACTAGGCTATCGACCCTAGGGCCTATACAAGCCTAGCCATAACAATTCCCTGGCTATTTCTTCCCACACTATTTACTTCCCTGGACCCCTGTCTAGCAGGGAGACTGACGTGATCCTCAGGGTTCAGAGGCGATAGGAAACTAGCTCTGTGTGGAAAAGCTAAGGGAGGTGGAGTGTGAATTTTTGTGAATGATAGCTGGTGCAAAAACTGTAACATTGTGAATGAACATTGCTCTGTAAATGTGGAATTTCTGATACAGCAATGCAGACCTTCTTATGTGCCAGAGAACTAAATGGTGTCTATTTAGCAGCTGTATATATACTGCTGACTACTGACATCACTGAAGCACTGACTATACTGCATATTACTATATGTGAGCTGCAATGCAAGAATTCTGACTGCATTTATGATAGCTGGTAACTTCAACAAAGTAGATCTCAGGGAGGTGCAACCCAGTTACTACAAAAGTGTGTATTTTCCCACAAGGGGAGCAACTACTTTGAACAAGGCTTACACTAGCATAAAAGGGGCATACAACAACAAAACCAGGGTGGCTCTGATCACATCTCCATCAAACTAATACCAGTGTGCAAGCATCTCTTGATCAGAGATAAGCCCAATGTGAAACAAATCAGGGTCTAGCATGAAGGAGTCATGGAAAGTCTCAGGGGCTACTTTGATACCACAAACTGGGATGTCTTCAGGAAGGTAGCCATGGTGAACAGTCTGGTAAACATAGATGAATATACTGAGACAACTATGGCTTATATATCTAAATGCGGGGAGGATGTAACGAACATTAAAAATATTAAAGTAAGAGTCAACCAAAAACCATGGCTAAACAGCAAGGTGTACGAGTTGCTGAGGGCAAGAAACACTGCTTTTAGGGTAAAGGATAAGATGGGTGTAAGTGTGGCAAGTGCTAATCTAAAAAAAGTGTATTTAGGAGGCCAAGAGGAGTATGGAAAGAGGATGCAAGGATGCTTTGAGGCTGCAAAAGACTCAAGAAGCCTGTGGCATGGTATTCAACAACTAACTAAATATAAGACCAAGTCAGCTCAGTGCAATGATAGCACTGAGTTTCTGGACAGTCTAAACACATTTTATGGCAGATTTGAAGAGAAAGACAACCTGCAGTCTGTAAAGCTTCTCAATGACCAAAAGGAGGCAGTACTCAACTTTACTGCTGTGGATGTAAGGAACCAACTGAAGAAAGTGAACCCCAGGAAAGCTGCTGGCCCCCTGATAACATTCTGGGGAAAGTATTGAAAGGTTGTGCAGACCAACTCAGCATAGTCCTGATGGACATCTTCAGTACCTCTTCTCCAGGAAAAAGTACCAGCATGCTTCAAAGTTACCAACATAATCCCTCTGCCCAAAAAAAGGCAACACCTTCTGCCTAAATGATTACAGGCCAATGGCCCTTACATCAAATGTAATGAAATGCTTTGAAAGACTGGTTAAAAGGCATGTAACTGCAGTGCTAACCCATTCCTTTGAACTGCTGTAGTTTGCCTATTGGGCAAACAGATTAACTGCTGATACCATTTTGGTAGCACTTTGCCTCACATTGGAGCAGCTCGAAGAGAAGAACAACTATGCCAGGCTGTTGTTCATAGATTTCAGCTCGGCATTCAGTATGGTGATTCCAGTGCAACTTATAATAAAGCTAATCAACCTTGGCATAAATAAAGGGCTGTGCAACTGGATCCTCAATTTCCTGGCTGGTAACAACGCTTCAGGGAGTATTACAATCAACAATGGAATGCCCCAGGGCTGTGTGCTGAGTCCTCTACTGTTCACATGCCTTATCGACAACTGCTCTTCAAAAGTTAACAACAGCTACATCCTAAAATTTGCAGATAACACCACAGTAGTGGGACTCATAATATGGTGATGACGAGACTGGGTATAGGAATGAGGTCAACTCCCTGACTGAATGATGCAATAACAACAATTTGGACCTCAACATCAATAAAGCAAAATATATCATTATTGACTTCAGAAAAAGTTCTGCCATCCCCCCGCCCCTCATGATCAATGGTGAAGAAGTGGAGAGAGACCAAACTACAAATTTCCTGGGGGTAAATATATCAGAGGATCTTTCTTGGAGTACAAAAACAGGTCAGCTAATTAAAAAAGCCCACCACCCATACTACACTTCCTAAGAAGGCTTAGAAAAGTAAAGCTCTCAATGAATGTCTAAATACCTTCTACAGAGGAGCCATTGAGAGGATTATCACCAGCAAATGCATTGTATGGTTTGGTAACAGCACAATGGCCATAAAGAAGAAGCTGTAAAGAATAATAAGACTGTGGCCGCTAGTCTTCCTACCTTACAGGAGCTATTTGAAATGAAATGTAGAAAGAGGGACACAAATACTGAGTGACCCTTCTCATCCAGTGTATGCTTGGTTCACCAAAGTTGTATCTCATAGACGGTTATGGAGTATCCGCTGCAGGACCTCCAGATTCACAAACAGTTTTTATCCAGCTGTAATAAGACTCATTAATGTACATATAAATCTGGATGTATCAAAATTATAATAGATTGTTACTATCTCATTCTTCCTTTTTTCATACAGTAATTCTATTTATTTATTGAATACTAAAATTAATATATTCTCATTCAAGTGTAATTCCAATCACTTCCTTATATGCAATATCACCCAATCTCACCTCTGTGTATAGTGTACTTTTCTTTTCATACGTCAATCATCTAGTAGTCAGTGTTGTCCAATGTATATAAATAGTGTACAAGCATGTGCATCAGCTACCTAGATATTTACTTTTGCACTATAATTATTGCTTATTCTTTAATACCTATCATGTCTGTCTTTTTGTGTTTATTTATTCCTGTAAATGAGCAGACACTTTAAATTTCATTTAGGTAGCACTTGTGTTTCTTAAATGACAATAAAGTTCTTCTTGAATCTTTTGAATCTTTGAATCTACGAGATCTGCACTCTCCTCATCTAACTTAAAACAGTGGTAGACCAGCAGGGACAATTATTTAATTAATTCCCATAAATAACTACATAAAAATAATTTAGAACTTTGAGAAACAAAACAGTGGTGCTGATGAAATGAATTTCAAAATATCTCTGATCCAGCAAATCCTTTTTTACAGTATATTTACTCACTCAGAATATTTAAGTGCTGGGTAAATATACATGAATTCCTGACATAGGAAAAATGTTTTGCTTGTAAAAAGATGTACATGTTATTGTTTAACCTCTCATTGCAGGTATCCATATTGGAATGTTCCTTCAACTGAATGTAAGTATTTGGCACTTCCATTCTTTTTATGACACATCTAAAATTGGTTAACATTACAGCTTGTCACTTTGGATAAATCAGTGCTTTAGGTGAAACAGTTGCTACTGACCTTATACTATTGTATGATGTATGTGCCCTCCCAAACATGACAGGGTTAAAAGCAAAAGTCCAAACATAGTATGAGCACCCTGTTGTATTGCCAACCTGTAGCCTGTAAGGGATGCAGGACTAAACAAAAGCCACAAAGGCTGATAACTCTGGATCACGTTCCCTAGATTTATGGCCTATTTATAAACTGCATGCTACTGACTAGCTATTACTAGCATCTTGTAACAGTAACACATTCCACAACATCTTTGTTCAATCCTGATGGGCTATCATGATCGAATAAAGGCATCATGGAATCTGTTACTGGCATGTTTTTTAAAAATGAGAAAAGTAGTATAACTTAATGGAATTATTTGTTTCAGGTGATCTACAGTGAAATATCTACAGAAGAAGCATTAAGAGATAACTATGTTAATGCTTGTTTACACATCAGTGTGTTCAAACATTCAAACCTTACTTGTGGTTTTGCTAGTCATAAATAACATGTGTCTTCTCACTTGCAGAGATACGGGCTATCCTGTTACAAACCAGTACATAGTCTCTGAATATTTCTTTTTCATATATGAATGCTGTGGGGAGACTTATTCTATATTTATTGTTTGTGTTTTGCTAGCTGACAATGAATTGAAAACTAGGCAACTGCTGTTGCTAAGCTTCCTTGCTAGCATGCTGTTACAAGTTAAAACCACAGCAATTTGGGATGGCAGACTGACGTTCCATGTTCCCTCTCAGCTGTCACTGTCTATGCATCTTGGAATTCTGTCTACAGAGCCGTAAAAAAAAGAAAATAGAATACTTTTTTTAAATATGGTTTACTGAACAATATTTCAAGATGTTTCATTAATAGGCACTGTAATAAGCACATTGTTTGCCCTATGTCTGCCTAAAATTTGATTTTATCTGCTGTAGGAAGAGTCAAGTTAAGTGAGAAGTTTAGTATGCAATCACGTTTTTTGTTCATGAGTTACTGTAAGAAGATATTTTGCTTGACAGTTTGGAGGACTGAATGTGCAAGTATGAAACATTTTAAATAAATAAATTTAATTCTTTAGTAATTTTTTTTAATTTGTTTTACTTTGAGTGGTTATTTTAAGGTCCCAGGTTACAGTTATATCCTGCAATATCACTCATCACGATGCATGTTATGAAGACTGAGTGTACAATCCCTGCATAAAATAATATACGCAATGATTCTGACACTTAGTTTTAATTTCTGGTTGCATTTTCCCCTGCAGATTTGAAAAAAAATCTAGTTCACTATTTTGTCTACTAATCTTTGGGGGAGGGTCTTCTGCAAACTATTTTTAGTACCAAGATGACTCATAAATAAGTGAATTTGCATGTGTATATCACAGTGATTCAGAAGCCATTCATCTTTTTCTTTGTCAGGTTACCTGGACTGCAGAATATGGACTTACATTCCCATGTTTCTTAACATACAATTAACAAAGACAAAAATGCAACTTTCTGGAAATGGATTGTTTTCTCTTAACAAATAGATTCTTCACATCTGCTTCACAGAGGTACTTATAAATACTTTCTTATAAAATTACTGTTTTATATGGAAGCCTTCCCATCCAGCTATTGCCTTAATTCAGTCCTGCATGCCTTCTAAACCACCACTGCAAAAGAAAGCAGTTATGTTTTTAGTACTTTTCTGTAATGTATTGTCTGCTCCCACCTTTTTGCAGTTAACTTATGCTTCATCACATTGAGCAGAAAATGTGGGTCATCAAATGCGGCCTGCTAATGCAGACATGTTTGGGCATAGCACCAACCATTGCCTTGTTTGGAACCAAGTATTTGGATAAGGGAAACTGACAAAATCAACAGTAAAAATAAAAGACACAAAAGGTAGACAGAGCTGGAAAATCTGCGGTGGTGGAAACACCTGGGGAAAATATGTGAAATGTGCAGGCTGGCTACATGCAATATGGAAGTACTCTAACAGACAAAGAAATTCTGTTTTAATTTGAGTTTCATCTTTATTTTATTACTTATTTTCCAAATACTATGCAGCACTCAAGTGAACTACACAAATATGGATGAGATGTAAAAGAAATAATATAAATGTTCTGACATTATTCCAAGCAAATGCACAGTGAGTATAAACAAACACACACACACACACACACACACACACACACACACACACACACACACACACACACACCTCTCTCTCTCTATATATATATATATATATATATATATATATATATATATATATATATATATATATATATATATATATATATATATATATATATATATATATATATATATATATATATATATATATATACATACAGAATAACACTTTTAAATAATCAATGTTAGCCTAAAGTGTCAAAATATTAACTAAACTTCACAGGCAAGTTATATGGTTAAGAGAGAAATTAGTGATTCCCAAGATGCGAAAACACAAAAAAAATGTATTCTAAGCCTAGAGTACAGATCACTTGAACCAATTCAATGACTGTAGTCAAAACATGATAAAAATAGAATATACCATCCCTTAAATCTGAAGTAAAATCTGTCAAGGCCCTGTTGCATGAGCCAAGGGAAACAGACAAATGAAAGAGTGATGCTTGGTACAATGCCATCTTGTTAATGTATTGGAAGATTCAGTCTGATTTGCATATCTGTTATTACCATGAACTGCTTTATATACAGTATACCATATGCAAGGTATATATTTTGTTGTACTGTATGCTACTTTCAGAAATTCTTTCAGAAATATGAGTACAGAGAATCTGTCTAAGCAAATATTGTATATGTGTGGGTAAATAGAACGATAGATAGAAACACAGATAAAATGAATGCCTGTCAGAACACTATTTCTGGATATTGCCACTGATGTATTGATTATTTAGGATAATAGAGTTATCAGAAAATGCATGCCTCCATGAATGAATGAATAAATAAATGAATGAAAGAATGAATGAATGAATACTTTTATAGGTTCATAGGTGATGACTAGGTTAATACTCTAGAAGACCTTTTTAAGCCTAGCCATGTTTTCCCATTTGTAAACGACAGGGTAAATTATCCATATACTTGTGTTTAGGTGGCAAAAGATTTGCAAGCCGCCTCTATCCAGCTGGGGCAGTGGTACAAGTCCAGGTGTAAATTTCCAATTCCCTATCTCTTGCTCCAGGTTGCTTTACTGGTGACTGGTCTTCTTGTTGAAGTAAGAGTCCCCTATCCTGACTTCCTGTATCCTGTGAACCAGTTGGCTATCCAATGGGTGATATCGGAGATTTATTCCTAGTTTCATAGGTTTGTTGATAATGCCCAAAATAAGGACTAGTATGGAATACTTTGGCCAAGTCAAGATAGGCCATGTGTACTGTTTTGCCCTCATACGTAGCTTTGGTGACTTTTTCAAAAACCTCTACAAGGTTAACCAAATACAATCTGTCCTTGACCAAACCAAATTGTGTTGGATCCAGTATCTGAAGATTTCCTATGTCTTTATTAATAATGTGCATGAAAATTTGGTTCCATGGCCTTACATATGGTACTAGCCAGAGTTATCGATCTGTAATTACCCACATCAACAGACAGCTCACTTTTGTGCAGAGAGATAACTCTTTTAATCCTCCATTTGCAAGGCATGAAGCCTGTTTGGAGGCTAAGGTTGAACAGTGATCTTAGTGGGCACAATAGGCAATTTTTTTTTTTTTTGCTATTCTGGAGGCATCTTAAGATATTATCAGTGTCCATAGATGTCTTACAGGTAATTTCCAGAGGTAGCTGACAAAGTATAATGATAAAGTAGCTTGTGTGACTCAGTGGACTAGGGAAGTTAGCATGTGTGATGAAGTTGATGGCTCTAATCTGGAAGTATACACATATTTCCTGGATAAGGGCATCGAGTGCTGACTTGTCAGAACATGGGCTAAATTCTTGGCTGGGCTTGTAAGGGCCTCAGGGCCAATAGCGTAGTAACTTCCTATGATCCTATCATCCTAAGGCTTTGATGCAGTTGATTGCTCAATGTGTTTCCAGGATATCTCTTTGGAGTTGTCAGGGGGAAGTGGGATGAAATTTGAGACTTTGAGGTTGCAGACATGGCTGAAGAAGGCATTGTGATTGACCTCTACTTGCAAGGTTACCTTTATCCTAAATCCAGTCTTGGTGGACTTGATATGACTCCTGCATTGCTTATATAGTTTGATAAGGAGTTTCTTACCTTGGTGGGCATTATACTTTCTGGCTTTGACCATGATTTTCTTCCTTTTGTTAAATAACTTGTTGATACTGGGGTTCCACTAAGATGGCTTGTTTTTTGAGTAACCCCTGTACTCATTCTAGGTGGGTACTGCTGCCATGATGCAGTTGTTTACATGATGTTATAAGGTTTCTGTGAACAGTTCTGCATAGGCAACTGAGTTAATGGGATTTAGGAAGAGGCCTTGAAATTTTGCCAGATATCATCCAGTGCAAGGATATCTGCTATAGAATACTTCCAAACTTATGAGGGTTAGATGAGGTGACAAGTTTATGATCCAACCTGGCAAGTGAGGAAGTTATACATGGGTCAGTACAAAGCCCCTCCCCCCTTGTTTGTGAGGATCTGGATAAGGATGTTGGCATCCTTATCAGGTGTATTGACTATCTGGTCTAGACCATTGACAAAAGTCCAGAAATATCTGGGTCTGCATACTGGAAGTTATGGATGTTTCCCAGTTTATAGTGGGGTATAGGATCATAGGACGTTACTAGTCTATTGGCCCTGAGGCCCATATAAGCCTAGCCAAGAGTTTAGCCTATGTATAGACAAATCAGCACCTGATGACCCTGTCCATCAGGGATACAGGTGGAAACCCAGGGATGTATTTTCTATTTCCTATCCACTTATCCAGGTTGTGCTTAAAAAGGGGTAAAGAGGTACTCTGCTTGATGTAGACAGGGAGTGTATTCCACAGATGGGGGAGTCTCTGGGCCACAAATCTGTCCTGCCAACAAGTCCTATTGATGTCACAGACCAGGTTGAGGTCACACGTATGGGTTACTGTAGTGGAGCTTGACTTGCGGATATGAAGCAGTCCCATCAAGGCGGGATCCAAGATTGCCTTGTATGACACACAGAGGTCACCTATGAGGAGTCTGTATGAAACAGAGTATAGGGATATGGCTTTCAGCCTATCTGTGTATGGCAGATTTTTGAGGCCCTGGATTCTCCCGGTGAGGAACTTCTGTGGTCTCTCCAGCTGCTGCATGTGCTTTGTGAGGTACATGCCGAATGGAGCATTGTACTCAATAATGGGCCTTATAAGAGAAGAATACAGGGATGTTATGACCTCCTTTTCTCTAGATAAGATATCCTTACTTATCAGGTGGGCCATGTAGAAAGCTTTCTGTACAATGGAAGGAACATGGTTGTCAAAAGTCAGGTTGCTATCAATCTGGGTGCCCAAATCCCTCATAGCTGACTGCATGCTTAGGACATTGTTATTAATGTGATAATTTGTGGAGACATCACTCTCCCCAAAGGGGATGATGATGCATTTTTTTGTATTCAGCTTGAGGCCATGTTTCTGGCACCAGTTATTTGTTTGGGTGAGTCCCTCTTTGAGGATGTCCACGTCACTAGGGGAATTGATGACTGTGCCCAGCTTGCAGTCATCTGTAAACTTGGTCAGCCCTAGCCCACTGGTTTTGGCCTGCACTTCAGAAAAGTATATCCCAAATAACAGAGGCCCCAAGACCAAACCCTGGAGTATGCCACTTGATTTGGGTCTACTGCTTGAGGTGGCTTCCCCTACTTTGACTAGGTGGGTTCTATCAGTGATCCAGTTAGCTATCCATCTGGTAACATATGGATTGATGCCTAGTTGAGAGAGTTTATCTATTATGCTCGAATGGGGAATAGTGTAGAAGGCTTTGGATAGGTCAAGGTAGGCAGTGCGCACTGCCTTCCCCTTGTCCATGGCTTTGGTGGCTATCTCAAAAAAGTCAACCAAATTTAACAGACATGACTTCCCCTTGACAAAGCTAAACTATGTGAGATTGAATATTTGGAGGTTGCCAATGTCCTTGTTAATGAAGTGCATGATAATCCATTCCTTGGCCATGCCGATCAGGGTAGTTAGGATGATGGTCTATAATTTCCCAGATCGGTGGACACTCCACCTTTGTGTAAAGGGATGACAGTGGCTGTCCTCCACTTAGCTGGGACAAAGCTGGTACTCAGGCTTTGGTTGAATAGGGTGCCTAATGGTGCTGTAATTTCCTACCTGAGTTCATGTAGGATGCAGCTTGGGATGTAATCAGGGCCCATGGAGGCTGTAGTTGAAATCATCCATGACTACAGGGTTGGGTTCAATGCAGAGCTACTCCAGTACATTTTGGTATGAGGTATTGGTCTCCAGGGTCACAGACAGGGGCTTATAATTTGCAATGATATGGTACGGAACTTCACTTATGGTGAGTTGGACGTGGAGTAACTTAAATAAGTCATACTGCTTGACCAGTCTTGGGTTGAGACTGGTTTTGATGAATGCTGAGACAGCTCAGCTTTTTGTCCCTTCCAGTGCAGTAGCTGGGCTAAATGTATGGAAGGTATTATAGCCTTGCAACATCATGGTGCTGTCCTTGGCTTTAAATCATGTATCTGTAACTCCACATGTCTACATTCCTCATGGTATAGAGAGCTTGCAGGGAGTAGAGTTTATTGGTTAGATTCCTGGCTTTGACCAGAAATACCTTCAGGTTATCTTGGGTTTATTGTGCTATGATGAAAGGTTTATCAGGTTGGCCTTGCCTAAAAAGGCACTATGGGGAGTGGACAAAATTCTAGCCAAAATTTGAAGGCCTAAAAGGAACAGTGCAGACAATCTTTGGCAAAGCAGAGTGGTCTGTCAACCATATCCTTCTAGGTTGACAAATATTGTACCCCTTCAAAATGACACCAAAACAGATTTCTCCCTTTTTTTTTAAAGATCATTCTTAACTACTGGAGATATTTTTATTGACCTCAACAGAGCCTTGGATCTTGTTAATCACTTAGTTCTCCTAGAACATCTCAATAAAATAGCAATAACACACTGTCCTGCTTCACAAAATTCTTCTCCATCTTCTAGCTCAGCAACTTTTCCATCAGTTCCTCTGCAGAAAGAATACCCCAAGGATCTATTCTGGTACCTCTTTTCTTTTCTGTCTACATTTACAAGCTGGATATCTATCAAATAATCGAACAAACAAATTGTTCAACATCATATGGTTGAACACATATCGTCAACAACTCAGTCCGTCAAAACAAACTGAAAACAAATACAACACCCGCATACACCACAAAAACTGCTTCTGCAGGAGGGGTACCCCACCACTCCTTATGTGAGGGGCTGCAAACCCCACACCCCCTGCTTATTATATATACCAACTCTGAGATCACACTATAGTGGGGAAAAGGGCAAATTTCCTGATCTGTAACATGATCTCAGTCAGAACGGTTCAACAGACTGAACTGTCAATGATATGTGTTCAACCATATGACGTTCGACAATTTGTCCATTCAGTTATTTCCCAGGTATCCTTGCAAACTCCCTTTGGAATTTCTCCATCTTCCTCTTCTCGTCTATACTGATGACCTGGTCCTTTTCTGCTCCATCCACCCTGTCTTGTCTCTTGAACTCGAGATTTTCATGGTCTTATTCAATAAGTCAATCACAGGCAATCACTGCCTAACTCCTCTAAAACAAAAACAATGCTTTTGGCGCTAGGCAAATGCTCACTTTTGTCTCCAGACCTCTAAGGATCCTTGATCATCTAAATAACCCTATTGAAAATGTAACTTCATTCAAATACCTAGGGATCTGATTGGGCCTCATAAAATTCCAACTCCACCTGGACAACACACGCACAGAAATCAACTGTCTCCTACTTTGGGCTAGTGTGATCCCTTTTTTATCCCAATCCTGTAAAAATACCATAGGTAATGGTATCTTAATGGTTCAGCTAAAATATCATCTGCATCTAATTGTTGCAGCCTCTAAAAGAAATGCATCCAGCATTCAATCCATCTCAAACACCATATGCAGATTCATTACTCTTCCCCTGGAAATGTACACCACTATGAAAAAAAAAAGAATTGAAAAAGCTACCTGTCTGGCTGTGAGAAAACATGCTTTCTACTTGCTCTCAACTATATAAACATATCACTAATTAGACCTCCTCCCCACTAGCTTCAAGAATATTTAGAGATGCACCAACATGCAACCTTATAAACTGTAACCACTCAGATCCTTTCCTCCAAACCCCCCAAGCAATGCTTCATTGCATAAACCATACTTTTCTAGTTCTTATTCCCAGACTGTAGGGAGTCTCTGCTTACGTTTCTCAAAGATAGTTCTTTTTACCCCTTTTTCCAATCAGAAATTAAAGCAAATGTCCTAAATGACTCTAAGAAAATGCAACTGCTATATCCCTGGTCATATAGTTTAAACTATTTCTACCCTTCTTCCCTCCAAAAACCTTGCTCTGACTGTACTTTTCATTGCAATTCTTTCAGCATGCCACCTCTGATTTCCAGTTTGGATGTAATGCATGTATATGTTGCATTTTGTCAGTCACTTTGTATGTTATGTAATTTATCTGTTGCCTTTTTACCCTTAAGCCAACACTGATATACCCTTTTGTGTATAATATATGTAAATACTGCATTTTGTCATTTCCTCTATGGATACTGTCATGTATCTATTGTGTTTACCCTGCACTGGGACTGAAATAGTGCTGATAATGGATTCCTCAGATGTTTTTGTTTCATTTTGTGGTACACATTTTTTGAATTTTCTGGGGCTGAAATAGGACAATAGGATCAGTGCTGTTTCATGGGTAACAAAGTCAAAATAAAATATATCAGTTGCCAAAATCAGTTATCCTCTGCTCATTTTGATGCATTATCCATGGAGAATGCAAAGTGAGGTTCAGTTCTAGTCTCATACAAAACTGGTGCACATAATTTGAGAGCTCCAACATGCCCCTCTTCATATAGTCCAGATAAATTCATCTCAGGTCATTTGCACCCACAAGTGAAATTACAAGTCATGGTTCTTATGGTTCAATGATATGAGTGTTTGTGTGGTCTAGCAGATCCTGGCCCCGGTTAGGCAGCAAAATGTGAGCCTCTCCTTGCTCAGCTTGGTGTGAGGAACATCTATGTGTCTCCCAATAGAGTCACCTATGACAAGATCATTAAATTGTGGAGAGTTTTACCTTATGGGCTTACAAACTGAGACAGCATGTATTGCAGCTGTATGTGTTGTGGTGGAAATTGCGCTGGTAGAATGTTTGTGGAACTGCTGAGGATCCCTGATGCTATTGCTGCATCTAGGTGGTCTTTGGGGTTTGGGTAGATTACTTTCTAGGGCTTCAGAATATGGGAGTCTATGGGTTTATCTGAGTGATGGGTAGAAAATGTTGTGTTTTTTTGACAACCTGATTGGTAGTTGCAGTGGTTGTATGGGATAGCTTAGCCTCTAGTGACAACATATAATTAGAACTCTCACACACTGGGTCAGATTGTTTAACAATTATTTGGTTATCAGTAATAGGAAACAATTGCTACATTGTCTCAGGATGCCCATGGCTACCAAACTGTCTGCAGAAATGGGAAAACATGTTTATCCTTGGTTTCAGATAAATTACAAGGGCAAATGTGCCATGAGGTTCTAGATAGGTGAAAGTATAATTTCTAGGACATGACCATTTATGCAAATCATAGTAAAGGGGAACTCAAGGGGTTTATGTCAGGTTTGCATGAAGGCTACTAACCTAAAAACTACAGTCGAATATGGTCTCGCAGGGCACTGCTGTGCAAACTGGGTGCTTGTCGTGTAACTAGGAATTATCTAAGGTTATTTATTTCTTATAGAAACAATTGGATTCTAAGTTAAAATATCTCTAGAGGGCACTTCTAACCTCTGCAGCATCACACAAATGCAACAACTTTATATGGGTATAGAAAATGAATAAACAAACAAAATAGTCCATTGGCCAGTCATAAAAACACAGTCTAAACTTTCCTTCATGATTAACAAATTCAGAAGAGACTAGGCTACTCTCTACTGTCACTAGAATGCAGACCTAACCTTTGTAATTATCAAATCACTATAGATGAGCCCAAAGAATCACTCAATCATCTAAGAAAAGGACAAGTCAGCAATGTGCAGTACTTGTCTGGCTACACTGGACTTGGATTGCAGCAGATACACTGAGATAACTGTAGGATAAAAATCAAGTATTTGTAAGATCTGTGTAAGTGAGCACAGCATTGTGGAATTGTGACATTATAGAGGTATAGAAAATGAACAAACAAGTAAAATAGCCCACTGACCAATCACAAAAACACATTCAGAACTTTACTCTTAATTACTAAGATAAGAAGAGACAAGTCTACTTTCTGCTGCAATCTGAACACAGATCTAACCAGTCTAATTGTACAACTACTAGAAATTAGCCTAAAGTGCAGGAATTTCAGCAAATAAACAATAGACAAACGAAAGTACAGAAATCAACAGTTAAGACAGTGAAATACAAAAGAACCTTGAACTATTAAAACCTGCAGAAAGAAAATAAATAATTTAGAAATCTAACAGCAGCACTCATAATTGCCAAAGAAAATTGCAGTTCAGCAATATGCACTACTTATCTGGCTAGGATAGAGCTTGATTATTATATCTCAATGGTGTGTAAACCAGACGTTTGTAAGCTCTGTGTAAGTGACTCAAGAACTGTACAAATGCAACTTTATACAGACCCAGGAAATGAATGAGCAAGCAAAATAGCCTACTATAGGATAGACTCAATAAAAAAGGGGGAGACATAACAATACTGTGCTCAGAACAGCTCTCCCGCTACCCTTTATCTCTCTCCACCAAATTTCCACACAGCCAAAGACTTATAGCAAACTGCAAATTGAGCAATCATAAAAAATAGCCATTTGTTCCACTTATATTCCTCCATCAAATGGTCCTTCCTTTATGACCTCTTCCTAGAAGATGCTGTTCTAAAATTCAACAGCATCTTCCTAAAAATTCTTAACTCTCTAGCCCCAGTAAGGAAAATTACAACAAAATCGAACTTTTCACCTTGGATAGCTCAAGACACTCATTCCCTAATGTACAAAAGAGATAAAACCTGAAAAACATGGAAAAAAAATCTCCTTCCAATCTTCAATCTTACAGAGAACTTCATAACTTAACAAAAAAAAAAAAAAGCAAGTCAACCAAGATAAAAGAAATTTCACGTAAAGCCACAAAATAACTTCCACTCCAACTCTTAAAAATTCTGGAATACAATTAACAAAATTCTACACCGAGGTAGGCCCTCTGTACCCTCTCCCTCCCCCAATAGCTTTGCCTTAGACACTGTTACGCTTCTTAATTCCGGCTTTATTGACTCCATTCGGAAGCTAACTAACCTCTCCATCTATCCACACAATCTCCTTCTCTCTAATGCCTGTCCACACTGCCTATATCAGAGCTCTCCTCATCAAACTCAAAACATGCTCCCCTACTGCCAATAACCTACCATCTCTTTTCCTTAAACTTGCTGCAAATCTTTCACATATCCCATCCATACTAATCAATAGTTGTATTGAAGAAAACATTGCTCCTGATATCTGGAAGAAATTCTATGTTATACCATTACATAATGGAGGAAACTTCACTGACCCCTCCAGTTTCAGGCCTATAGCCATTCTATCTCCACGATCTAAGATTCTTGAAAAGTGCATTCATAAACAGCTCCTAGATCATCTTCTACAAAAAATTCTCCGAACCCCTAATAAACACGGCTTTCGCCCTTACCACAGTACATCCACAGTACTAGTATCTTTTACACAGGCTATCTCTAGTTCTTGAGACTAGGATAAATTAGTCCCCTGTCTATTCCTTGACCTCTCAAAGGTCTTTAACACTGTCTTCCACAACCTTCTTCTGAATAAACTTTGTAGCCTTTATATCTCCAACTCTGCTCTTTGCTGGTTTGCTAGCTACCTCTCAAACATACTACAGTCTGTAAAATGGCTCTCTGTAGCCTCCCCCTTCCTTCTTGGCCATACCGGGGTTCCGAAAGGCTCCATTCTTGGACCCCTACTATTTAACATTTTCACTAATAAACTCTACACTTCCTGCCCTCACTCTTCCTTAATACAGTACGCTGATGATTCTACAATAATTTCCTCCTCTGACAATCTCTCTAACCTCCTCATCCTTTCCAAGGAATCTTTACACTCATTTGAAAAAATGGCTAACTTTCAACCAACTCCTTCTCATCCCTAAGAAAACCAAACTTCCCATCTTCCTCCCTAAATCTCTCAAGTATCTTAAAGCTACCGTCCCCATCCCTTCCCTCAACAACACAACTGTTAAGGTTGAAAGCCACACTAAACTATTAGGGGTCATAATAGATGACCAACTAAAATCTGGTCTTTAAAATTTTCAACACTGCATTAAAAAGATCCAACAAAAACATGGCCTGCTGTATAGAAACAAAAAATCCCTTACAAATGAATCTAAACTCTCTCTTACTCAAGGCTATCTGCAATCCACTCTATTATATGCCTCCCCAATTCTTATTAACCTACAAACTAACTTTTTGACTAAACTAGAACTCACTTAAAATAAAATTGCTAGATTTGCTTCAAATCAACCTTATCACTAACACCATTGTCTATATATTTAAAAAAAACTTCTGTGGCTTGAATTGTGTCAACACCTCCTTCTATTTCAGTTACACCTGCCTCACTCTGTCTTTAACAGACCCAACTGCTGTCCTGCTCTTTCAACTCTCATCTCCCTCTACACTTCTAATTGTATACTCCATAGCTCTGACCAACACCTCCTACAGATTTATAAACTCAGTAAAAACATTGGTAAACCTCTCTACAATCACTCAGTTGCCAATGTCTGGAATAAACTGCCCCTATATATAAGAATGATTACTAACACTTACTGTTTCAAAATAACATTAAAATGTATCCTGTTAAACTCCTGGACTTGCTCTTGCACCATTCCAACCTAATCTACCTCTCCCTCTGCTGCAACTAACCCCTCCTACCTCTTGCTCTTTTTCTCTCTACATCTTACCTAATTTCATTTTAAACCCGCACCTGTTCAACAAAATATGCCATACTACATTGTCTCTGATGTGATGTTATATTTTATATCGATCTTACTTCATGCTATATATATCTGTTAGTAATTGTATTGTGATTAAGTATAGGATGTAATTGTATGTGACTAATGTTATACTTTCTTTTTATCATGTATGTCTAAATTGGAGCTTTTCTCCTTGAGACTCCACTGGAAAAGGGCATCTGCCCAATTGGACTATCCTGGTCAACAAAATGTCAAAATAATAAATAAAGTTGAGGTCACTGAGATGACCATTTTGCAAGTTGTTTATTAATGATTAGATTACTTTGTTTGAGTTTATGTGTTTGTAAAGTGCTTAGATTATAATTACTATAACAAACTTGAACTTGAAGGGAAAAAAATGGTCCAAGGCACCAACAGGTGTGTATACTCAGAACCCAAAACAAAACCAAAAACACTGTAGTTGTCAGTATAACTCCAATAAACAAATATAATGCAACAGAACTTGTTTAATAACTCCAACAAATGAGCTGAGGTTAAGTGATTTTGCCAGCAGCACCCATACATTACTTCAGAACCTAAACCACTCTAGTAAAAGTACATTTTTAAACATTCTATCACATGACAGAAGTTAGCAGCTGTCAAAACTATGTAGAAATATTTAAAGTTTTATATATCTATCTATATCTATCTGTGTATATATATATATATATATATATATATATATATATATATATATATATATATATGTGTGTGTGTGTGTGTGTGTGTGTGTGTGTGTGTGTGTGTGTGTGTGTGTGTGTGTGTGTAGGTATATATACTAGAAGGAACAAGTGCAGGACAAACCCAGTAACAAACCCATATGATGGAACTGTAATATCAATAAGCTTTAAACTAAAGGGAAAAGAAATTTGATAAAAAGTAAGAAGATTAATTCCCAGAATCTTATAGCCTATTTTCAGGGAAATAAACAAACTCAGTAGCTTAATAAAAGTTTACCAATGCCAAATTTAAAAGTAAAATAGCTACCCAAGCCAAAGACAATCACATGGTATTTTGTACTTATGACATCATCTCGAACGCACAATGCAGTAATGTGCTGAGCAGATTTTGAAAGATGTTACATGATGCTGAATATATAGTCAATCTACTGGCCAATACATTTAGCTCTAAATTTATCCCTGTCTCCCCTCTATCTGTTCATCAAGATACACCTGAAACTGTGTCATCTCCAGTTATCACACAAGGCCAAGTCCTAAAAGTGCTATCAAAAGCTAAAAACACTGCATCAGTGGGTCCTGGCAATAGTCCTGGATGCATCTTAAATAGCATGAAGCATGATTTAGCTACACCCCTAACAACACTGTTCAATCGCAGACTCCTTACAGGTTTTGTATCAAGTAAATGGAGAACAGCTACAGTCATCCCCCAGCATAAGGGAGAACATTTCACAGGCCCCAGCAATTACAGACCCATAAGTCTGACTAGCCTCATATGTAAAGCAAAGGAAAGACTTCTCATGGAATTTATCAATCAGGACAGAAGGGACCTCTAAATATTGTTCCCATCGCAGTTTGGATCTTTGAAGGCAGATCTTTCTTAATCAGCCTGATGAATTTTTTTGAAAACTCACCAAAGCAATGAATGAAGGCAAAATTGTATAACCTGCATAACTCTACCTGGCCAAAACTTTTATCACAATTCCCAATTCAGGGATAGCAGAAAAGCTAAATAAACTGGGAATAAACCCCTATGTCACTCGCTAGATTGTCAATTGACTCACAGATGTGACACAGGAAATCAAAATATGGGAAGTTGCTACCACAAAGAGATCGATCACCAGTGGCATCCCCATGAGGTTCTGTGCTGGGACCGCTGCTGTTCGGCATCTTCTTTTCTGAAGTAAAAGCCAATTCCATTGACTCCCCAAATGACTTAGCCTTTCCGCAGGAAGGTTTTTCTCAAACAAAATAACTGCTGCCAAAATCGTAGACTGAAACTAAATGCTAAAAAAAGCATTATTGTATCATATGGGAAAACATCAATCCCAGAGAACTACCACATTGACAATACCTCTCTAAGAGTTGACCCAGTTGTTCGGGATTTGGGAATATATGTGGACTGTCACCTATCTTTTGACCAGCATGTGTCCATTGCTGTAAGAATGTCCATTTAATACTGCACAAATTATAAACAAAGGGATTATGTCTAGATCTATGGATGTCATTGCTCCCCTTCACTCAGCCCTCATTAGGCCAGTCATTGAATATTATGCCCCTTTGGCAGGTATCTGTCCAGACACATGCAACAACTGGAACACCAACAAATACCATACTAAGGGATACAAGGCTTAAACAACTTGTCCTACATGGACCAACTCAAAGCCCTGTCACTCTACTTGGTATCCTATGCACTGTTAAGAGGTGACCTGTATCTGGCATACAGTGCATCCTCTGACCCACTACTGATGGCTTTGCTTCACTTCAGCAAATCAAATGGCATGAGAAATACTTGGTCTAGGGATCTAGACCTCTTCTGTAGCACCAACAGAAACATCTGGGGGGCAGGTACATCTCACAGAGGATACCAACCATCTGGACTTTCTATCCACATAAACAAACTTCATCCCTATCCATATTTAAGCGTGATTTGGATCAATGGATGGGAAATACAAAATTTACCCCAGGTCTGTCCCCAAGTAGTGTAGCTAGGGTGGAGTGAGAGGGGCAACATCCCTGGGAGCAAAGAGGTGGGGGCACAACTGGCTGATACTAATCGCTCTTTAATGTAATGCAGGCTTTTAAAAGCCAGCATTGCATTTGCAGGTCAAACATGAGAACTGTAGCACTCTGTTTGTTGGCTAAACTGTAACAACTGCTTGCTACATTATTGCAAATGGTTTGCTATAGTTTAGAAGTAAAATAAAAATCTTTTTTTTTAAGTAAAATGTGAGTGCTGTAGTGCTCTGTGCAGTCAGGGTGTAAACTGTAGCAAACCCTTTGCAATTGTTTAAAATAATTATTTTTAATAATATATGTTGAAGTAGGGTCATGGCACATGGCAGGGCACAGAAATGGGACCTCAATGGCTGGCACTGGGGGGGTGGTGTCATGATTCTGGCCACCTGGTTGCTGTACCAGTAGAAGGAGCATCCAATTTTTTTTTTATTTTGCTGGAGGGGCTGTAGATGTTTCTGTAATAAGCTGATCACTTCCAGCTTATTACAGTGAAGTGCTTTTTTTCACTCTTTACTTGAAGAGGGCGTGGGGTGCACCAGTCCAAAGTGCTAATTGAACCAGCTAAGCTTCTACTGCCACCTGTACTAATAATGGACAGAGGCAGCTCCAAAAGCTTTATCCCATGTATGGGTCCGCTCAGATTATCAATGGCATGACCCCAGTTTTGATCATTAAGGTATGATAAATCATTGACCATGTGATGATAAGGCTAATCTCTAATCAAATGGGACAGGTTAATTCAAGCACAAAAAGGGAAATTGGGCTTAAAATGGCCACAAGGTCAGTTAGCCTAGTACTTACATATGAACTTATGAACCTGTAAAACATCAGTTGAGATCATACACAACTGCACATATAAAGTAGAATAAGAAGTTAATAAAATGTGTACTGCATGAATATAAATATATATAATGGTATATTTAAGAGTAATAATAATTTAATAAACACTGTAATAACTGTACTGTAATGTTTTCACAGTTTCGTTCCTCTTAGCTTCAATACACTGGTAACTGAGATTGCATCACTGATTCCTGGAGAGATGGATGCATTTAGTAATATCTGCCATCTTTGTTCTTTATATTATAGAACAGCCCCTCTCAATGAAATATTTACATTGCCTAGTATAAAGAAAATAATATTTTCAAAACTGGTAGAGTGTGTAGAATGTAAAGTGTATTATTTGGTCCTTTCTTTCTGATATTAGTGAGGTGCTCATATATTCTATGATTTTATACAGATACAGATATAGCTATATTATTCAGCAGAGCTTGTGCACTATCGGTTTAGATAATCCCCAGGATTCATGAAGCTCGGCGCAAGGACGGCGTTAGCCTTGTGCCGACCGTGCGGCATAGAGATGGTGCAGCAGCACCACATGCATATTAATGAAGGTGCACTGCCGCAATGTCCACGTGCATAGGAAACGTGCGCGAGTGCAGGGAGCATGTCTAAGCGCTGCACGGAGGTGTGAACATGGCTGCAGACTCGCAACTTAAAATGCTGACTAGTACAGCCTGCCTCTAATAATAATCACTCCTATCAGTGTCCATGTATACTGAAATGTATGCAAAGCATACAAGACAGTATTGCGAACACCAAAATAAAAATTAAACAGAAAGGCATGTAGCTGAATATTGAGTCCCCGTCCCTCGAACAAATGACATTTTAAACCCTGTGCCCGTATTCCATTGTAGTGTTGATTGTTATACCAAGTGAAAGTGAAACACAGCGTGTTAGTGCGCCACTGCCATTTACTAAGCCTAGCCCCAATGTTTAGGGTTACCACCTGTCCCACATTGTGAGGGACAGTCCCTCTCTGGGCAGTTGTGTCCTTACCAAAACCATTATAAATATTAAATGTCCTGCGATTGCAGGACATAATTATGTCCCATATTTTATGTAATAGTTCCATACAATACTTATTTCTGTATGTAAAATACCTAAATGTTACAAGAAACAGAATAAGCAACTAAACTGCTACAACATTAAGCTTTTATTTAGGCATAAAACTAAAGTACTATGCTTTGTACTGATCATGGGTATGTGTTGGCCTGTAAAATCGGATGTGTGTCCCGCAAATGTCCCATTTTGGTCATTTGAAAAGGTGGCAACCCTACCAATGGTTAGAGCATTCACTCAGTATCTGGCCATTTGCGGTCCAAGTTGTCCTTGTCAGGACGGCCCAAAGATGAATGGATATTACCCGGGTCTACCTACCATGTCATGAAAGATAAGTATTTGCGTGTACCTATGTGCGTGAAGTACAGCATGTGGAAGATCAAAAATGCTAGGGTAGTCCTCACAAACATATTGGTACCAGAAATATGTAGTGTACACAATGTGTTCTGTTGACTGTGCCATGGGCCATCAACCAGAGATGGGATGGATGGTGTGTGTGGAATATGGGGGTGGCGGGTGACCAGTAATGTAATAATTCGCAAAGGGGAGACTGGGTCAGATGCACAATAGGTGAACTGGAGGTGTACGAGGGAGCAGTGGGTGAATCAGAAAGAAAACCAAAGAACAAACATTCACATTCACAATACAACCTGACAGGCCATACTGTAGAACACAATCCCAAAAACATAGGAACATTAAAATGCGGGATACACATGTACAGAAACATTACTGGCTCACACCCACATAATGGTCTGGCCTGAACTGAGCCATCCAACCCCAACACACCTGGATACATAATTGAATACCCATCATCCCCTCCACAGCACCCCCCCCTTCCTGAACGTCTACCAAAACCACCCATACTCGGGCTGCTAGCTTGGCGCAGCCATATCTGCACATAGTGACCCCTACTCATATCTAGTAGGCAATCTCACCCTGGGAAGTTTCAGGATTGCAAACTATTTATCCCTTGCATGTATAACCCTACCTTATTTTCATAAATCCAAAAGAATCAAGGTTATTGGTCCCCAAAATTTTTGGATATCCCTCATGGGATAAGTATCTGTTCTAAAGAGTAGACTTGGTGTCACGACATGATGTCCAGTCCCGTAGACATCTGGACACAAGTTGTATGAGCAGTAGTTGTCCACAACCCTGCTCAGCCTCCAGCCAGTCCTGCAGAACCTATGACCAGGGATTAAACACCTGATGGTGATGCACGTCTCCCCACGTGCATTATCGGGAATGTATACCTTTCACATTCGCATAGCTACACATCACACATACATGCATATAAGTAGTTGTCAAGTATGTGTCCAATTCATAAATATGTATACTTGCAAATGTATACATATGCGTCTCAGAAACATATGAATAGTAACATGTACTATACATATGTACACCAACCGACTGTCGCATTTATTGCCAGTACTGTGGAATGGCTGTAGTAAAGTCATATATCCTAATTACCATCCACAGAGAATGTATCACGGATGGTTTAGTGGTAAAACCAGTGACTATGGTGTTCCTGTTCCCGGGTCCAAGCCATGCAACGGCTAATTTTATATGATGGCCACAATAGTGGCAGTTGGATATAGGGTGATTAAGGTGATTTAAAGCAGACGTAAGTAGGGTTACCACCTGTCCCACTTTGCGAGGGACAGTCCCTCTCTGGGCAGGTGTGTCCTGACCAAAAATATTAAAATGGCAAATGTCATGAGATTGTAGGAAATAATTATGTCCCATATTTCTAACAGTTGTATAAAATAGTTATTTCTTTATGTAAAATAACTAAATGTTACAAGAAACAGAATAAGCAACTAAACTGCTACAAGAATAAGCTTTCATTTAGGCTAAAAAGTAAAGTTCTATCCTTTGTACTGACTGTGGGTATGTGCCAGCCTGTAAAATCTGATATGTGTCCCAAAAATGTCCCACTTTGGCCATTTGAAAAGGTGGCAACCCTAGACATAAGCCAGTATGCAAGCGTGTATGAGCGACAGTAAGTAGCGGTGATTCAACGGTATGGAAAATGTAAATAAGCATGAAGGTGCATATGCATGTATATGTTCAGACCCATATATATATATATATATATATATATATATATATATATATATATATATATGTATGTATGTATATAAAAAGAATGAACATGGTCAGTATAGATATAGTACACCTCTGCATCCCCCAACAGCAGGTAGGATGTTAAAAGTGGAACTAACTATGCCCCCATACTGTCTGACTTTCAAACAGGTATAGGTCAGTACTAGTCAACAGTCAGACAAGCTGAAAATCAGAAGACTAACTAAACACCCTGATCATGATATGAATGTATGTCCCAGGACTATAAGCTTGGGACGTCTGAATATACTTGGAGTGAGCCAA
Organism: Protopterus annectens; assembly: GCF_019279795.1. NCBI lineage: Eukaryota > Metazoa > Chordata > Ceratodontiformes > Protopteridae > Protopterus > Protopterus annectens. The sequence continues at coordinate 1,189,806,129 of NC_056744.1, forward strand.
GATACGGGACTTGTCTAAAGCAGTAGGGAATGGGTCATGTGTAGTAGTGTGGTTTTCCCAACAGGAAAATGGATGCCTGCTGTGTTAGTGAAGTGTTGAGGCATGTGTTCGGGTAACTATGAACCATGGGTATACATATAAATGAAGCAGAACACCAAGACTGTAGTGGTTAGAGCATCCGACTATCGAGCAGACGTTGTCGGTTCGACTGCAGCACACACCATTTATGATGCGTAATCCGTATACGAGCATATCTTGCTAATTTTATGCTGTATAACGATATAATACCATTGAAATGTGAACTGGGGTGACGTATCACAGTAAGAATGTAGACGTTTTTTGCGTGACGTGAATCTGCGGTTAAACGGAAAACCGCAGCTGAAAAGTGTTGTACTCGCGTTTTGTTCAACGGCCCTTGTTCTGCCCAGCAACACAATAAACCGCGTTGGCCAGGCCCGACACCAGGACCCTACACATCACAATCAATGTGATTTACCACTAAGCCATGGCAGTTATACCTAACTTTGATGTTATCACAAACATAGCAGACAGCATAGTCATTCAACAGTATGATCAAAGTAATTAAATCATATAGATGTGTATGCATGTGTACGTATACAGATATAGATATATATATATATATATATATATATATATATATATATATATATATATATATATATATATATATATATTTATATATAGGGTAGCCACCTGTCCCACTTTGCGAGGGACAGTCCCTCTTTGGGCAGTTGTGTCCTGTACAAATAACGTAAAATGGCAGATGTCCGAGATTTAATGACAAAATCTACTACATTTATGTAATAGTTGCATAAAACAGTTATTCTGTATTTAAAACACCAAAATGTTATACGAAACAGAATAAGCAACTAAAATGTTACAAGAATAAGCTGTCATTTAGGCCAAAAAGTGAGGTTCTGTCCTTTGTACTAGCTGTGGGTATGTTCCGGCCTGCAAAATCTGATGTTTGTACCAATAATGTCCCACTTTGGGCATTTGAAATGGCGGCAACCCTACACACACACACACACACACACACACACATATATATATATATATATATATATATATATATATATATATATACAGAACGAACATGAGAACAAGAAAGCATTCATAATGAATGCAAAGGAAAACAGCAGAAAACCCGTATTATCTAGTGCCGACATATCAAGCGGGCCAGAAGTGGCCAAAATCCCTGCATCTGTAACCACAGGTAGGATACTAACAGTGGGAGTACCCTTGTCTTTGTGCTAAATCTGACTTTCAAACAGGGGCGGGGGCAGTCCCAGTCCCCATTCAGACAAGCCTAAACCCAGATGACCACATGAACACCCTGACAATCAAATACACGTATGTGCCAGGACCATAGGCTTTGGAGGTCTGAATATACTTTGAGTGAGTCAACATGCGACACAGGTCCAGCGCAGTAGGGAATGGCACATCTGTAGTAGTGTGGTTTTCCCAACAGGAAAATGGATGCCTGCTGTATTAGTGAAGTGTTGAGGCGTGTGTTTGGGTAACTATGAACCATGGGTATACATATAAATGAAGCAGAACACCAATCGTGTAGCGGTTAGAGCATCTGACTATCGAGCAAGCATTGCCGGTTCGACTGCAGCACACACCATTTATGATGCGTAATCCATATACGAGAATATCTTGCTAATTTTATGCTGTATAATGATATAAAACCAATAAAATGTGAACTGGGGTGATGTATCACAATAAGAATATAGAAGGTTTTTGCGTGACGTGAATCGACGGTTAAATGGAAAACCACAGCTGAAAAGTGTTGTACTCACCCTTTGTCCAATGGCCCTTGTTCCGTCCAGCAACACAATATACCGCGTTGGCCAGGCCCAACACCAGGACCCTACACATCACAATCAATGTGATTTACCACTAAGGCACAGCAGTTATACCCAACGTCGATGTTATCACAAACATAGCAGACAGCACAGTCAGTCAACAGTATGATCAAAGTAATTAAGTCATATAGATTTGTATGCATGCATATGTACACACACACACATATATATATATATATATATATATATATATATATATATATATATATATATATATATATATATATATATATATATATACACATATATAGGGTAACCACCTGTCCCAATTTGCGAGGTACAGTCCCTTTTTGGGCAGTTGTGTCCTGTACAATTAGTGTTACATGGCAAATTTCCTGAGATTTAATCACAAAAATATTTCCTATATTTATGTAATAGTTGCATAAAACAGTTATTCTGTATCTGAAACACCTAAATGTTATAAGAAACTGAATAAGCAACTAAAATGCTACAAGAATAAGCTGTCATTTAGGCATAAAAGTGATTTTCTGTCCTTTGTACTGTCTGTGGGTATGTGTCGGCCTGCAAAATCTTGACGTTTGTACCAAATATGTCCCACTTTGGCCATTTGAAAGGGTGGCAACTGTATATATATATATATATATATATATATATATATATATATATATATATATATATATATATATATATCTACAAAATGAACATGGGAACAAGAAAGCATTCATAAGGAATGTGAAGGAAAATAGCAGCGGAACACCTGCATTATCTAGTGCTGACATATCAAGCTAGCTAGAGGTGGCCAAAATCCCTGCGTCTCTAGCGACAGGTAGGATGCTAACAGTGGGAGTAACTTTGTCCACGTGCTAAATCTTACTGTCAAACAAGTACAGGGCAGTCCCAGACCCGAGTCACACAAGCCTAAACCCAGATGACCACATGAACACCCTGACAATCAAACACACATATGTGCCAGGACTATAGGCTTTGGAGGTCTGAATATACTCTGAGCGAGTCAACATGCAGCACGGCTCCGGAGCAGTAGGGAATGGCACATGTGTAGTAGTGCAGTTATTCCAACAGGAAAATGGATGCCTGCTGTGTAAGTGAAGTGTTACAGCGTGTGTTCGGTTAACTACGAGCCATGGGTATACATATAAATGAAGCAGAACACCAATAGTGTAGTGGTTAGAGCATCCGCCTAACGAAAAGGCTTTCACTGTTCAAGTTCGACTATAGCACATATCATTTTCCTTGTGGAATGAATGTGGTTCTGCTGTAAAGCTGACATTAAAACATGTAAAAGTGAATGTGTGTATCGCATGGGACTATTAACCAGATCCCTTCAATCAAAGTGGTACTGTCATAATGAATAAGGCACAAGTAAACACAAATAAGCAGCAGTAAACATATGTAACACACAGTAAGCAGAGGCATGTGCACCTGCGCGGGTGTAAGCAGCACCCAGGACAGGAAATGTATATGTGTATGTACAGATGTAATATATACATATACATTTATATATATATATATATATATATATATATATATATATATATATATATATACATATATACACACATATATATATGTGTGTATAGATCCAGATATCTACATACATTAAATATATATACAGATATGTATAGACATATATTTGCATATATATATATATATATATATATATATATATATATATATATATATATATAGTTGCAGACATAAATATACGTATATATATATATATATATATATATATATATATATATATATATATATATATATGTATATATATATGACACCAGTGGGAGTGGGGAGTACTGAGCTGCTTGTTTGTCCTCAGAGGAGTGGTTAGAAGCAGCAACTAGTAATTCGTCGGCCATTTTGGGTCATTTCCTGGTTTTTCCAGCCCCCTGCTATAAAGCACGCGTTAGCGCGCTTTAGCGTGATTTAGTGCGGAGCTGCTACCGTTGCACACTAGGGCAGCGCCGGTTAATCAGATTTAAACTATCAGGGCTACCTAAAGTCCACTCTTCAAATTTTCCCTTAAAACTACCTTCCTCAAAGTATACTACTGTTCTAGTTAGTGTATCCTACAACTATAAATTATCTCTACTTGACTCCCAAGTAGTCTATTCTCTATCTGTATAGCGAAGCACTTGCTCCTACAGTACTTATCACCTCGATACAGCACTCTTGTTATAGAAAGTACCCCAAAAAAGCAAACCCCATTTCTTGGTCACCCACATCCCCCAAAACCTTTTCTTAAGTTTTTCTGTCTATTCCTTCTAGCATGTCGAGGGATCAGTTGCTAATGTCCTCTCCTGCTCAGCTGGTGAACCTGGGAATATTGAGGCAATGTTACAATTGCCTCATGTACCTGAACAACCCTCTCCTCCTCCCACAAAACACAAATACATGCGAGAGATGCAACTATACGGCCAAACTGGAGGCTGAGCTCTCTCAACATAGGACTGGCATGACCAGACAGGAGGAGAAGGTAACCACACACACTATAGACCCAGTCTCACATAATACCATCACAACCTCAAATCATACACATAAACACACAAAGACATACTCGAAGGCTCTGATCAAAAATCTACCAAAACAGCAGAGGCCACCAAAGCAGACACCCAAACAACTACCACCTCAGAACACAACACCTGCAACACATAGACCACACAGTCAGATTGTCAAGCAGTCACAGCCCTTAAGGCCAAACACAATGCCAGACACACTAGTCATTGGTGACTCCATAGTCAGACACACTGACGTCCCGCTCACCAGACTGAGTAAGGAGAATGTCACAGTAAGCTGCCTGTCGGGTGCTAGGATCCGCCACATAACGCATGCACTCAGGTCTCTCAACAGCGGGTACAAGTACGACTCAATCATTGTCCACGCTGGTGTTAACGACCTGAGACATACCTCCTTGGACTACATGAAAAGAGACATAGAGGAGCTCTCTGATTATGTAGCCCAAGCAGGTATGACCCTGACCTTGAGCAGTATCCTACCTTCACCAAGAATGATGCCACAATACAGAGATAAGATGATCAACTTTAACAATTGGCTTAAACTCTGGTGTCATTCAAAGGGGATCCAATGTCTGTCTGCCTGGGATGACATGCTGGACAAGCCATGCTGCTTCGCAAGGGACGGCTTGCACTTGTCACCCTGGGATTCGGATTTTGGCAAAGGCTCTTGCCACCCCATAGTGCCTTTTTAGGCAAGGCTCAAATTCAAAACCTACCACCCTAGAACAAAACAAAGAAAAAACTAAGGGTAATGCTGCTCAATGCCAGAAGTCTCAACCTCAAGATGCACGCACTCGAGGCCCTTCTCAGTATGGAGAACATCGATGTCTGTGCTGTGACAGAAACCTGGTTCAAGGCTCCTGAGAGCACCCCAGCACTATCAGGTTTTACCTCATATCATGCGTTCGCCCCAAAACCCGGACAATACCAAGAAAGGAGGAGGGTATCCATATTCATCAAGGACACCCACACCTCAAGATTGGTGGCATCGCCGATGCATCGGAAACCATCCAGGTACAATTAACCATAGGCAAGACTGCTCTGCAATTTGTAGCATGTTACAGGCCACCCTCGCAAAATCAGGAACCTCATATGGCCTTCCTGAAAACACTGGAGGGATAAATGTATCTCGAACACCATCATACTAGGTGACTTCAACTACCCTAATATAGACTGGGAACACTACTCAAGCCCAAACACTCTAGCCCAAAAGTTCCTGGAATTCATAAACTCAAATGCCATGGAACAACTAGTCACCATCCCCACAAGAGGAGAAAACATACTTGATCTCATCATCACGAACATGGGAGCACAATGTTCAACGCGAAGTATACCCCTCACTGGTGAGATCTGATCACAAACTAATCTCGCTGGAGGTCCTCATCCCGCCCCCACCGAAATGAAAAAGACCACAGTAAAGAACTTCTCGAAGCCGTCTTCACACTTCTAAAGACTAGTGTGGTCTCCTTTAAGGCCCCTGAGCCGGTGGTTAACATTACTCAAACCGCTGAATCACTTACAAATGCCTTCTACCAGCACCTGCAGGGCTGCATGGATCAGGCAATCCCAAGCAAAACAAAGACTCTTTGTACCAAAGGCAAGCGTCCAGTCTGGTGGACCCCAGCCATAAACAAACTCTACAACAAAAGGAGAAAGCTACTACAAGATAGAGCAAAATCCTTAAAAGGTAAGACACCGCTGATCACTATAAGTAAAAAGCTAAGAGCTCTCATAAAATCATCCAAAGCTAATTTTGAGAATAAAATAGCTAAGGACTCTAAAGACAACCATAAGGCATTCTTTAGCTATGTTAGAAACCTGGAAGGAAACTCCCAGATATGCTCAGAATTAGTTCAAAATGATGTGAAGATTACTGATCCTACAGACATTGCCAACATACTGGCTGACAGGTTCAGTGCAAACTTCTCCCCCCCCTCCCCCCTAAAGGAGAGATATCTATACCAAATGATTGTAGCCCCCCAAACATCTCTAACGCCCAGGTGAGAACTGCTCTCTCCGAGGCAAAGAACACAGCATCCATGGGACCTGATGGTGTCCCCGGCTGTGTGCTCCATGAACTCAACGAGGAATTAAACCCACAGTTAGGACAGCTGTTTAATCTTAGTCTCACCTCCGGATCGCACTCCAGGAGTGGCGCAGCGACTGTGGTCCCACTCCACAAAGGCGGTGCCTCCACCGACCCTGGAAATTACCATCCCATTAGCTTGACAAGCCTTATCTGCAAAGCCATGGAGAGGATCATAATGGATCTCATAAATAAAGACATAGGGAACTTGCAGACTTTGGATCCAACCCAGTTTGGCTTTGTCAAAGGCAGATCATGCCTTTTAAACTTGGTTGACTTTTGAAACAGTCACCAAGGCCATTGACGAGGAAAGGCAGTCCATACAGCCTACCTAGACCTGGCGAAGGCTTTTGATACAATACCTCACTCGGGTATCATTGAAAAACTCATCAACTTAAATGTAAACCCATACATTACAAGATGGGTTGCAAACTGGCTGAGTGACAGAACCCACAGGGTCAGAGTTGCTGGCGCCATGTCAGACTCAAAGCCTGTCACAAGTGGTGTCCCACAGGGCTCAGTCCTGGGCCCACTCTTGTTTGGCATCTTCTTTTCTGAAGTACAAGCAAACACAGGAGGGTTATGGCTGACAAAGTTTGCAGATGACTGCAAACTGGGCACCGTAGTTGAAAACACATCCGACACAGATATCCTTCAGAAGGGTCTCACAGAAATGGATAACTGGTGCCAGAGCCATGGCCTAAAGTTAAATGCCAAGAAATGCATAGTCATACCCTTCGGGAAAAATAAGGTTACCCCTAGCTACCATATAGGTGGCAATCCCCTGATCACAGAAGAAGTTATTAGGGACCTGGGAACCCAGGTTGACAGTAGCCTTTCATTCGACACTCATATTGCAAAAGTAGTTAGGAAGACCTTCTACATTGCCCACCTTATCATGAAGGGATTCACATCTAGATCAAGGGAAGTCATACTCTCCCTATAATCATCACTCATCAGACCAATGATCGAGTACAATGCCCCATTCGGAATGTATCTGACCCGACACTTGCAGCAGCTGGAGAGGCCACAAAAGTTCCTCACCAAAAGGATAAAGGGTCTCAAAAATCTGTCTTATGCTGCCCGACTGAAAGAACTCCAGTTATATTCAGTTGCTTACCGCTTGCTCAGAGGTGACCTATGCCTGACATACAAGGCCATGTCAAACCCAGATTTGATGAACATGCTTCATCTCAAAAAATCTAGATCCCTCAGAGCCACAAGGGCGGGAGACTTAAACCTCGACACGGTTATTAATAGGACGTGCTGGAGGGATAGATTCATCACCCAAAGACTCCCTATGCTGTGGAACAAAATCCCGGTTTATGTGAGGCAGAGCACCTCGCTGGCTTTGTTCAAGAGGAATCTTGACCAATGGATGGGAGATCGCAGATACACCCCAGGGGTTACCTCAGTGTCACTGCTCGACAGAGGCACAGCAAAATAATGGGCATAGTTTCTCCAAACTAAAGGGGTGGCGTAAGCCACAAAACTATGGACTAGGCTTATAAATGCCCTCGGGCAGATAGCCTAGTATGAACCTATGAACCTATGAACCTATATAAATACATACATACATATATACCATATATATATATATATATATATATATATATATATATATATATATATATATATATATATATATATATATATATATATATATATATATATATATATATGTGTGTGTGTGTGTGTGTGTGTGTGTGTGTGTGTGTGTGTGTGTGTGTGTGTGCATAGATATATAGAGATATACAGCTATGATAGGAAAAAGCACACAGGAATGACATTTGTTCACAGGCTATGGCAATGGAAGTGAAGAGCCCAGGCAAGACACATGAAACACGCAGCATGCCCTTCCAGCCCCCCCCCCCCCACAGCCGGACACGGGAACTATACTTGCAAGCAATGTAAAGTGTCCACTGCTCCCCAGACCACAGGCAGGATATACCTGGGGGGGGAGGGCACAGTAAACCCATGGATTCTAATCATGGAACACATACTGGAGCATCCCTAGCGGGACACCCCAAAACTTGGCCAAACCATAGGAATGTGATAGATCTTTCAGTTTGTCCGCAGTGTTTACAGACTCAGAATACAAGGGTGGGTAACCCAGATTACCCTTGGGCCGAGACAACTGTATGAAAAGGGCCCCGTGAAGTGGAGAGTGGGCAGTGTGCAGTGGTGTGTCCAGAACCCACCAGGTCCCAGAGTAAAGATGGGTGCTGTTGAGAAGGCGAGGGTGGGGAATTATGGGTAGCTACTTATGGGTCTAGGTGTGCAGGTGTTGGCTGATGTTGGCCAATATGGACAGCCCTAGGGATGCAAGCAAATGTGTTCATTGGGCAGAGGCGTCACCCAATGAGCAGCCACACCCACTGCGAGACGCACTAAAGCAAAGTGTAATCTATATGGTATGGAATGGAATAACCAGATGTAGACGTATATAAGTAGAGCTGTGCGTGTGTGTAGAAAGAAAAAAATGCTCAGGCAATCGCTGCTCCACGCTCTTTGAAAGAAAAAAACGCTCAGGCAATCGCTGCTCCACGCTCTTTGAAAGAAAAAAACGCTCAGGCAATCGCTGCTCCACGCTTTTTTTGCAGTTTTATGTGTGTGTGTGTATATGTACCCATAGCAAGATAGAGATATACTTCTCCCTCTCCATAGTACGAATGTATACATACAGAGAAAGAATACAGATACATACCCATCTATGAATCTATACATATGCAGACAACCATATACCCATATGTTGTTAGATCATGTATATATATATATATATATATATATATATATATATAGATATATATATATATATATATATATATATATATATATAAATACATGTGTATATATATATATATATATATATATATATATATATATATATATATCTACACATATATACAGCAAGATATGAATATACATGTATGCATACATATGCAGATATATCTGTATATATTAATGTAAATATATATATATATATATATATATATATATATATATATATATGTTACAGTAAATATATACATGTATATAGCTAGGATATGATACAGCAGTTACAGGTAACATATGTTCAGTCCGGGCATATGTTGGTGGGAGGTCCAATAAACCCCACCCCCCAGCTAGGCCGGTGAGACATACAGACACGCAGCACCACATGCATATTAATGAAGGTGCACTGCCGCAATGTCCACGTGCATAGGAAACGTGCGCAAGTGCAGGGGGCATGTCTAAGCACTGCACGGAGGTGTGAACATGTCGGCTGCAGATGTGCAACCTAAAATGCTGACTAGTACAGCCTGCCTCTAATAATAATCACTCCTATCAGTGTCCGGACCGGCAGGAAACTACCAGTGGGAGAGATCTGCAAGGTCTACACTTGAAACATGGACAGTGATGTCCCTTGTGGGACACCAAAAATTTAGTGATTGGAGCCAAGCCCTGTAATGATTGATGCAACCAGGCTGTAGCTGTACATGGACCAGTAGGTTGTGCAAGCCTGATAACACATGGATTGACACAGCATATGACATGTGTCCCAACATGGGGAGAGTGGGCAGTGTGTAGGGGGGTGTTTATACCCCACCTGCGCCCACAGTAAGGATGAGTGCTGTAGAGGTGTGGCAGGTAGTGGAACTATGGGTATGTGATTATGGGCGTAGGCGTGCAGGTGTTGGCTGGCAGAGCCGTATTAGGACCACCCCGTGGATGTAAGTAATATTCTGAAGTGGGCATAGCAGACGCCCATACCTCCCAAACCTTAAGAGCACATCCACTGGATAGTCTGTAAACCAGTGGGGGAACACATAGGGGCCATATCATTGAACTGTCCCCGACTACCATGGACGTCTGTGATTACGAATCAGAATCTAACTCTGTCCCATCTAAACCCTCCTAGAACTAGTGATATTAGGAGGAAAGGTGGCGGAATACACGTAATGATTAATGACAGCATGTAAGAGTCATAATCAGCATGTACCTCAGACAATGTGTATGAATACATATGTTCTGGATCTGTCAATGCGTCAGGTCAATATCACCAAACTTCTAAATGTGTCCCTGAGGTTGTTATGCAGTGTCCCTGATTCAGTGTTCATTCTTCCCCATTTGTATGAGAGATCTGCTAGTGAGAGAAAGTGCATATTCCGCCGACTACCTTAGAAAGATAATAGAATAATAGGGTTGGGGTTACCACCTGTCCACCTTTTCGAGGGACACTCCCCTTCGGGCAGTTGTGTCCTGCAAAATAATTGTAATTATGGGAAATGTCCTGTGAATTAGGACAAAGATTTCCTATATTGTCTGTAGTAGTTGCATAAAACAATTATTTTGTATCTGAAACACCTAAATGTTATATGAAACAGTATAAGCAACTATAATGCCACAAGAATAACCTTTTATTTAGGCAAAACAGTGAAGTACTCTCCTTTGTACTGGCTGTGGGTATGTTTTGCCCTGCAAAATCTGACGTCTCTACATAAAGGTCCTATAGGGTTGCCACCTTTTCAAATCCCCAAAGTGGGACATGTTCTGTAGAAATGTCAGATTTTCCAGGACAAAACATACTTACAGCTATGCATAGTACAGAATTTTACTTATTTGCACAAATAAAAGCTTATTCTAGTAACATCTGAATTGCTTATGCTACTTCACATAACATATAGAAGTTTCATATATAAAATAACTGCTTTATGCAACTATTAAAGAAACTTAGGATATAATTTTGTCCTGTAATCTCAGGACATTTGCTATGTCTTGATTATTTTCGCAGGACATGACCGCCTAAAGAGGGTCTGTCCCTTGCAAAGTTGGACAGGTGTTAACCCTAGAGTTCCACCTTGGCCAACTGAAAAGGTGGGAAACCTATAATAGGTATGCGGTAACATGACTCGGCCGATGGATGTGGCTCCCAAAACCCAATTACTTGTATGTATTGAAGAGTCTCGGTTCCCATTTATCAGCCAGATGGGAGCAGATTGTATGAGGAACACACAAATAATATGATTAATTCACTGGACAGGCTGCCGATTCCGTACATTTGAATGCCATGCTGTTGCCTAATGGGCAGCAATTCCCGATACTGTAGTCATGTAGTCCGATGTAATAGGTATCACAAGGTAATATTGTGGTCCTTGCTCCCACCCAGGGGTGTGAGTGTCAGATGCAAGCACCAATGTCAGTGCATTTGCAAGTGCGGGTGCAAGCAGGTGTAAGCCTGTTTGGCTACCAGTATGCGAGTATTGCACTGGTAAAGCAATGTAGAGGCTAACCAAGTGTAAGAAGCTGTAACCAGAGGTCAGCAGTGCTTAACACCGTCCAAACCCATGCACACCCACTCCCAACTGTTTTAATGTGCCTTACTCCCTCCGTATCCAATGGCCTTGTTCTGCCCTGCAACCAAATAAACGTCCTCTGCAAGGCTCGGAACCAGGACCCTGCACACACAGCTAATGTGAATGACCACTACACCATGGTAGATATACAGGCAACGGACAGTACCACAAACATATCATACAGCGCAGTAATTCAACAGTATAGGAATGTATCCCATCATGTAGATGTATATGTGAGTGTTTATGTCCAGCATATAGGTACATACATATATAGAGATATATCAGGAACATACCATGTGGCAACAACGCATTACAAACGAATGAAACGGGAAACACCAGCAATGCCTGTATTATGTAGTGGTGTTGTTCTATGTGATCTCAAGACTCCCTTAGACAGACATTTGTCATTCATACACGCAAATAGTTGTACATTGGCCGTATACATCACTCTGTGCATGTAATGTACATTAACACAACAGTACCTGTCCAATCATTATGTGTGAACAGTACTCTTGCAAGGTGCTTTGTGCAACATCATCATCATGATAAAGGTAAATGGGGTAACCATATTGGGACTGGTACTGTTGTGTGTACAATGGGGTCATCCTCATCACGTGTACATGGACCATTTAGGAGTGATGTGCATACCAGGATTGTGCGCCTGAGGGACAGGGGTGAGGATAACAGGAGTATGTTGTGATGCATATTACAAGGGTTATATGTGTCCAGTGGGCACGTGTGTGAAATGGAAAGCTATGTATAGGGCAGATGTTGTCCTAGGAGCCAATTGGCCTTATGTTTACGTAGGTGAGGGTTGGATGTAGGGGAAGGAGTGTAGGTATGGCTGTGGAGGATAGGTAGGGTAGGATCACAAAAAAGACAGCATACAGGATTGGTATATGACACATGTGGGGGGATACACCCTGGATGGGGATGGGTGTTTGGCATTCACAAGCCCATGGGAACAGTGGGATGGAGGTCCCCAGCCATGGACAGCTGCCACTAGACCTAAACAGCTGCAAAGGAGGCAGTGCTGGGGGCTGTCCAGGAGGGGCAGCATCACCCTGTAAATGTGACACTCTGCCCTTGAGTTTGCATATCTGGCTTTGGAACCCCTTAGTGAGCCCCCAATGCAACACGTCCGGGACATCATGACAGCAGACATGTACCTGTCTGGTCCTGCTCCCAGGGGTGACATGCTCCATCCTCAGTGGTGGTACCACCAGAAAGTGGTGCAGAGCCAACAGAGGTTGATGTCCAAGGGTGGGCCCCAGATGTGCTAGTGCCCGGTGCCATGGACAGCTGAAGTGGGACAGGAGGCCCTGCCAGGATCTCCCAACCCATTCAGCCTATGGTGTTGCAGTTTAAACCTACATATGGCTTAGTGATAGACACCATCATACAGGATTACCTACAACAGTATGCATAGATATCACCATCAACCCAACACAACAGATGGCATACATTTGCAGAGAGAGCACAACACATGCATATATACTGCATGCCATCTGTACAATGTGTAGTAGACGTGTGACTGCAGCTATGAACAATTGCCCATTATTGGCTTGTCACTGGGAACGCCAGACAGTGTCTGTCATACCACTGTTTCATGTGACACATGTCCAGTCAGGGATGCAATGGCAGTAACACATCTCTATCATAATGTACTGTCTGCAATCCTCACACTATGCTTCTGCTGTGCACAGATGTGTGTTCAGTGTGTAACATAGGAAACAAATGGTTGCACAGACTGACCAGTTCATAGATGGCCCTACAGATGGCCCTCATGAACAGAGTACTGTCATGTCTGTATTAAAACATGCAAAATAGGCATTACCACACACATGTTAAACAGGCAGTAGTCTCAATGCAGCATAGCTACACTTACATGCTGTAGTCATATGTGGCACATCACCCTCCTGTCTTTAGGCTATTTACCACTGTGTATAATGTTTGAGGTACATCCAGATATCATCTGTGATGCAATGTCAGAACATCACATCCAGGTACCACTCACAGCGATTGTCATGGCCAAATACCAACATGTTTTCCCTAGATAGTGCACTGTGCTTATCATGCGAATGGCTATGGGAACACCATCACAGCTGTTCCACATGCAATCAGCTAGAGGAGGACTGCAATAGGTACAGAGGCCATCACCTGATCATGTCCATCACTTACAATACACATGCTGCTGCTGCTGAGCAGGTGTACACCTTCACATCCACCAGAGAGTGTGTGGGTGGGACAGGCAAAGTACACCAGGGAAAGGCTTGGAGACTTAACCCTAAGCATCGTCTGCCACACATCTAACAGTACAGGGATCAAACCCCTGACTGACTAGTCATTACTATTACACGTGCATGACGTTACTACATGTGCCACAAAGGTGACATGTTGCTATGCTGTAAGAACATATATGTGTGTAGGTGAGTGACATCTGCAAGAGATATAGTAGACATACATTAGGTGTGGCACACATGGCTGTCCATGTGAACGGATGCCATTGTCACCACAACCACACTCTATAATGGACATGCATTGACACTCTTTGCCAGGGCCACAAATACACAACCTAACTACTTAGTTTACCAAACTGCAGTAATGCACAGGGCTACATGCACCACATGGGATATCTGGAGGTTCTATGGGCTAGGGCATGTGAAAGTGTTTGACATCTGTTAGTATGCCAATGAGGGTTATACTGGGAGTGACTGTGGTTGGGAGCATCATAACCCACACAGAGATACAAGGTGCCAGTACTGACATGCATGTATGCATTGCTTCATGGGTGTGTAGTGGTTGGCTGTGCAAGATGGCTGTACAAGGCTGGGTGAGGGGTAATCCTTGGCATTGCATCACCCAACAATGGTGTGCAGTGCAGGGGTGTAGTGTCTGCAATGTCCCACACAGATGAGTACTGCATGATCTGCCCTGACATCCTGGTTACCAATTTGTATGGCCATAGCTTTGTAATGCATGCCATGTCTGTGTTTGATAGTCATTCACATGGACATTGCCTGGGATGTGCATGTCCCACAATACTGTACAGTGACATGCACAGGTGTACCTGTTTTGGCAGGCACATGTTGTGTACACAGACTGTTATCCCCCGATATGCCAATACTGGCCTGGTGTGGCTAAACCTGCTTATAGTGAGCAGGTCAACCCTGCACCTGCATTGATAGTATGATACAGGTATTCCCTGGTGTCAGTGGCATTGGTCCATACAGGGCACATGTGTATGGCATTGTATGGCCTCTGGGGATCACATTTGATGGCACCACATATGTTACAGGCATCCAGTGGGGAACATAGTGAAGGCACAATGTCCGCATATATGTGCCTATTGTGCCGCTGTACAGGGCGCCATGTCCTCTGCAGGCCACCCCATTCACACCATGCCTACTATCTGTCATCAGTGTGCATAGTACTAGCAACATAGCGGGATATCCTAGGCAAGTTTGTTTGTGCATGGCACAAGGGTGCAGGACATATACCAGGTACTAGTAGTGTTGCATACTTTGCTCACCAGGCCTTTTGCCAGATGTAGGGGTTTGGCTTGCCAACACAGTCCTGTGGCTGATTGACAGCTGTACTCCTCGTGAGGTGGCCAATGTGTCATAAGATGGACTCCATATAGGAAAATTACAAAATCTGCTCCCCAACTTGTCCAATGGTAAGACACTCACAGCCACCTCTATACAGGCTCTGACAGACAAACACACACTTGCCATGTCCTGTATACGAACCCCTACCTACCGTATCACACTGCAGCAATATGCTTTTAGGGCACGTGCAACGGCGAATACTGGGTTACAGCACGCCTACAGGTGTATACCTAGATGGGTGACAACAGCAGGAATGACAAAGGTGGTCATGTGGTTTGTACAGAGAGTGCATACTCTACAAAGCACTGTACTTGTCTCATGCAGGCAGACACACACACACACACACACACACACACACACACACACACACACTTGGCATGTCTGGGATTAGAACACCGACCTAACTATTTTAGCACACTACAGTATTACGCAGTTACAGAACGCGCTACCCAGATTACTGGGTTACAGTAATTCCAGAGGTGTATTTCTAGGTGGGTGACATCATCAGCCTTGCCAAAGGTGGGTATAGGAATGGTATGGAGTGTAAGCAGTCTAAAAGCATTATTCAGTCCTCAGGCAGATGGGGAAAAAACACGCAAACACACACACACACACACACACACACACACACACACACACACACACACACACACACACACACACACACTTGGCAAGTCTGGGATTAGAACACCGACCTAACTACTTTATCACACTACAGCATTACACAGTTATAGAATGCGCTACTGAGATTACTGGGTCACACCACTCCCAGAGGTGTATTCTTAGGTGGGTGATATCATCAGCCTTGCCAAAGGTGGGTATAGGAATGGTATGGAGTGTGAGCAGTCTAAAAGCATTATTCAGTCCTCAGGCAGAGGGGGACAAATACACACACACACACACACACACACACACACACACACACACACACACACACACACTTGGCAAGTCTGGGATTAGAACACCGACCTAACTACTTTATCACACTTCAGCATTACGCAGTTACAGAACGCGCTACCGAGATTATTGGGTCACAGCACTCCCAGAGGTGTATTTGTAGGTGGGTTTCATCCTCAGCCTTGCCAAAGGTGGGTATAGGAATTGTATGGAGTATGAGCAGTCTAAAAAAAATATTCAGTCCTCAGGGAGATGGGGACAAACACACACACACTTGGCAAATCTGGGATTAGAACACCAATCTAACTACTTTATCACACTACAACATTACGCAGTTACAGAACGCGCTACCGAGATTACTGGGTCACAGCACTCCCAGATGTGTATTTCTAGGTGGGTGACATCATCAGCCTTGCCAAACGTGGGTATAGGAATTGTATGGAGTGTGAATAATTTAAAAGCATTATTCAGTCCTCAGGCAGATGGGGACAAACACACACACACACTTGGCAAGTCTGGGATTAGAACACCCACCTAACTACTTTATCACACTACAGCATTACGCATTTACAGAACGTGTTACCAAGATTACTGGGTCACAGCACTCCCAGAGGTGTATTTCTAGGTGGATGACATCATCAGCCTTGCCAAAGGTGGGTATAGGAATTGTATGGAGTGTGAGCAGTCTAAAAGCATTTTTCAGTCCTCAGGCAGACAGGGACAAACACACACAAACACACACACACATACACCAGTGGTGGGAACAGAACACCTGCCTATCTACAGATCACTATTACAACAGTGCATAGTTACGAGTCGCGCCACACAGACTACACATTTCAAGGCTGTCATTATTACCTTCTAGAAATGTGGACATCAACAGGGATGCTGGCAGTTAAGATGTACGTACCTGTGAACCTGTGTGCTTAAAGTAGGAATCCATCCTGACCTGGAGTATGTCCATCTGTGGAATGGACAACTACTATCACTATACAGGGTTACAATGGCCATGCCTATACACATAGTGGCACATAACCGACACAAGGTGTCACTGGGCATGCTCACACACTTAGTTGCACAGGGCTGTTTGGAATGCACTATGTGTCCATCCACACAAGGTTATACTGGCATGCTCATACACTTAGTAACACAGGGCTGTCTGAGATGCATTCTAAACACGGAAGGCCACAGTGGCCATACTATGACAGTTAGACATAAAGAACACATTGTAATGGACTCTGGTGTTAGTAGTTGTAATTGCTAGCAGGAACACTGCTCTACATATATCTGACACTGGTCTTATACACAACATCTGCTGCTGTCCGTCATCTTAGCTGTACCATTCTAAATCAAGCACAATACTACCACTCACAGTGATGTCTTGCTAGGAGTGTCAACTGCTTGACCAACACAATGAGCCTTGCTAGGAGTGGCAACTGCATGACCAACACAATGAGCCAATGTCCTGCTGTAATTATGAGGTTGTCCAGTGTTTGTTATTCTGGGATGACATGACCGAAAGTAGACAGGCCTTTGTCTCATATCCCATGCATCCATGATTCAAGGGAGTGGGGATAATACCTAAGTTGCATTCGCCCATATAGTGCCATTCCAAGGCAAATGTCCTAAACACAGGATAATACCCTGACACCTAGAGGACAACTGCATTGTATGCTTATGCTAACCAGTGCTAGATGTGTAGTGTCAGTAATCACAGCTGCTCACTGTAGGTCCAACAATGGGGAGAACTGACATCTGTGCAGTGAGGAACACCTAGCTGAAGGCTCTGTAGTGCACAATAGCACTACCACCATATACCTCAGAACCAGACATATGGGCCATAACACAGGTATGGACCGGTCCAGGTGGTGGTGTCCCCACATACATAGAGGCCACTCACATGTACTGACCGGTACTCCCACAAAAGGCATCACAGATGCGTCAGGTGCAGGAAACAGTGCTAAATGCTGCATTCTAGGATGTAAAACTCAGACACCACCATGCTCTTGGACCACCAACACACATCCATACATGTGGTAGGACATATAATAGTACACCACCATGTGACCCTTGACCAGTAAACTGTACCAAGCTCTACATTAACTGCACAGAGTACCCATGTACTGACACAGTTGGATCATGTGTTATGCAATGCAATGATACCACTGTCTGTAACCAGGTCAGCTGTACACATACCAGGGGCCCTCAGTTATTTACAGCATTAGCAGATGACTGTTGCTGTGAACCAGTAAACACCCTCATGTTTGGATATGACATACATGTGCCTGCCCTGGATATGTACATGCCACACACACACACACACACACACACACACACACACACACACACACACACACACACACGCACACACACAAGATATATGTAAATAGCATAGCTGTTGTTGTTATTTGTGCAGACAGGTGGCTACAGCCATTACACACATGCACATGGAATGTAGGTCCATAGCTGCTGAATGCCAGCAGTACATAAGGTGTGATATCAATGTTGACAGGGGTAACCAGTCACCCATTACACCTATCATATCATACAACAGTCCATGTGTCATGTATGTCATTATACATGTCCACCAATTGCAATGCCTACAAACATGCCCAAATGAGAGGATTGTAGGACCTACACACACATGTACATGTAGTGGTGTGCGTTCAGATACCATGCGTGTGCAGTTGCTGATGTATGCAGGTGACATGTGTCTTAGTACATCATGCAGTTGCAATGCAGCCTCAACATTGTCAACTGTATATGGTGATATGCTGAATGTATGGAAAGATGTACCTCAGGTATGAACAGATGTGTGGAAATGACTAAGTGGTGGGACATCCTTGTAGATGGACGTTTGCTGAGGACAGCTCACAGGTGTGTCACAAGCGGTCCAACAATAACCTGTGTAACCGGTAAGCAATGGTTTCGTTAATTGAAGGGCAACACACACAACATAGACAGCGGTCAGGGTGACACTGAAGGTAAATCACTTGACACCTGTAACAGTTAAGACCTCCCATGTGCAAATATTAGCACTGTTGCCAAAAGAAGCATCAGTACACTTTGTAACGCGTGCAATACTGCTGTAAGTTTGTCATACATATCATGAGCAGGTGTTTGATTCACAGTACTGGCATGTGTGGTTGTGTGTGTGTCCATATATGTCACATATGGTGGGGAATACATCTCAATTGTTACTCACTCTCCTGTACACTGTTGTAGACATCTGTACAGACTGCAATGTAGAAAGCAAGACATAGGCAGGGTCATGTATCTCATACATGTGAGGTATCTGTATGTGCGTGACATAGGTGTATTCAATAGTGAATGCCACAGTGTGTGTGTGTGTGTGTGTGTGTGTGTGTGTGTGTGTGTGTGCGTGTGTGTGTGTGTGTGTGTATGCACGGCTTTGTGGTCCCTGGAGTGAGGATGTATGTTACCATACTGAGCTGATAAGACCCCTCCCCACATCCAGGCGATGCAATCTACTATCCATGTTGATGTCCCCGATCTTAGGCCATACTGTCTACCTGTACATGTGTATTCTCTGTGGCGCGTCATGTAGATACACAGTACTGTAATGATGATTTGCACATATGCAGGGGTCCTCACCTCAACAGTAGCAACTGTGTGTGAGTGTGTGTTACTGTGTCAGTGAATCCCTGAGTGTGTGGGTGTGTTACTGTGTCACTGAGTACATGTGTGTCAATACCTGAGTGTGGGGGTGTAGTCATGTGTTGGCATCCTGTCATGGGAACGTGTATTACTGCTTCCCATTGAGGCATCACACTTCCCACTGGCCTCTACCCTTGTCATCAGCTAGACCGCTGTCTTACCTCACCACTCTATGTAACTGTACGTGTGATGTCACCCAGTATGGATGTCACGTCTGTAGCCACAGTAGCATAATATACAGCTATCATGCTCTTGGATCAGTAGACGTGTTTGGAACGTGAGACATTTTAACTGTGATGTGGAAGCTACAAGTTGCATGCTGGTATATTCATACATACCTGTGAGTAGTCCACATTTACATATGGGACACTAACTGCAAACACTGACATCCACCAGAACCTGCAATTAGACCTGAAGGAGGAAAGCAGAACATCATGTCCAACATGCAGTTACTGCTGTTACACAAGACACATACTGTTAACAGTACACAAAGCATTGTACACCTGTACTACATGGTATGTCTGCTGCCTGTCAACAGTGCACAGCAATTGTAATCTACACTTATCTTCCTAGTCTGTTCACCCTGTGCATCAGACCACATGAGCATTTCCCTGCACCAATGGTGTGGATGACAGGGATGTGGCACAGGCATCATCATATGCACAGGGTGATAATGTTTGCCAGAGGCCTAGGCTGCACCATTGGATGACATTATGTGTGTGAGTTAGGGCCTTTGATCTAATTGGGCATGTGTGGATGCTATTCATGTGTGTATTGTGGTGCCCTACATATGTTTCCGGTGTGTGCGTGTATGTATGCACACAGTTCTGGCATGTGTCTGGCTGACACAGGGGTATTATTGACAGCTGAGGGCTGTACAGGCCAGGTTTTACAGTTCACGGTGTCCAGCCACGGCCACGTGACTTGTGCCTGCCAGGGGTTACATGGACACGACCAGGCAGAGGTGCAGATTGGGTACTGTCTGATAACACATGTCCACTGGAACCGTGTCCCTGTTGGGACCATCCAGGGCCATGTGCACGTGGCCTGCTGTGTCGTGGTGTGGACAGCACAGCACCAGCTGCACTGCTGCTGCTCCCACCACTATGGGAGTGGGCATGTGAGGTAGCTCATTCATGTAGACCTGAAACAGGTGATGTAGCAGGCCTACATCCACATGCCTGATGCCTCACTCCTACCAGATGTTCCAACACAGACAGCTCATGCTTGCGGATTGTCATACCATGGTCAAAGACTCCAACCATGTCACCCAATCGTCTATCCAAAGCTTCAGCGATCTGCTTTTGAGCATTTACCATTGCCTGGATGTTGTTTAAAGAACGGACAGCAGCCATCTGAAGTCTCTGATCTTCTCTGTTGTGCCATTTAGCATGTGCCTGTGCCTTCATTACAGCCTGAAACATGCGTCTGGTGACACCAGCTGCTGTGCTCTGTCTTGCAGGGTCATGTTGGCCAGAGGTCCTCCTTCAAGCAGCACTGGCCACGTGACTGTGTGGGGCATCACCAATCAGTTGGCTGACACCATGGTGTGCAGGCACACCTTCCATAGCCCCCACATTTTCCTGTTCCAAGCTACCACACGCCAACTGTCCTTCCTCTATGGCCACTGCTGAGGTGGTATGTGTAGGCATGAAATCTGTGTGCGTGGATGAGGGGGGTATAGGTGGAATGGCAGCAAATGGCACAGATTCAGCCCCTGACAACCCTGCCTGTGCCTCAATCATACATTCATCATCACTGCTAGAATCTGTGGGGACACTAACATCAGATGGACCGCAGGAGGGGAACGCACCTACATCACCTGTGAGGGGCAGACAAGAACTGTACATTACAATCTATACAATAGACAGACACACACACATACAGACACGGACACACATACACAGACACACACAGACACACACACGTTATGGCACCCGACATGCATGTGATATGGCAGAAGGCATGCGACATGCATGTGATATGGCAGACGGTGCACCCAACATGCATGTGATATGGCAGAAGGCATGAAACATGCATGTGATATGGCAGACGGCATGCAGCACAGACAATAATAGTGATAGTTTTCATACATCCCTGGGTTGCACACAACAGCATGCATGTGTCATAGCAGAAGACATGCAAATTACACAATCATAGTAGTAGTTAGCATACATCCCTGTGTTACACCATGTAGACCAGCACAGGTTAACAGTACACCTTCCTGATGTGTGGCATATGAACTTGACAATCACATGTAGTATGTCATGTGATCTGCTGACGTGTGCAATGACATGCATACATGTTTAACACAATGGTGTCCTGTCAAATATACAGTGGGGTAATTGTGTCCCAATGCAGTGTTGTCTGACCACCCTACAAATATATTGCACATTTAGCTGATGTGCATGGCCATTGCAGGGAATCATGAGGCGTCTCTATTGCTATACAGTGTGGGTTACAGACACAGTTCATAGCCATGATTGTGTTCAGATACAATACATATACACTGTGGAATGTGACCCACGTCACTGAGGTGTATACACACTAAACCATGATGTGGAATGTGTGACACAGGTCACTGAAGGGTATACGGATGACACCCCTACACATCTGCAACCATATTGCTGCTGCCTGGCAACTATGGCCAGACATGACAAACTCGTCAGTACACCATGTCCCACATGACATCTGTGTACCACACACACACACACACACACACACACACACACACACACACACACACACACACACACACACACACACACAAACACACACATGAGGAGCAAGGATGACATTGATGTCAGACACCAGCAAGGGGAATGTACTGTATCTGTGGGCTGATGTGAATACTGTACAGGTGACTGCTGTCATGTTGTGACACACTCAAGATGTTCAACACATTTTATGTGGTGGATTGATGTCACACCTACACAAGATGTGCACAGGCCTGTAGGATGTTTAGTGTTCCACATCTGTAATATAACCATTACACAAAGGCCATATTTGGACCATGTGGAGCCAATGTATGACAGGGTGTACACACAAGCACATCATGTTTAGTGTGTGTATTGCTGCATGTCTCTGGCCATCCTCCATGGCCATGTGTGTACATGTGTTGGCCATATTATTGTGACGGGCATCTATTTCACATGCCTGTGTTGTCCCATATGACATACACCCATAGATGTCATATGTTCCACTGACGACAGGGTTAGGCAGACAAAGGGTGGTATGTGGGATATGTTTTTCTGGATAGTTAGGCAGTGTTGCAGCCAGGCCACTAGATGTCATGGACATGTCAAGATAGCACATCACATTGTGTGACATTCATAGCAGGGCTATGATCCATACCAGTGAATCCTGTGGGCTGGCCATACTCCAGCTCACCGTGTAGTACTGTTTGTATTCCCCACATGTGTAGTTCTGATCTGTAGTACATGTCCCTACAGTGAACAGCAACTCCACCATTGTATGCAAAGCTGTCCACACATCTGCCAATGACAGTTTGTGAGGTTTCATGCCAGTGTTTCACATAGTTTGCAAGTATTGCACATAGGTAGCCATTGTGATGCATTGCAGGTCCGACCTGCATATTATGACAGGACCATACATTATGTGCACATGTGGTAAATGGCTACATGGCAGATAGATCTGTGCATGAAAATGCCTGATAAATAATAACAGTCTCACCTGCAATGGGCTGCTGTCACAGCGGAATGCCAGAGGTACCTAAATAGGAGTAATACAGCAGTATGAGCATTATCCACGCCTGTATGATAGCTACAGGGTGCAATGTGCATGTTAGCACATGCACCAGTACAATAGACTATATTATGGTGTATGCACATGTGTGCATACACAGAGTAGCATACTATAGTATGCGGCATGTGTGTATACATGCCTTGCATATGATGTTACATTACATATTGTACAGTGACACATGTAACTATATGGAATATAGTTGTTATAGGTGCAGTAGTGACTTACCAGGCAACTCCAGACTCAGTGGCTGAAAGACACCCACCTCCACAATATCGGCTAAGGCTTGTGGATGTTGTTCTGCAATTGTCCCCAGGTGGGCCAGTAGCTCCTCGGTACGTGTGAGTGGGGACTGGGTTGGTGACCCACCACCTGTTGCACCTTGTTCCCTGGTGGTTGCATTCACATGCTGTTTCGCCCATCTAATGAGGTCTGTACAGTGTCTGCATACCTGCTGGTATGTGCGGTTGTGGCCACCCACATCATTAACCCTCCTGTGAAGTTCCATCCACAGGGCATCCTGCTGCTGTGCATCCTGTGGCACATGGCTGAACAGGATATCATGATTGTCATGCAGGTATGGGATAAGGTTCTCATCCTCCAAGCGGGTATAAGGGGGTAGTCTTGTACGCAGCATACCTGAAAGACATAATGATGGAGACAGGTCACAGTAACTCACAGAGACATATAGAGCTACAGCTGAACATACATGTGTATCGCATTTATTATGATTAAATAGTTGTCTTTACAAATATACATGATACTGACACCACTGACATGTTTGTGTCACACACACGTGACACTCAATGGTGATTGGATATTATCACTATATATGTATGTGTGTCACCTGATTACATTGCTCATACTCTATGTGGATGCTGCCTTGATGTGGGCATGTCTGTTTGCCTGTACTGGTGTTCCTACCTATCAGCACATGGCTGGATGTGTCCACATTAATGCAGTCAACCTTGATGCTGTGTATATGTCACATATAAAGACTTACACTGCCTTAACGGACATGACCTATGACCCTGAAGACTTGCTCATGGAAGGTTTTACATGTATGTGTTTTGCCATTTACATCTACATGGCACTGTACAGCAATTCAACATTCTGCCATTTATCACCTGTGGTGCACATGTAATACACATGGGACACTGGCTAGCCAGATGGTATTTGCAGGGATGGATATCAACTATAGCATGTGCAATCAAAGTCAACTAGTAGGCTACATGCCCTGGGCCATGTTTGAATCTAGGATGAAAGGTTACCTAGCTATAGCTGACAGGCGGGTCTCTGGGCCAGGTGGAGCAGTGCCACATAACTGATCCACAGGGTTAATGATACATTTACCAAGCAGTCATCATACCATGTCTGAGAGAATAACAACATTTTTATGCATCCCAATAGTGGTAGGTCCTTTGAGTTTAAAGGTAGGGCCAATTGTAGAACACCTAACATTGTATATTTAGCTGAATGCTCAACATGTACCTCATTTTACGTGGGCATGACTAATGGGATGTTTAAGGTTAGGATACTACAACATCTTTGGTCCATAAGGAATGGTGATATTCACAATGCGCTGTACAAACACGTTGAAAACTATCCCACGCATACCTTCACGTTTAGAGCTATAGCGAATGTTGCAGTAGGTGCACGAGGAGGGGATATAAAAGCAATTACTGAGTCTATTGAATCACGCTGGATTATAGAATTACAGGCACACAGGGAACCTGGTTTAAATGACCAGGTCCCTTTAAAACCAGCATTACAAAGAAGGCGTGTCTTTTACTAAGGCTTTTATTACTGTTTTAATGTTTGATTGGTTCTTTTGAATTTTATGTCACTATCTGTTATGTATTTAAACTTGACTATTAAGAAGCTTTGATTGTCTGAAGAAGGGTATTCCCGAAAGCGCTTACCTGTGGATTCATTTTATTTATTAAACGGAGTTTAACAGCAGTGTCCTGCCTTTCTATTTTTTCATCATCATGTCTGAGAGGGGGGAGATGTGCAGCTTTGCTGGACAGGAATGCATAGTATGGCAGGACTATGTAAAGTGTATGGGACAAGGATCTGTCCAGCATGTGGTGATCCTAGTACTAGGAAGGTGGATGTCCATAAAGTATGTGTTTGAGATCAGGATTTGTATGTGTAGCATGTCCAACATCACTGGGTTGGACGTGGATTTATTCAGGGTAGGCATCAAGCTACATAGTGGAGAATGGGGAATGGGAAGGCTGGTGTAGGCCATCTGAACATGGCCAATACCGCTTAAAGGAAATATGTGATCTGATATGGGTCACTTGAGTGTTGTGTATGGCTGGACAATGATGTCTATTTTCATGGATGGCACCCTGTCATAATTAGGGTTGCCACATACAACTACCTGACAGCTGTGGTGACGTAACTATCCCAGGAAAGACAACTGCCCAGCTGCATCCCTTACACACAGTGTCCATTATGTTGACTGCTGCCTAGGTGGTAGTTCATGGGTACAGGGTTATTAACATAGGGGTGACAATGCAACATGTAGCTGTCAGATTGTGGCCATATGTCACACACCTCACCCACAAAGCCCATTCTGTATGTTGTCCACAACACTCTGAGTCAGCTATTGCTCCTAGGTCATAGTCATTTGCATACTTCAACAGGCAGATGCCTTCTGTTAGTCTGTGTGGTATGGACTACAATGAGGGGGAGTACATTTAATTAACCCTGTCTTACTGTAGCTGGCACTGGTGTGATGTGCATGTATTATTCAGACACCTTCTGTAGTGTTCGTTCTGCCAGCAGTCCCATTGCAAAACACTCCTGTGGCATAGGAATGTACATCTAGCATACTGAGCATAGGTGGAACACAGTATGGGTGATGATGTCCTATGACCTGGCAAGGTTATGATATGCAGTGTGAAATCAACCTTACTGTCATCTACATCAGTACTACTGACATCAAATAATTTGATCAAGCTTCATGGCCTTTCAGACCAGACTCAGCAGGGTTGTAGTGCAGTACTTCCCATTATCAGTGGTGTCTCCCCCTTTGTGGGTTGTGATACCTGTTGGTGTGCGCCATTCAGTGTGTATACAGCTTACCATGAAGCTATGTTTTACATGATGTGTATGTGGAGAGCAACTTGTTTTGGCATATGTGTATGATACAGCCAGGGATGTTGACAGGTCCCATGCAGCCTGAGTGCAGCCTGTACCTGCATAGTTGCGGGTACAGGGGCTCTGTAGTGTACATGGATATATGATTGTGTACCTGTTGGGGGGGCAGTGCGTTTATGTTATCCAAGACCCTATCTGGATTGCTTATTCATGCTCAGCGCTTGTTCAGAACTTGTAAGCACTACGTAAGCTACTAATTACTATAGCACTTAATCTTCCTCATTACCTAGAGGTAAACAGTTTTGTACGTACTTTTCTCACTTGCTTAGAGTAAAATAGCTCTTGTACTCACTTTTCTCACTTATCTAGGGAAAATTAGTTTTATATTCAGGCATTCCCAAGGGTCAGCTGCCAGTGTTCTCTCCTGTCTATCTGATGAATCTGGACATCTTGAGGCAATGTAGACATTGCCTCATGTACACAGACAACCCTGTCTGCCTACCACCCAACACTACAACCTGTGAGAGATGCACTTATCTAGCCAAACTGGAGGTAAAGCTTTCTCCAACCAAGACTGACCCTGACAGTCATGTGGAGAAGGTAAACATTCGCACCACACCACACTCATCACATAGTCTCAATGAATGTACACCACCATAATCCACACATAGTAACACAAAAACATTCGCAGAGGGTCTCAATAATAATCTGTCTAAGCAACAGAGACCTCCAAAGTGGAAATGCAAGCAGCCTCCATCCCCCAACACAACCCCAATGGCACATAGCCCACAGAGTCAGTGTACCACTCAACCAAAGCCAATAAGGCAAATCAACGTACCCAACACACTAGTCATAGGTGACTCTATAGTAAGGCACACTGATGTCCCACTCACCAGGCTAAACAAGGAGAAGGTTAGTAATAGCTGCATGTCGGGTAACAGGATCAGCCACATAACCCACGCACTCAGGTCACTCCATAACAAGTACAAATATTGTCCATGTTGATGTGAATGACCTGAGATGTACCTCCCTGGACTACCTGAAAAGAGACATGGAAGAGCTCTCCGAACTTGTAGGCCAGGCAGGTATGACCCTAGCCATGAGTAGCATTCTGCCATCGCCCAGAATGATACCGCAATTCGAGGACAAAATGATTGACTTCAACAATTGGCTAAGCTTCTGGTGTCATTCTAAGTGGATTCAGTATCTGTCTGCTTGGGATGACATGGTCGACAGACTACGATGCTTTGCCACAGATGGCCTGCACCTGTTGCCCCTGGGATTCTGGATACTGGCTAAGGCTCTTGCTGCCCCTATAGTGCCTTCTTTAGGCAAGGTTCACATAACATATTCACCACCAAGCCAAGGAAAAGATATCCAAAAGTTCCTTCTAGCTTCAAGTAGGGCAAAACAAAACAAACCAGGGGAAAGTTTGAGGTTGACTATCCAATTATCTAGGTTTGCCTTGAGGGTGGGAGGCATGCTACTCTGACAAGTAATGGAGCTGGGGTGGGATATGAATCTGTCAAACTAACATTTATTTATCCGCTGATGCAGGTTTAATTACTTACAAATATTCAGAATGTCTATGATTCCTTTTTTGCCTTATTCATTCAGTTGTAGATTCAGAACATATAAACCTCACAGAAATACATAACTGCAGTTAGAATCCATAAGTAGTCATTTTAAAAAGGTATACCATGTTTCTGATATGTTATAGGGGGTAATTCTTCAGATACATTGTTGCCACATTTATAGCACAAAACACTAGTACCTATGAACCTTAACATATAATATGTGTTGCTTAAAATGGAGTGATAGCATTTACAAAATTAGCACATTAGCCAGTCTTCAGAAAAGTATATGCTTAACTATCAACAATAAATCAAAACTTGCAGCTGATTGTATAAATACACAAAAGTTCTTGTCTGTACAGGTTTTACAGCACTTGCTTAGTCAATGTGGCAATATATATATATATATATATATATATATATATATATATATATATACGTGTGTGTGTGTGTGTGTGTGTGTATGTGTTTAAGGCAATGACAGCAACAGTGTTGCTTTCCATTGGGTAAACTGGATTCTGTTTAAGAATCAGGGACCATAATATCAGACACTGACATAAACAGTTTTTTCCTTTAAGCACAAATTAAACTCTGTATCGACACTATTATTTGCTGTGCTTCTCTGAAAGAATAATCATTTTGGGAAAAGAATCAAAGCTAAAATACTTAGCTATTAAAGAATTAAACCTTGACACACACTTGACTGACATGCTCAAGAAAAAAAACAGAGCAAGACAGGACACTCCGCTCTGTAGTCATAGCCTTGAATGTCATTGGCATTACTCAGCAGATTTACTTATGCAGGCCTGGGCTTTGGGATACTGTTTTGTCTAGATAAAGAATAAAACTTTTTTTAGTTTGCTATCGATAAATGCATATTATTGCGACAGTCTCCAGTTCTCCCCAACACACTTGTAAACATACCACTTAACTTGTTTTCTTAGGCATTCTGGAGAAATCTAGAAGTAATGGGGGAACAAACTGACAAAATCTAACACAACTTTTAAATCTTACTCTTTGTTTGTTTGTGTCTTTTGGCTTTTCCAGGTTAGGGGTCTCCACAGTGGAACTCGGGTCCGCTAATGATTGGTAGTGGATTTTTACGTACCGGGTTTCCAGCCCTGACGCACAACCTTCAACGAAGGCATGCCCCATTCACGTATGCCTCCACACAGGAGACGCTCTAGCTGAGAATCAAACGGGACAAAGTCTTGCAATGAGGCGACAATGCTACCGCAGCACCACCACCACAGTAATTAATAGAACAACAGATCTTGTGTCAGCAGGCATTTTCTGAACAATAAGAAGTATGAAACATTGTCTGACCATACCTCTCAACCTGGAAACATCAAAAGTCTGGACAAGGCCCATGAAAAATAGGTACAAATCTGTACACTGATTAACATCTAATTTGCATACATAATTGTGTACCCCCTCCCACTCCAATGGAATTGTGGGATACCGACTTTCAAATGTAACTGAAGAACAGGCAACCAAAATATGGCACCAGGGTCCCCCTGCAGCCATTCCAATGTCCCATTGCCTGGCTATTTTACCCTATTTACCATAAACACTAATGTGTGCATACTGCTTTACTTCTACAATGATTATTTGGATTTTATTTTTACAGCAAAACAATGCACAAACACTAATAGACATTTGGTAAAAGCAATACTGTCTTACAATGAAAATAGACTTGGCTTTAAAATGTGTCTGCCCTTGAAACTCACATTCATTGAAACAGCATTGAAACCCACACCACATTCAAAGAAAATACACCAGGCCAGTGGTGGACAGAGATTATCTTTGAGCTGTTTTCAAGTTATTGACCACTTGCACACAAAACAAGAAACATACATGTGTTTTTTTTGATACACCTTCCTGACTTTATTATATTCCTTGTATAATACAGCACACTTGTTAGACAGAGTGCATTTAAAATTTATTGTTTGAACATTTTTCCAGTAGGCAGTACTGTAGACAATGAAACAAAATGCATGAACCAATAATGACAAAACTGCTCAATTCAAAACATTTCCATCATAAAAGTCTACTTCCACACCCACACTATAAATAGAATGACAGCAGTGTAAGCCATAGGCATCTTGCGCAGCTTCTTGCAATTATTTTCAATTTCATTTTTTTTTTTTTTGGGGAGGGCGCAAAAGATCAAAAAGCAGAGACACATTTTAAACATTGCTTGTATAATTTTGTAAAGTTGCTAGAATAAAATGTTGTGTTACCACCATGCATTTCACAAGTAAGTTTTGGGCCCAGGAAAACCCTATGTACTACAGTCAGAGCAACATACCACTATGGTGAATCATCAGCTTCCTGAAGAATAAGAAGACAAACTTACTGGCTATCATTTAGTGAATTCATTTCCCACTTCTCACCACAGCTCTCAACTCGTAGCAGAAAAAACCTGGGGGAATACAAATTCAGTTCTCACTTTATCTCTCAACTCTGAGAACAAAAAACCTGGGCAAAGCTCACAAGTGGTGGTGGGCTCATATAACCTAGCAGGCTTAAATAAGTTACATAAACTGGTAGGCTTTTTTTCTTTTATAAATCAAAGTATTTGGTCAAACATCACATGATATTGGGATTTTAAAAGCTCTCAGACACAGAATGCACCTCTGACTTTATTTAAATCTTCACCAGAATGGCTGTAACACAAACAATCGAAGAAAAATTCATTGCTGGGAAAAACACAAGCAGTTCTGACTCTGCTGGTCAACCGGATAACCACAGGTCATTAATGTAAACAAAACAAGAGGTCAAACACTTGCTTCCAGATCTTTGTTGTTGACTTTGATACATGCATGTTTGAACTACAGTGACTTCTGTTTTCATATGTCACCATCTAAAGACAGGTGTTCCGAAATAACTTGCAATGACCAATAACAGAAGGGGTAGAGATGGGAAGTCGGAGTGGGAAGCTTGTTTTGATTCACCTTCATAAAAGGAATTATTTGACCTATAATTTTAAATAAATATTGTTATGTACTGTGTTCTCTAAGAATGCTACCTGTTTTGTTAGCAATATTTTGGTCGAGTTTATTTTTCTACCATTGATGTTGTGATCTGTTATATTTTTCTTTATTTTTGCTAGCTTTGCATAGTCCCTGTTTATATGTAGTACAACGAAAATTATATACAGTGATGCCAAGAAAATTGTTTCTGCATTATTAGGCTTATTGCAGTTTCATACCACAATCTATATTCCATGGTGCTGCGGACATTAAAGGGTCTTGGTGGAAAGACATTTCAGTTTCTTTTTTTTGTCTGAGGGAAGCCTTAGATAAGCTCTGTGCAAGGATTTCAGGAATAACAGAAAGAAAGACAGAAAGAAAGAAAGAAATACTGATAGATAATGACACCACTTAGAGATAAAGTTTTCTCCCTTTTCCAATTTTTGAGGTATTATTTGTAGGATTGTCATGAAACTTATCATGGTAACTGCAAACCTCTAGTTTTAATTCTTCTGTAAATTTCTTTTTGTTAATCCTCTGTACACTCATTTGTGTATATCTAACTGCTTTTCATGTTCTGATGCCTGCTGCTTTACCTCATATGTTTCCAAAGTATCCAAATGCTGGCTTACTTCTCTTTGTAATATTTGTATGTACTACACCTTATTTAAAATTATGCTTGCTTCCCCCTGTCCTGTGACATATTGCACTAATCAAACTGCCTTGTATCTCTTCATAACACTTTAAAGCACCTAAAGCATTTCTAAAACTGGGGTGCAGCCGTTACCATTCCCTTTCACTAATAGAAGTTCTTTCCTGTACCTTCAAATGTCATTCTCTTACCTTCTGCTTTTGTATTCTGTATTAAATAGCATGCAATGAAAAATCTGCCATGGGGTATAATTAAGTGCTATCTTCAGCCATGAAAGCATACAACAAAGTGTGTGTTGTAATTACAGAAAAACAGTCTAGGTAACTGACAACAGGCTAAAAGACTTCTTGTCAACAAATGAGTAAATCTACCCACAAGTGCAGTATTGAGGGTAGGGAACTTGCAGTGGTATGATGACCTTCTACAGTGCCCTAATTTGAAATACCACCATAGTGGTATGGATCATATCATAGGAACTAATCACATAGAGTGTTTGAAAACAACATAAACCACTTATCTTTATAAAGGGCTCAGCCGAAACCTTTTGGAGATCCTGTGATATGTCATTAGCATTTCAAAAACAGAAAACGCGTTCCACAATGATAGAACAGATAAATATTCCCCCTCCTCCCTCTGGCACATGCGTACACACACACACACACACACACACACACACACACACACACACACACACACACACACACACACACACACACACACACACACTCCTTAGCATTCTACATCGCATCCGCAGCCAGTTCCGAACAGCCGTTCCCGCTCGCATTTGCAGTAGCGGCATCGCATCCGTAGATTCCTTGTATTCTATTCCCCATAATCCAACAAGTTCTTCCTCTGCAGCCAGGCCAGCCATTCCCGCTCGCATTTTGAAGCAGCGGCCAGCCAGAAATGCGTGAGCTCCTTGAGCTCAATTTTGACACGCTGCTAGAGGGAGCTGACATCATCTCTCAGGCTGGAATCCCTGAGGGAGCTGACATCATCGCGTACGTGATGACATCAGATACAACAGCCACGGAAATTATAAAACAAAAAGAAAAAAAATCGGAAATGAAGGGGTGCCACTCGGGAATCATGGCACCCCTTCATTTGAACCCCAAAACTTGGTAAAAACTGAGTAATTCGGCACAGTTGAGAGGTATGTGTCTGACATTATTGACTAAATGTAATTCTCCACCACACAAAGAAGGGCAAAGAAGAAAGTCCTGTTGCATTACATTTTAAAGAATGTCACAGTGGAAATATACACGGTTTACAAGCTATAATCTTGGGGAAAGTACAACAAATGTATGATTTTGATATTAAAAAACAACTTTGGAAGTTAGAATCTACTTTAATTTTGAAATTTAACACTTCACACAATCAAGAATGTCATTGGAAATGTTTTTTCTAATTAATTTAAGTTTGGGATTGGTTAATTGTTTGTGATTATACTATTTAAAGATAGGGTATGTGAAGTAGGGATATACTCTGTAAAGGCTGAAGAGCCGAGGCGCTAGAGGAGTTTGTACTTTATGCTCTGTGTTTGCTGCTAACCAGATTTTATTGGATCTAAGTGTCTGCTCATTTTACCTGTGCTGTGGGACTACATTGTGGATTGACTACTGGACTGGAATTTTAATAAAATATTAAGTTAATCACTGGCTTCTTTCTTTGTGTGGTGGTGAACTGTTCTGTTTCCATTTCGTGGTGAAGTATAAATGTAATTCTTATTGATTTACCCGAATATCAAAAAATTATGAGGAACAGGGTAAAAATATTAGGTAAAATCAGGGACTTTCTGCAAAATTCTGGAAAGTGAAAAGGTAAGCATGTCAACACACTCACAAACACACACACAGACACACAGACACACACACACACACACACACACACACACACACACACACACACACACACGGGTGCATGCGCGAGCACGTGCACAAAACACTCTGTTACACAGGATTAGAAACTGAAATGAGAAAACAGAAAAGTCAGGATTGCCTCTATGCTACTGTCTCAATGTGCTGATAAACAGAGGTCATTATGATTAACAACTTTATGCTGTGCCAAAAGAACTTGGATACCTGAAAGAGCAGCCTTCAATAAAAGTAGGACAGAGGTTGAACAGTAAGGAGCAGTTACTGAAACGTGACAGACAGCATGAAACTAATGAAAGGAAGGAAAAGGAATCAGGAGAGGCAGACAGATATCACATTTACTCTGCCCTGTAAGGTCAGTTATGGAAAGAACACATTAACGTACGTGGCAAAGCATCATGTTTGATTTATGCTTTTGTTTCACTAATATAAATCACAAGGAGAGAGAAAAAATATGGCACTTTGATGGTTAGGGGCCAGTGAGTGGGGTAATACAGTTCACTTCAATCAAGATCAATTATACAATGGAACTGCTGAGAGTAAGAATGCATACACCATCCATGTTTTGCAGAAATAAAAGCCAACAGAAAGCCAGGTCATATTTTAGTAAATTTTGATGTCAGAATTTGATTTAGGATAAGCTTCAGTTATGGGATGCATAGTGGCTCACAATCTAAATTATTGTCTCTCTTTTTAGCAGCCTTGAACCATGTCTCAGACCATGATTTCTCTAGAATGATGTCCTAGTGTAGGTGCTGGGCATCACTGCAGTTGCTTTCTCCTATAACTATCACAGTTTCTGTCTCTCTGTGTATTTGTCTATATGTTATACATGGGTCTATATCACAACGTCGAACTAACAGAAGTTCAAACATTGTAATATTGTACAGTAAACTCCAAAACCCAATAATAATGAAAACACAGAACAGCAATTTTTTCCCAGGGAAAAAAAATTGCTGTTTTTCGTGACAAAAAAAAAATTAAACCTTAAACTTAAACTAAAGTGGGGGCTTTGCCCCCACACCCTCCCTACTTAAATATATCAACTCCGAGACTGCACCACAGTGGAGGAAATAGCAAAGCCCCGAAAATGGCCCAACAATTTTTTTTCCCTAGGAAAAAAAAAATCAGTGTGCCGTGCCTTTGCTATTTTTGGATTTCAGACTTTTGGGTTCGATATTACAACGTTCAAACTTATACAAGTTCGACGTTGTAATATAGACCCATTATACATTATGTATAAATGACAATGCAGTTTCTTTATCAATATTTAAAATTCTACAATTTCTGCCCCATGATGGGTCATCATATCTTCTTTTTATATTCCTGTGCATATTTATTATTCTTTGTCAATAGATGCTTTACTATGTATTATACTAGCAGAGTTATATATGAATGCTATGTACAATTATGTATTAGAACATATGCACTTAAATTTTAGTGTGTATTTGTTATGAAAGTGTCCAGTTGGAATGGGACATGCAAAAATGCTAGGTATCCTTGTAACAGGATTTATGACTGTAGATGGTTGGTTATATAGATTAGAAATAGATTAAACCCAATGACTCATAACCTCCAATACCACATTATTGCACCCTATATATATTCAGGTGTTTGCAGTATTATGGAAGGATGGGGGTCTCTGATGTGATGCAAAAATACAAAAAAATGCAACTTCTAGGTTTTGTAGATGCCAAAAGATCAACATATTCTGACAGCTGCCTTTACTGCAGAGTCCACGTAGTTATAGGGGTAGACCACCAAACCCATATATGTTCCACCATAGTTTGACTAACTATAATTTCAAACAAGGGATGACAATCATAAATTTTGTGACAACACAAAAAGATATATGCCATCTGTCCATATTGGGATGTGCAGCTTTAAAGAACTTGTACTTGCTGCGTATTCACCAGACTTATTACAGAGATGTTTTTCTCTGCCATTGCTCTTGGAGATGGGACTAAAAGTATCTAGGTTTATAACAGGATTTGTATCTGCTCATTCC
Organism: Protopterus annectens; assembly: GCF_019279795.1. NCBI lineage: Eukaryota > Metazoa > Chordata > Ceratodontiformes > Protopteridae > Protopterus > Protopterus annectens. Next base: position 1,189,842,080 of record NC_056744.1, read on the forward strand.
ACATGTGTGTTTATAAACATCTGGTATTAATTCTTGTGCGTTTCAGGCTCCATACCTGTTGAACTTGGTGGGAGTGTCCTATCTTGACTTGTTTCCACAGGTTGCTTAAAATATATTTATTTTAAATTGACTTTGACAGTGTGAAGTGAGGGTTGACATTTAATTATTTTATTTTGGTTTACTTTTTTACTTCAACCCAGAGCTGGATCCAGCACTAGGTGACCTAAATCGTTGCCTAGAGCCTATGTTGTCTGGGGGGACCTCATGCTGGCTTGGTGGGGGGGGTTAGAAAAATAAAATCATCTGTAAATACAACAAGTTTGAAGACTTCCATAAACATAGGAAGGCTTTAGGACCTTGCGTGAGACTTTCGAAAAGAAGACAGGATGGCTTTAGAAACTCACGGGAGGCTTTCTATGAGAACACAGAGGGGCTTTAGGACCTCGTAAGAGACTTCTTTAAATAACAGCAAGACCCAGAAACCACAGCAAGCATCGGGATAATGTCCTAATATAAACTGCAGGAGATTTCATTTAGTAGCCGAGCAGCAAGCAAAGGTGATTTAGCCAGCTAAGAGGCTCCAAGCAAAGCGTGTTTAGCCAGAAACATAGCATGTGCAGTACTGAAGCCACAGAAGCACAGCAAAGGTGTGTGTGTGTGTGTGTGTGTGTGTGTGTGTGTGTGTGTGTGTGTGTGTGTGTGTGTGTGTGTGTGTGTGTGTGTGTGTGTGTGTGTGTGTGCGTGCGTGCGTGCGTGTGTGCGTGTGTGTGTGTGTGTGTGAGTGCCTGTGCGTGCGTGTGTGTCTGTGCACAATCGTGTGCATAGCAGTGGTTGTGAGTGTGTAGACTTGTATGTGACAAGTCAGAGTCAAACCCTAAGTCTTGATAATTATCATGTAAGTGTGTTAAACCTCCCCACCACCTGCCATGTCTCCTTTAATTTACTTATTTTATTTTTATTTTTGTTTTTATTTTCATTTTTTAAATCCCTGATACTCACAGTCTATCAATTACAGTCAAACAATTTTATAGCTGCGCTGTTCAGTATCAGTGGTGCAACAGGTAGCACATTCACCTTTCATGTGAAAAGCTGTGGGTTCTCTTCCCATGCCAGGTAGTTTGATTGCTGACTCTACTGTGCACCTTCAGGGTTGGGAGAGTGTGTACTCATTTGAATGAGAGGTCTATCGGTAGTCTGCTTGTCAGCTATTGCATATCACCAGCACACCTATTTTTTTTAAGTACATAGGCAATTTTATTCTTCAGTGGTAGAAGAGAAAGCACTGAAATGCAAAGTTGGTTGATACTGGTGGATTGAAATGACAGAAGTTTGAGAGGCCTTTTATGGTTGAAATGTTCTCAAATGGGTAGCTCATGGTTCATATGTTCTGTTTCACTGCTTACTGGAAAAATGTTCAAAACTACAAAGTTAAAACACACTCTAAGTGGTCTTGTATTAAACAAAAAATATAATTTAATACAATCAGGAAGGTGAATCAAAGAATACATGCATTTATGTGGGTATATGTCATATAACTGAATGGCTGCATTGTCAAGCATCATCTCATCAACAATGCAGGCTGTCAAACCATTCTGACTGAGATTGCTTTATGATTGGGATCAGGAAATTTGCCCTTTTCCCCACTGTAGTATGATCTCAGAGTTGGCATATATAATTAGTGAGGTGTGTGGGGGTTCGACAGCCTGCTTTGTCGATGAGATGAAGTTCAACAATGTGACTGTTCAATTATTGCCATAAACCCCATATATGCATAGTCCTAAAATGTGTGCAGGAGACCCATGATTTGAAAACAGCCCAAAGGTACACTTAATCCGTCAATGGCCAGATACATTTTCAATTAATATGGGTTTCATTGCAGTTTCAGTGAATGTGAGTTTCAAGGACAGAGAAGTTTACTATTGTTTATGCTAAGTCTATTTCAGTTTTGAGACTATTTTGTTTAGCAAATGGCTATCAGAGTTTCCCCTATAAAATAATAATCCATTCATCTGTAATCATTGTAGAAGTAAGGAAGAAAACAGTGTGCCCACTGACAGCTTTCAGCAGCATTTTATGGTACATGCGGAGAGAGAGGAGCAAGTAATGGGACACTGGAATGGCTGCTGGGTGGGGACTCTGAGGGGTAGGGATGCTTGGGGGGTGGGGGCTGAACCTTACCTGGCCTACGGCTCCATTTAACCATGATCCAGCACTGTTGAATCCATTATCAGGTCGTGATTACTTTAAATTTTATCCTCAACCATTCTACATTACTCTTTGGTTTTGCTTGCATGTTTTATCTGACTTGTTTTAATTTCATTTTAGTCTATGTCATTCTATTTATCTATGTTTCATTACTGACCAACACTCTAATAAAGTTAGGTAAAATTGGAGTTATCCTGTCCATGCTGTACAGATAGATCAGCATAAACACATGGAAGTTACCAGGACAGTACTCCATTTCAAGGTGTGGGCAAGTAATAATTTTATCATATTGGGGGCATTGGTTCAGCAAGACAACATAGCCTCAGTGACACAATTAGAGAATATAAACTAGCCACAGTCTTGCCATGGATTCTTGCTATTATACAAGGATATTGTTTTAAAAATATGTCTTTAATATTTTGCCAGTGTATAACATAAATATTGTTCCAGGTCTGAGATCTTAACAGTGGAATATGTCAATAGCATGACTTTGCAGTAAAATTAACATGCTGACATATTTGCTATGTTTCAGAAGTACATTTTAACCTACTGTAAGTATGGCTACTTGTAAAAAAAAGTGATTGCAGTGATTCAAACCACATGAGGGTCAAATTCTGGGGATAACAATAATGGGAAGTCTGTAGTCTTGCAAGGGTACAAACACTAATTTGCATGAATGTTGTTTAAATGTGGATGGAAGCATTTTAAAATATTTTGCCACAGCAGAAAAAATTCTATTCTTTTTTAAACTCTCATATGTGCAATGTACTTCATGGACAAAGACACATTATGCAAAGTATCCCTGCCTAGGGAATAACTAAGATTTCTGTAGGTCCATTACAATCTGTGCAGTTTATGTCTGTCAGAGATAAAGCAGCAGGCTGCAAAAGAAGGAAATACAATATAATCAAGGAAAGTAATGTACAGGAGGGTCCTTTGCTGCTTCCTCCCATCACGTTATCAATGTACATATTTTGCGATTCCAGTTAGTCATACTGAGGAATGGTGCAGTGTCAGCTAATACCTTAACTGTCTCTGTTTCTGCAGGATGACAACTAAATGGGCATCAGACAATATGATACTATAGTCAAAGGAACATGCCTCTAGAACAAATCTCCAATGTTGCGGCTGGATGACATCCCAGAAAGTGCCTCACAGTATATTAGGATTTTAGCAATGTATTTGTCTTTGATCTGTGTCATTAAGATGATTAGTGTGTAAAGGAGATGTTGGGGTGGGATAAATGTTCATTTGGGTAGAGAAATATCTGGATTGCTGAACACAAAGGGTATTAGTGAAATCAGTACTGTAATATTAAAAACTGGTTGGTACCAGAAAACCTCAGGGGTTGTTCTTGGGCTCTTCTTTGTATTTATGGCAAATATCACAAGCTGAACAGAAAGAATGATCCCTTTTGAGGATGGCATGAAGTTTCACGTAGTGGTAGAGGATGGTGACAGTAGCCAGAAGAGGAAATGGAGGAGAAAGGCAACATAGGGTGACCCAGGTGGCTTGGAGTTCCAGGATGTGAAGAATGTCAATAGCTTCATTTAAATAGCATTAAGAGGGCACTGTAGATGATCACTTAGTGATTAATCATGTCGTACACTATCACAAGAGTGAGCTACTGCAGGCAGGCACTATTCCTGTGATGAAACTAGCTGCATTATCAGATGCTATTTAATTTTTTGCAGGACTCGGTGAAGAAGGAAAATATGTGTTTCATATTTGCTTTCCAGATTTTAACTTTTATCTGAGATTGCACAAGATTGGAGTTGATATCTATGGAAATTAAAAGGGCTTCCTGTTACTTTGTTCTACTTGTTGTATTGGGGGGATTGCCCCATACAGAAACAATTGTTAAAAAGTGTTATACCACATTTTGAGACTTTCTACCTATCAGTATGAGTTGGATTTTTTTTTGTAATGATTAATCACCTGGCATTTAAATCACATGTAATTAATTAAACCATACAGCAATCTTTATATTATATTTTAACTAAACAGTTAATTGAAACACACCAACTCTTTTTTCATTCAGTCTCAATCTACTTGCTCAAAGAATGAACAGTGTAATAATTAAGCAATAACCCACACCCAGAAGTGGGTTTTTGCTATTATACAATGACATTATTATTTAAGAAAAAAATACATAGTTTTCTTAAATAATGGCATTGTATAATGCCTCCTTGCTGCCCTTCCGCAGCTGTCCAATATTCTGCGACAGTTCTGATGTACTGCGCATGCACATAGTTACGCAGTACATCAGAACTGTGTGTGGAATTAACGGAGAAAGGAAGATCTCCGTTGCTTTTAAAAACTTGTCTCGCTATGTTAAAAGAGTGTAATATAGCGAGATAGCTTTAAAACAAGCAATAGGGATTTTCCTTTCTCCGTTGCTTTTTTTAAAGCTGTTTCGTTATGTTAAACGAGTTTAACATAGCAAGACAGCTTTAAAAAAAGCAACGGAGAAAGGAAGATCTCCATTGTTTTTTTTAAGATATCTCGCTATGTTAAACTAGTTTAACATAGCGAGATAACAGCAACAGAGCTCTTCCATTCTCCGTTGCCCCCCCAAAAAAAGACTTATACTAATGGAAAAAGTCCGGGCAACTTAGTATAAGTCTGATTTACAACGTGCACGCTGACCAATCAGCGCGCACGTTTTGGAATATTAATGGGGGGTTGTTGTATAATTGCTGTTTTATTTCGGATGACATGATAAGTTGCAACCAAGTTTTTCACCTTATTATTGTTTAAAGCTACTGTTTGTATACCATAATATTGTTAAATAACACTTTCTGAGCCTATAGGAGTTATTTACTAGTCTGGACCACACAGTGTTTTCCTAATGGTATTGCATTGCTAAGTATTGAAAGGTTTTTACCATTCTCGTAATGTGCTATGAGGTATTTTCCACATTAATGGTGTATATGGGTACAAATGCTTTTGCATTTTAAAGCTGAAACTACTGTGCTGACTTAGTACTTAACTGTGTATTTTTTTCCTGTTCTATTATCCTTTCCATATCCTGGTTCTTCACTGCATCTCTTGCCATTACTGTTTCATATAGCAAGAAATATTGTAGTAATTTAAACTTTTACCTCTTTCCCTGCTCATAGATCTCAGGAATGCCAATTCCTATACATCCCTGCAAGCTGGGATAGCACAAAATATAATAGGCTTGGCTATGCTAGCTGCAACCAGTCCTTGTCTGCTATTACTCATCTTTCATCTTATATATGTGCCATTTAACTATATTGTTTAATTATTTTCATATTCCGATCATATGTTGCACATTGCTGGTTTATCTTATTATTCCTGTCCTCCACTTTCAGCAGTACTCACATAGTAGAGCACCCCCTTCCCCTTTAATCTTTCTCTCTACCTAGTAATAATACATGACTGTAAAGTCCTAAAGCCTGCTTGGCTCTTTTGGCTCTCTAAATGTCTTCTCTTGCCCACTCCCCAGTACAATCCCTATTGCTACACATATTTACCTCCGTTCACTTCTCTGCCCATGTAACTGCCCGAACTACCTTTCTACTATCCTCACTCCTACTCCCTCTTCTCTTCCTACACCTTTTTTTTCTATTCCTGTACTTTCTTCCTCTTGCACATCTTTATCCTGTTAATTTCTAGATGGTATGTCAGCCTATTTACAGTGTAAACTGCCTGTTCAACAACCCTGTCTTTACAATCAACAACCTTGCAATAACTAATGTTTATTACTTACTGTTTCTATTGGCTCACATTTTCTGGATGGATGAGGTCCAACCCACTCCATTCGCCCTTGCTTTGCTCGGGCTCACTCTGATCCCCTACCTTGCCCCCAGATATCACCCTCCCCCACTACACCTAAACTTAAACATCAGTAATTCCTCCTCATATTTATATCCAGCCAATCCTCACCCTCCTTTTTCCCACAAATTTCTTTAGATTTGTCCCCCATTTCCTTTCCCATTAGTCTATGCTTCTATACACTCACTATAAAAATACCCACCTATTACTGTCAAACCTGCTACTATCACACCTAGATAACTCTTCTCCTCACTCCCACTTCCGAACATACCCTACAATGCAATCACCAAGTACTCATCTTCTAATCCTATCACTTCTCTCTATACTCCTCTCTCCACTAGCACATCTCACTGTCCTGAACCTCATCTCCTTCTTTTATTATTGTTCCACCACCTCAATCTCTCATCCAACACTCCTTACAAGGTATTCTTATGTATTTCCCAGCCTTTATCCAATAAACTCCCTCCTCCAGTACAAACCAAAAATCATACCTCTCACTAACGGGGTTCTCATAACCCCAACAAGCTACACCATCAAATCCCTTCTCACTAACATGGTTCTCATAACCTCAACAAGCTACACCATCAAATCCTTTCAACAACTCAACCCAAAACTCACACTAAGAAAGAGCCTTTATCTTATATATTTATCTTCTCTACTCTGCCTCTATTAGGAGGCATACATCCTGACTCAGGGCCCACTGCTTCCAATATGCCCTCACAGCCTCTTGGACCTAATTCATACAAATCTATTACATGGTAACTATTAATATTCAAAGTATTCACATAAAAATCTCCAATTTTCACACGTGGATAGCCCCCAACCAACCTGACATAATTACCATCACTGAGACATGGTTAAAACCATACATAAAGACTCCAAATTTTTCTCCCCAGGTTTTCAGGCCATCAGATCTGACAGACCTAACAAAAAAGGATGCAGAGTAGCGCTAGTCTTCCATAGCTCATTAAACATAATACTCTACACTAATCCACTTCTACAATTCGCAAATGCAGAAATCACCATTGATCTCCTAAATATTAATAACTAGAAAAATCTTTCTACCATGGCTCTCTGCATATCCCCTGGAAACAATATCCCTCTACTAGAAGAAATTCTAGCCTACATTTCTACCAACATTAAATATGAAACTGTTATCTTAGGTGACATAAATATTCATTGACCCAACCTCAACTCTAACTCCCATAACACTAATATTGACCTATTCAACTTTACCCAACTCATAAACACGCCTACCCAACCTAACAAGGGTAACAGCTCTGGGTCTACCCTAGACTGGATTCTCATCTACCACCCCAATAAAATATCTGAAGCAGGCACCTTTCCAAACACAATGAGTGACCACGTCCCGGCAAATATCCACCGCTCCCCCTCAACCCTCCAAAACCAGCACCTGAACAAACACAGAAGGAACCTAACTAACTTTAAACAGCTAGTGTTTACTGACTTTCTCAAAAATATTAACTGGCACTTATTAAAAATTCTCCCTCTAGACAATGCAGTAGATTATGTCAACACTACATTCCTGCAAATTCTAAATAGCCTTGCTCCACTCATGAAATGGGTCAAAACTAATTAAACCTAATCCACTAAAAATCTAATGCAACTTAGAGATAAAATCTGTAAACATTATCAAACTAATAAAAAGCAGGACACCCTGACTCAATTTAAACAACTCAGTAATCAGATAAAAAAATGGTCCTTAAAGACAAAAAAATCTCACTATACAATATTGCGATCTAGCCAGTGACCTCTCTCCTGAACCCAGGCACAAAAAACAATCCTTGTCCTTACAATGACAAATCCGCACAATAAACTGGCTCCCTCTTTAACACCTTTTTTATAAACTCAAAAGGCAACATTATAGCTAACTTCTCTCATAGCAATAACAAAATAAATGACACTGCTTCACCAATAATCAGACATTACAGATTTATACTTCTTATTGTTCAGAAGAAAACATGCTGATGCAATGCCTGCTGTTCTTTTAGCTTTTCAAGTGAATTAAAGTAATAATTAAAAAATGAACCTAATTTTTTTTGTCTTTGTGCCCCCATTATTTTCAGCTATGCCCATGATTCTTGCACAAAGAAGTTGAAAGCTACACTTGTAGCTGTTACTCTACAATTACTGCACCTGGATCCACTGGGTAAAATTATTTGTTGCTCATCTCTGCTACTAGTTAGTTAGAGATGAAATTAAATTAGTATTTCCACCCTTGATCCCATTTTTGATAACTACAATTGCTGCACTATTGCCTTTACTGATTGTTCCACTGTAAAATGTAAAGTGTTGCTCTTGGTTACTGCACTAAAACTATTTATCTGATTTAAATATGGTCCTTTTTTTATTACTGAACCAACATATTGCTGACTCTTTTTCATTTTTACACCCTTATGAATACCTCCATTATTAGTTATTTAGCCACATCCCATGTTATAGATTAGTACTAGGCTAACTGCCCTTGTGGGCCATTTTAAGCCTAGCCAGTTACCCTAAATGAGAATCATACCCTCTACTTTCTGTTTCTAAGGTAAACATCTTAACCATTATGCCAAACTCCCAAACTTTTCCTATACCTATTATTACCCTTTTCAAATCTTGTACATTATCCCCTTCTAACTGATACCCTCCTCAGCCTCAACAGGCAAATAAGACAACTTGTCAAATCCTCCAAGGGCTTCATTGAGAGAAACTTAGCAAGTGCAGCCAATGATAACCATAAGGCCTTTTACAGCAACATACATAACCTAAAGGGTAGGACCCAAGCATGTGCAGAACTAGTGGCCAACAGTATCACACACACTGACCCCACAGAGATAGCAAACCTGCTAGTGGATAGGTTTGCCAAAAGTTTCACTCCCTTATCCCCTCTTAACTTACAAGAAAACTTCCCCCACCCAACTTATCTGAAGAGCAGGTACTGAAAGACTTTTCCAACGCACAAAACACAACCACTATGGGACCAGACAACATCCCAGGCTGTGTTTTAAACAGACTAAAACACAAACTAGCATCAACACTAAGTACCCATTTCAATCATAGCCTAACCACCAGCTTTGTTCTTGCAGAATGGAGAACTAGCAACAGATCCAGGGGATTATAGCCCCATAAGCCTGAGCAGCCTTATCTGTGAGGCCATGGAATGTATCATTAGGGACCTCATAAATAAAGACAAATGTGACCTCTAAACCCTGGATCCTACCCAATTCAGCTTTGTGAAGGGCAGATCCTGCCTGTTAAATCTGGTGGATTTCTTTGAAAATGTGACCAAGGCCACTGACAAGAGCAAATCTGTGCACACAGCATACCTCAACCTGGCAAAGGGTTTCAACACAATCACACATTCAGGCATTACCAATAAACATAACAAACTGCATATAAACCCCTTCATTGTAATGGGTTGCCAGCTGGCTTACAAACCAGACACACATTATCAAAGTGGTTGACTCCACATCAACCAGCAGACCTGTTACCAGTGGGGTGCCACAGGGGTCAGTGATGGACTCCCTACTATTTGGTATATACTTCTCAAGAAGTTCAGGTCAAAACTAAGGGGTTGTGGTAGACCAAGTTTGCAGACAACTGTAAACTAGGTGCAATCATTGAATCTCCAAATGTATACTCCAGGAGGGTCTCATGCAGACCAGCAACTGGTCTATTAGCCACAGTCTCAAACTGAATGCAGAGAAATGCATCATCATTCCCTCTGGCACAAACAATGTCCCCTCATACTATCAAATTAACACTAATACCCTAAGTACCCATGAATTGGTTAGGGACCTGGGATCACAAGATGACTGCAACCTTAACTTTGACCACCATTTGTCTACTGTAGTATGCAAAGCTTTCTACATAGCATACTTGATTAGTAAATGCATCGCCTTAAGAGCAAAAGGAGTTATAACCCCACCTATACTTGGCACTTATCCGGCCCATAATTGAGTATAATGCCCTGTTTGGCATGTACCATACTAAGCACCTGCAGCAAGTGGAGAGTCCTCAGTGGTTTCTAACAAAGAAGATCAAAGGGCTCCAGCATGTGCCTTACACAGTCCGAATAAAGTTCCTGTCACTATACTTCATATCATATAGACTGCTTAGGGGAGACTTATGCCTGGCCTACAGAGCAATCCAGACCCAAACCTAATGAACTTGCTGCACATCCATAAATCAAATGGTATTAGGGCTACCCATTCCAGGGACCTAAATTTAGCGTGCAACTTAAATAGGACATGTTGGAGGGACAGATTTATCTCCCAGCAACTGCCACATCTTTGGCACAGGCTACCAATTCATGTGAAACAGAACACCTCTATGACACTGTTCAAGAGGAACATGGATGAGTGGATGGGACACCATAAATTCTTAGGGATAGCAACCACAACCCTCCTGGACATTGGCAGTCATTACTAAATGCAATCTTGAGTATTGACTAGCATTTATATGCTATTACATTGGGTTGAAATGGGTAGGCTTAAAATGACCTCAATATCAATAACCTAGTACCCTTCTATGATCCTATGTTCTTATGACACCAAGAGAATGCTGTTTTGCAATCCTTTTTCCTCATCCTCCTTCTCCTGTATTGGCCATTGTGCAGCCTCAGTCAGCACTTTCTCCTATAGTTGGCCTATTAACCCTAGTACTTTGAAGCAGTGTATCAAGTCCCTTATGATTGCCAAAAATCATTTATTGCTATCTCACAATCATTCAGTATGAGAGACATCTTTATTAAGCTTGGAGGCTACCTTCCCACCTCAAAACACATTCAGTAAGCACAAAACAGACACACACACACACACACACACACACACACACACACACACACACACACACACACACACACGCACACAGCCACATTATGGGGCACCTTATCTGCACCAGCTTATGCTGAGATTGTTACGAAACATTACCTAAGCCCTCAAGATTAAGGACTAAGTAATTACAGCCATCAGTTGACATAGTGACCTTCACCATGCACACCCATAGCCAGTACTTACACCTTTAAGAGTAATAAGGGAGAAGGCCTTAAAACCCACTGGTACTGTATCCAACCATGGTACTGTTTTAGTAATAGGTGATTGTTATGTCACGCATTTGAGCACCAGTCTCTGCAGGTTAAAAAAGAATAGGATGAAGGTTATCTGTCTTTCCATACGCTAATGACCTGGTAGAGATCACAATCACCTTACCCAATAAGGCAGGCAGAATGATATGAGTAATTTTGCTATGCATAAGTGTGAAGCAAGAAAGAACCTTTGCTGTTGCCATAGTGTCTTTTTTTGAAAGAGTCCATCCCGACACGCTAACATAATAGTATAACTTGGAAGATACTAAGCTAGTTTACTCAATAATGATAGTCTTAATAAAAAAATGCATTACTTGAGATCCTCCTGCAGTTTGAGCATCCATGTATGTGTTGTCACAGAACATGGTTTCAAAACAATGAAAGCCCCCCCCCCCCCAATTCTTGGGTTCAGTGCCTGTCATATCTTCAAATTTACTGGTAATTTGCAGGGAAGTATTAATATCTGTCAAGGAAACATCAACAAACAACAGATTCTCCAGGACCCCAGGTTGGAACTCGTAGTTGTCCAGACCACCCTAAGCACAACTACCACCTCATGCATACATATAGAACACTATCCGTGTTCCATTCTAGCCAAGATAGCTTAATACTTTAACTAAAAACATCATTAATCCCAACATATTTCTGTTTAGGAACATCAGCTATCCAACAAAAATTTGTCTGACATTCACCTCAGATGGCCATCATGCCCGATGTTTTCTTGATATTATAAATGCTAACTTCCTTGTACAAATTGTTAACAATCTTACTATGGACTGATGTGTCCTTTATCTGTTTCTGAGAGACATCTCCACTTCTAGCACACCTCTTTAAGTATTATCGTTCACAATTAAACCAGACTATAAATCAGTGACATTTCCTTTAAATCTGGCAATACTTTCCTTGTAACTACTTCTATGCTTACGGATTTCTCAAAAGCAAACCTTCTACAAATATTTGATGATCTAAGTAAAGTCCACCAGAATCTTCCCCTAATGGCCCCTATTGTAATAGAAGACACCTATGCCTCTGACTTCTATTTCCACATAAAAATATAATGACAAATTTAAAAGCAAAGCCCTATGATTGTATACCCATATAAAATATTATATAACAAGAGAAAGACACAACTTAATTCTTATAAAAAGTTTCATTCTAACCACCTTAACAGTGCACTTAAGCACACTTAACCAAACTATTAAAAAGCATAACATTAAATGTGAAATTATATAGTCACTGAAAACAAAAATGAGTACAAACCTTTTTTGTAGCTATATCAGGAAGTTAAGAACTAACACCAAGCAATGTTCGGAGCAAGTGTGCAACGATATTGCTCCCTCTGATCCAAATGAAATTGTTAATATCCTATCTGACAAATGTTTGCACAGTCCCAGCCATTCCATATCATTTCTTAAAAAAAAAACTCTTTCCAGTCTTTTGAAAATCTTAGAATGTTCCATCCATGGTACCTAATAACAAACAAGATGCCTGATTATTAATACCAAATATAGCTTATTTGACCCCCCCTTGACCTCTTTAATCTAAGCCCTCTACTGGTTACACTCCTGAAGCCTAAAAAGCAACCACTGCAATACCATTACACAAGACTGACCCAACCACAGACCCTCATAGCTATAAAACCATTAATCTCTCTTGTCTCATACATACATTTATGGAATATATTAAGACAGATGTCATTAACATGGAAAGTTCAGCTTTTTCAAAGGCAGGTCCTCTTTAACTTCAATGGTTTATTTGCAAAAGTCTCTGACATAGTGGATAGTGATTATGCAGCACATACGTATAAACCTGAATATAAATCCATATACGTGTATCATTTAGCTGGACAGAAATTTTTAATTAAAAAAAAAAAATCAATAGCATTAAGATCCCCAATTATTTTGACAGATAGCTGCCTTTTCCCTGTTCTTAATCTTTTACAGACTCTTCCATGGTGATCTGTGACTACTCTTTCAGGTCAGAAATGATCCAGTCCTCACTGACCGTGGATTCTGTTGCATAACAAATGATTCCTCAGATACCTGGTTAAAGGACTTAAACCTTCATCAATAAATAAATAAGCCATGTTTGTATAACAGAACCGTATCCCAATACCCCCCCCCCCCCACACACACACACACATACTTCTGGAACTAACCATCACTTGCTGTCAAGCAGAGCATTGTTTGCCACTTTCATGGTAAACCTAGATAACTGGATGTTTAGCCTCAAATTCTTTTCCAGACTAGCTTGTACTGACCTTCTTGTAGCTGGGATTAATGTTTAAACATGGTTCATTTACTATGGTTGTAATGGTCTGCATATTAATTGCTTAGAAAGTATCTATGAACTGAAAACACAGATCATAGTAACCACTCCTACCTATAAAGTTCTTCAATAGACGGAATAGATTTTTACCCTACTGTAACTTACTCAGCACATTTTAAACATCTTATTTGGAATTAATCTGCAAATACAATTTGTGTACCTAATTTTAACCATTACCTTGCTAATGGTCTTTTACTGGATGAACTGAATCCCTAAATATTAGCAGTACAACATGAAGCATTTCACAATGCAATAGAAAAAAATTATATTCCTATGCTTATGGCTATTCCAATGGTACTGTGTCTTATCACCATAACTCTCAACCTCTTAGTGCACGAAATCTGGACAAAGTCATAAATAATGGGGTGACAAAGGCCCAAAAATAGGGACAATTTTTAAATATTGCCCTTATAAATTTAGAAAGTTGGTAGAATAACATATTTTACATTAGCATGTGTTTTCTAAAGGGTATAAAGTCTGAAGCTCAAATGTCTGCCATTATTTTCTTAATTCACTCATCAATGATTTGCCAAAAACCTAATATTTTATGAAAAAGAGACCAAGAATATGAAGCAAAAACCTTGATATTCTGCACAAATCTGGACAGATGAAAGGTCTCCTTATGACCATTTATGCCTTACCAGTATTCTACTGCTGGCTGCACCTTCTTTTTCCAAAGTGGTCACACCAGTCAATCCTACAGAAAATGTGCAAATACCATTCTAGTGACCTTGGTTTTTTTTTAAAGGAATTTAGTGAGATGCACTATTTAAAATGCAGAGTAAGCTTATTCCAGAGGTTTGGGAGGATATCTGTTATAAACATGTCCCTTGATCATCTGTTAGTGGAGATTTAGGGTCCCTGGTTCTAGTATCACTGCTGCCATTGGACTTGCAGAGGTGCAGGTTGTCCATCACAACAGGGCCTTCAATGGTAACCAGGACAAAGACCTCTCTAAAAATGTTTGACCCCAGTTTTACTGTACCAAAAGTATACTAGAGGAAGTTCATTCTGGAGAGTTTGAGTATCAATTGGTGGCTTATAAACAACCCCCAGTTTGCAGCCAGAGGTCTTGGATCACTTTTTAGAGATCTGATAAGTAAATGCCAAAAAAGGAGAGATCACAGCACTGAGCCCTGAAGGGCATTGCTGGAATTTTTATAGTTTCTGATGAGGTGACTGCAACTCACACTGTGTGTGCTTTATCTTGCAGCAAGTTTACCACACATCTTGCAATGTATGGGTTGATTTTTAAAGCATTTAGTTTCTGTATGATACCATCATGAGGAACTGTGTTGAAGGCAATAGCCAAGTCATAATATACTGAGTGCACCATATGCCCACTATCTAGAATCTCCATGACTCTTTCAGAGAAGTTTGCCAGATTTAGTAGAAGGGATATACCCTTCACAAAGCCAAATTATGTACATACACATAAATACAAACAAACACACACAGACACACAGACACACAGACACACACACACACACACATATATGCATATATATATATATATATATATATATATATATATATATATATATACACACACACACACACACACACACACACACACACACACACACACACACACACACACACACACACACACACACATCACTGTAAAGGTTGTTTGCATTTGCATCTGTTGTTTGTTTATTCTGATGCAGGTAGCATATTGTAATCATTTAATTGTATTCCTTTTATTTTTAGTGTATTCACAGGTGAGGCTGGCAGGTATACTGTAGAGCTCCAGTAGACTCTAATGATGATGGCAGTGATGAAAAGGCAAAGTCTGGTGATGCAAAGCATACACCCGACACAGAAGGTGTGTCTCCCATACCCCCTTCACACAGTCTGAATACAGTCATTCTGCCTAAGCATACCCTTGACAAAGAACCATCTGAGAGTGGACATGTTAATAGGGACACTGCTGATCAGGATAGTGTGGTTGCTCCAGCTGCAGTGCTGGTGAAGTCTCTCACTAGCCTTTGTGAGTGTGAAATACCACACAAGGGTGTTGGTAGAGGTGTTCAGGGAAGGCCTGCATGCCCTCCTCCTGATATCGGTGTGTCAGTGTCTGCCAGTCAACATATATGCAGGGCCATTGTGGAAGTATAGCCAAGTTCCACCACGGCCTTGAAAGAAATGCAGAGTGTGGCATGCCATACATTCTGATGTGTATGACTAAGGAACTATTTCTGTGATTTGTTGGACCAACTCAGTAACACACTGGACCATGCAGTGCCTGTTAGGGAATGTCTGCTGGGGAAGGGTCAGCATCCATGAGGCTGAGTAGCTGGTACATCATCAGCTATTGTCTGCCATGTCAGTGGCTATATCAGATCCTGTTTACTTACTGGCACTTCCACTGCTCCAGCAGTGATGGAAGTGAACACCCTGATGAGGCCACCCATGTTGTCATGTTTGTTGATGCAGTTATGATGATAGCTCATCCAGCAGACATCATTTATATTCAGGCAGCACTATAACTTCTTGCCAGGGTTATGAACCTTGCAGTGCACCTCCTTACAGAGGTAGTTCATGTGGACTAGGGTGGCAGTGATGAACTGGATTCTCTACTATGCACAGTTCACATCTGTCCAGGATGCCAGGGCATAGTGCCAGAAAAACTGCAGTGGATGTGTTCCTGCAAACCCACACAAAGTACACCTCATGTTGCCCTAGACACCTCACACACAATATTCTTCAATTTACTTCTTTACATTTGGATGCTTGCTCTGACCTTCACACACACACACACACACACACACACACACACACACACACACACACACACACACACACACACACACACACACACACACACACACACACACACTTCTTTTGTGTCAGGATTGCCCTCCTGCTGCTCAGGTCTGATGCACAAAGAGGCCAGTCTAATGACTGCTTAGTGAAATGCCTGTTTTTATCAAGTGATGTACTTTCTTCCAGCTTGCTTTAGTCTGTTTAGGTTCAATGGTGCCACTAGTTGTAGTGCCCATCCTTCTTGTAGTAATACTACAGTATTATTACTTATGTAGTACTGCTTGCTCAGCTCCCTTGTGCAGATGATGCTGAGATTGCCCTGATCCATGCTGGGGTGTCTGACTTGGGCAAACATGGTTTGAACACTCTACATTTCACAGTCTGAGGTCTAACAGCAGTGGCAGCAACTTGTATCAGAACATGTAGCAGATACAGATTTATAATAACTGCGGCAAGTGGCAACCACTAACAGTTTTCCATGTTTCCTTGTGGCTGTATTTCAATATATCTTGGAAATCAGTGCTAAAGCAAGCATGGTGTGTTTTTGCACATTTTATGCATTTCTGCATCACTCTACCTGCTGCCATGATTGTTTGCTTCATTAGCATATACTTCAGCTATTTATTCTCTCTTATTAACATATTCAGCTGCTTGACCATTGTTTTGCAACAGGTCATGACCTGTAATGCCATTTGCTGAAATGCAAGCAGTTCCCGTATCGCTGCTCAGTGTGACGTCTCTGCATTCAGGAATCCCAGCCTAAATATTTCAAGTAAATGATAAAGAAAACAATTAATAAAATATACGTATGGTTAAAGTGTAAATAGTGTGTCTAATTAATGTTTATTCAGTTTGAAATGTTCTGCTAGTTGTTTTTAACTGTTAAAACTTGTCATTATATTAAACTATACTTTATTTCCTTGTAGGTAAGTGCATTATATCAATGGCTAAGTATTATTTTTTCTTGTAAATTTAAGGAATTTGTACTGAGCATGACAATGTTGATCTATCTCAAACAACAGACATGAAAAAATGAATCAATATTTTCGGGACTTTTTGTTTTAGCTTGGCAGAAAGTTTGCATTTTTTAGCCTGCAGATATTCTATACTTTCTAACTTCATTTGTTTGGAATACATCCTTTTAGTAACTGACTACTTTTCTTCAGTGCCACTAAGTCAGCTCTTCTGGATTCTCTGCAATACGTTCTAGTCACAATGACACCACTACTCCAGGTTTTTTAACAATTTTAGTTTGCAGTACTTTACTGTGTAACTGCCATCATTCAGACATTTTGGCTGTTGAAATTGCAATTAACAGGGTAATGTTTACAAATCTTTTTAAATGATAAAGGATCTTCCTTCTTAGTCTCTATTTATTCATGAGTGATGGGATATTATGTCCATTCTCCATGAATACAGACTATGAACCGATCACTTTAATATACAGTTTCATTGTATAACACTCCCTGTAAGTAGAACAGATCTGTCCAAGCCTCCTTACGGATAGTTTGAAACATCCATTTTCTTAAAAGTACCAGACAAAGTCCTTTAAGTAGCTGGCAAAGCTTTCTTAAATTAATCAATAAGTAACATTTTAACCATTTTGCTTACAGCATGTTGACCCCCAGAATCTATTTTACTGTATACAAAAGACTTACCTGTGTTTTACTGTTTTTACTGTTTTCTGATTATTGGTTGCACTGCAAGTTGCTGTAGCATAGGCTAGATTCAGACCTGCTGAATCTAGTCCTGGTTGTGCAGACTGAGCACTAAATCAGGAAATCTTTTGTTGGAGAGTCCCCCCCTCCTCATACCCTCTTGGGAGGAAGGTACAGTTTGGACTGATCTAATTAAAGGTTACTGCAACAGGGCTCATTTTTAATTGTATTTGTTGCATTTAAACCATATCCACTGCAATTTCAACTGTTTTTTAATGTTTTGCTGTGTCCTTATTCTTGGTTGCACATCAAGTTGCTGTAGCATAGGCTAGATTCAGACCTGCTGAATCTATTTCTGGTTGTACAGAGTGAGCACTATATCAAGAAATCTTTTGTTGGAAAGGCCCAACTGTGCCCTCATGGGAGGAAGGTACAGTTTGGACTGATCTAACTGAAGGTTACTGTAATATGGCTCAGTTTTGAGTTTTAGGATTAGTTAATTTGTTCCCAACCATTTCATCTTGTTTGTTATAAAAGCCCCACATTTGTGTGGGTTTACACTTGTTTTTAGCACAGCTTGAATGAGCTTGGTGACCTGCCTCTGCTCCACTGATCTTCCAAAACTACTGTGTGATCAACAAACACTCTACTAAGTAACAGGTCTAAACCTTGCAATATGGATAGTCAGACTATCCTTGTTTCTCCTGCCAGCCTGCTTGATATGGGTCTCCTGAGGCAGTGTAGCAACTGCCTCATGTACACAGACAACCTTCTACTAGTAAATCAGTCTAGTACGGAGTGAGAGAGATGCACCTACACAAAGAAGCTGGAATCATTGCTCTCTCATGCACCAAACAATAACACTGAAGAGGTTGTCATCTTACACACCACATCTCTTACACAAAACACATGTACACAACTCATACACAAAGCTTGAACTCAATACATAGACCATCATATCCCGAGGTACTTTCCAAAAATTTACCTAAACACCACAGACCTCCTAAGCACAAGGTTGATGCACCTGACACAGCACCCACAGGACTCAAGACACATAACACCAGTATCTCACTAACTTGGCCTTTAAGGCATAACACAACGAAACCTAATGTTCTGTTATTGGAGATTCTATAGTGAGATGCACTGACTTCCCGCTCACCAAGTTGGATAAGGAGAAAGTCATTGTCAGCTGTCTATCCAGTGTCAGGATTTGTCAGCACACACATGCACTCAGGTTACGCAACAACACGTACCATTATGACTCAGTCATAGTTCATGTTGGTGTGAATGACTTGAGACATACCTCACTGGACTATATGAAGAGAGAGATGATTGAGGTCTTGGAATATGTGTCCCAAACAGGTATGCCCCTAGCCTTGAGCAGCATTTTAGCCACACCTAGAATGATGCCACAATATAAACAATAAATGATTGACTTTAATAATTGGCTTAGTTTCTGGTGTCATTCAAGGGGGATCCAGTTTCTGTCAGCCTGGGATGACATGGTTGACAGACCTTGCTGCCTTGGTAGAGATGGCCTACACCTGGCACCTCTGGGATTTTCGTTGCTGGCTAAAGCACTTGCCTCCTCCATAGTGCCATTTTAGCCAAGGTCTCAAAAACAAAACTTTTAACATGAAAATACCCAGCACAAACAAAATAAGGGTTATGTGATCCAGTACAACCAATTACAAATTGTTAGGTCGTAGTAACCCCACCCTTCACAAATAAATAACTCTTACATCATCTGAACATGAATAATTCAGAAAATAAAAAAATTAAAAAATAATGAGAAATAGAATCAATACAATAACTGCACATACTAACAAAGAAATAATAATAAATTATAAATGCCTAAATATTTCCACTAAAAAAGCACAATAAAAATAGTTTGATAAAAAAATATATAAATATATGTGTTTTCACCCCAAATATGCTCAAGGCAAGCTAAAGACAACCACATAATAAATAACTAGTATAAACATACTGTTTATAACTTATAAACAACATATTCTTTAACCTAATAATGGTAAATTTATATGTCATTACCTCAACAGGCTCTTAAGTCTAAGTAAGCAAGATATCAAACATGCATCATTAATACCAGGATGTCTATAGGCATTAAGATGGATTTGCCAGTGTAATTCCAACTCTTCGAATTTAAGGGAACATGGTCCTCCTCTACCATCTGGGATAACTTGATCTAAACCTATACATTTGAAGTTATGATCCTTTTCCAACATGATCTTGTGATCCTCTGAGCATATATATTGAAATATATGAGCATATTATAAACATTCACAAGTGAATATTGGTCATTGAAAAACACATCAAACAACTTCATAGGCAATTGCAGTCACTGAAGCAAAAAAATCCAAACCACTGATCGCAAATGTAAACAAATATGTTGCATTTGCCAATCACAACAAACTGCTAAATACATTGTTTTTACTTGGTGGGCTTCATCCCACACATCCTGTGACACAGGTGATCGACTTCCATCCCCAAAATTTAAATAAACCAACTCCATAGTTTCACAACCACACAGAAATAGGAAAACTATACCGTACTATTATTCCACCTCATTCACCACCAATGAGATATTCTACAAATGATGGCATGATATACATGCGTTTTCCAAGCTAATAGAATCCATACACCATAAACAGATACACACACACACACACACACACACACACACACACACACACACACACACACACACACACACACACACACACACACGCACGTGTGTGTGTGCCTATATATATATATATATATATATATATATATATATATATATGTATGTATATTATATATACACATATATATATATATATATATATATAGGTAGATAGGTAGATACATATTAGCAGTATGTTTTGCTGAATACCATTTCATTGAATAACAGATTCACTAACAACAATTCACTTAAAACTCATTCCACCAAAATCACAACTCATTGAATCATGATTCATAGAGGACTATAAAAACTTTTAAACAATCAATCTTTGTGTGGTTTGTGTTTATTTGGCAGCACACGTTAGTATATCTTAATTTTCAAGTCACATTAGTAAAGCTTCATTTTGAAGTGCTGCATAACAGCAAATGTTCCTTTATTCGAGCTGGACAGTATGACAATGTCAAATTCAGTATCCAAGTGTAAGTAGCCTAAAACCTGTATGTATCCTTGTCATTAAAGGGTGCAGAAAGGAAGTATATTCTCAAATCAGATGTAAATTTTGCTGCTCATTTTCATGAGACATACTGCTATTTATCATAGTGAATATCAATTTTGTTCATAAAAACTGAAAAAATTGTAGCATAGGTGACAGAGCAAATGTAATTCATAAGGTTACTTCACCTAGCCTGTCAATATTCCGGGTCCCATCTGAAGCAAATCTGCTATGATTCATGCAACAGTAATAGGAATGTACAAATAGATCAGGTCTATAAAAATAAGCTAACAAAAGAAGCCCTACAACAGGATTACAGGTAAGGTTTTTACAATTAATACTTCAATTTTGTATTATTTTGCAAAGCAGACGAAATGGTTTCTTGCCCCAACATCTTCCTTTGAGAAACATAACAGAAACTGCATATATATATATATATATATATATATATATATATATATATATATATATATTTTATTTCAAAACTCAGTGTGCTATGTTATTGGAATACACATAAATACAAATGACTTTGGCTCTACATCATGTATAACATGCCATATTTCATAATATGTCATTGGTTGCAGCTGTGCACATTAGTACGGATGTTACTGATAGTATGGAGTTTTCTGGCAGCTGTGTATTTTAATACACAATTGTAACAGAACTCCATACCTTTAGTAATAGCAGCTGTGTATTTTGATACTGTTATAGTTAGCAAAAGTCAGAAGGTACCAGCCATCGACAGTATGTATCAGAAGGCTCCTAGCAATAGGACTCTGATTTTGACATCGGTGACAGTCACTGGTCCTAGCAGTGGAGTTGTCAGGCAGAGAGAGGGGATAGGGAAGAGACCTGGCCCACTCACATCTTCTAGGGTTGGGAAAGGCTGTCCACTATTGAGGGCACAATGAGTCAGTGTGATTTCCTTGAGGAAATGTTAAAAAACAACGTTTGTGCTTCATGGGAGGTGGAGGAAAAGGGCCACTTGGGAGATCACCCCTTTGAGAAGCAAAGGGACATCCTCTGCAATCAATGCATTGTATTTTCCCTGGGTTGCTTTGCCAAGTATGTGGGGAGAAAGAGAAAAAAGTCCCAAAGCATCCGTGATGGCTTCTAAATAACATGGTGCTGATGGTCAACAGCAGACAACAAAAATGAGTAAAAAACTATGCAAGAAAAACCTGCTATCTCCATTCTTCTAGCCCCGTTGTCCTGAGTAAGACCAAGTGATATAAAGGAATACATGCAGTTTAGTTTGCTGCTTCTTTATTATACAAAGTACATTTCAGTACATCCTTCAGTAAATATTCAAAGTTAATTTTTGTATGAATTAGCAGGATAAGCTGCTCCTGAAGAAACATTTTGAAGAAATGTAGGAAGAACATTTTAGCAGCAATACAGAAACCAGCAACTGTCCTTTAAATGAACACAGACATCTCCTTGCAGACCTAAATGTCTCTAACAAAGGAGAAAAGGTAATTTCCTCATTAAGACCTACTATTTTTAATACATCAGAATCACTTTTACTGGGAGGGGATATTCGTATGAATTGTCACAGTCTTCCTTATTGTAAAAAATTAAAAGTCCTCATCTTATGCATCCCGCCAGAAAGCCCCTGTTAAAATAAATACATCTGAATATATAAACATTTTAAAAACTCCATTTTGAAGGCATCGTAGGAGTTATGAAAATTAACACTAAAACAAAACAGTCCAGGACAATTGCTTTAACATGTATGACAGAAGACAGTTCTAGATAGAATAAATGTATTACATAGCTAGATAAACAATGAGAAGTCTATTTGATGGATAGTATAAAAATGAGAATTATGTCTGCATTCTCTCCTCAAGACAATTGTTTTGGAAAGATGATCTACATTTCACAAACAGCCTTGTGTCAGCTCCAATCCCGCATTAGAACTTTGTGAGAAAATATTACTATAGATTCATTCTCTAAAATCAATAAAACAGCTCTCTGTGATCCTTAAGGATTTGCAGTCCTACTTTGGAAAAATGCAGTTACATCCCAGAGGACTGACAATTCCCCCACAACAGAACTGAAAGTGATTAATGCTGGCCATTAAGCCATAATTTTAAGAAAGTATTGATGGCTTAATAAAGGCACATAAAGTGAGGATAATTATTCTACTTTCATGTGAATTGTATTGACCACATAATTCATTGGCTGGTTTCTCAGATTAACCAGTGCTGTATCTTGTGACATATTTATATAGGGTGCTCCAGGTCTGTTATACTCATGTGTTTCCCTGAAAGGGTGGCAGGAAAGGATAACATAGAATTAAAGATACAGAAGACAGAGATGGAGGGAGGGAGTGTAAATGTCTAATATTTCACATACATAGATATATCCCCACTGTGAGACTAAACAAATCATGAAATCATAATCCTAAGTATCAGGAGTCAAAGGGAGCAGGCAGCAATTTGCAGACATGATATTTTAGAAAATAAAGTCATTGGTGTTTTAAACATTACGCAGAGCCCTACTGTCTTTTCTGCTTTCTGCTCTAATACTATTATTGTTCTGCTTGACATGGTTATGCACTTTTTCACAGAGCAGTGATATTACTGAAAGCCCATCTATTTTCTGTTTTTGAAGGGGAAATAATTGCAAATGTATTCCAACCAGGCAACATATACAATAAGATACTAAACAACACCAGAAAACACTACTTTTATTAAAGCCATTTTTTAGCTAGCTTGTATAAGTGTTTATTGGTGTTGTTTTGAAAGACAGCTGGATTTTATAGATTGTAACATTTTTGTTTTTGCAGTGTTTTTCTGTGATTGTTTGCTCTAAATGAGCAATGTTATGTAGCACTAAGTATAACGGATCTACTGACCTTTGCACATTTAATGAGAAGATGTGCCTAGTTTTTCTGCTTGATTCACAGCTTGTTTGTCTCCTTGGTGGAGACTTCATGTTCTAATCACATCTCCTGGGATTTTCACTGTAATTTGTATTTTGATCCCACATCCAAAGACTTATGAATAATACATTACTCTGATAACACCCCAGCCCTACAAAATCTTCTTCAACCCTATACTACTACCAGGACCTTAAGATCTAGCACACAAAACCTCCTCAAAGTAACCAAATATAACAATGAGGCTGGTAAGTCTGTCTAACAGCCACTACATATCAAAAACCTGGAACTCCCTTCCTGCCAATATAACTGACAGCAAATCCCTGACCCAGTTCAAGAAACTAGTCAAAACTCACTTCATGAATAATCGACTATGTTCCCGCATCCCCCCTGGCTAATATCTCATTTCTGAAATTTCACCTTAATTAAGACTGTCAGACTAACCAGTTCAGAACTCTGTACCCACTTAAGACTGTTAAACAATTGCACATCCTGACTCTAGTGGTTATTGTAAACTATCCCAGGACTGTTGTGCTTTCCACTATCTCCTAAGGTTAATACCTTACAGTACCAGGAGTACGTATCCTAACTTTTAAGACAAATTCGATATCATATTGATGTCCTTCACATCTATATCCAGAAACAACTGCACTCATGAACCTTTTCTTCTTCTCTTTTTTTCTTTCCTTTGATGGTAAACTATTCCAGGAATGTTGTGTTTTGTAATATCTTCAGAAGTTATTATTATATAGTAACAAATGAATGTATCCTATCTTCTAAGAAATATTGTATGTCAAAGTCTTGTCCTTACATTTTTGTCTGTAATAAATTGTTCTCTTGGAGCTTTTCTCCCTGGGCCTCCACTGAAAATGGACTTGTATCCAGTTGGACTCTCCCGGTCAACAAATGTAAAATAAAATAAAATAAATAATAAATGAGTAGGTGAATTGCTGATATTCATAAAATTACCCCACAGAAATTACCCAGCAACTTTGTGTGCTGTACATGTGTTTATGTGCATTCTGCAACTGACTGTAATACTGCCAAGGATGGGTTCCTGCCTTGTGCCAAAGGCATGCTGGGATAGGTCCCAGCTCCTCATGACCCAGAACTGGAGAAAGTGAGTAGTTAAAACAGATGGAAAGAGGGATGGATAGATGGATGAATACATAGATAGATAGACAGACAGACCGATAGGCTGTTGTGGGTTCTGTAAGATCAAGAGCTTTCATTCAGATAATTGTAAGGGTAAAGTGACCATCATGAGAAAGATATTTTCGCATTTTGATACTAGAAGTAATACTCGCAGAAATGATGAACAGCTGAAAAAGGAGTTCTAACCATGCTTAATCTCAAAATCAGTTTTAGACTTTGTCAGCTGATCAGGGGTGAGGGAAAAATTAGAAAATATCAGGGATGCTGAACAACAGTGGTACACAGCCATCCATGAAGAAGGAGTGGTGATGTGCAATTAAATCCCTAAAGAAATGGCAAAGGGCTGGTCAAGCAAGGGTGATGATTGTTTGGCTAACCCATTGAATAATAACCACTTTGCTGACCTGAAATTCTAGAATGCTTTCAGTTGATATATACTACTGATAAAAAAAAGTTATGTACTCACTATAATGTTCAATCTGTGTTTTCTATCTTCATTTATCTTTGACAGATGGGTTCGGTTCCAATATCAGAACTGACTTGGCCATTACTATAGCGTGTGCCAGCCAAAAAGTCTTGAGATTCATTTCTACCTAGAATCTCTCTCTCTTAAGTACCTCTGACTGGGTTTGCAGAAAGTATGTAAGCATATGAAACATATATAGAATTTTATATATATAATTTCATATATATATATATATATATATATATATATATATATATATATATAAGTAAGCCAGATAGAAGCCTTATCTATTGTGCTTTTATTGCGCTTGAATAATCATAATAATTCAAGGATATATAATCCACTCTATCAAAAAATCTTAAACATTGGGGGATGGAAGGGAAAGAAGTCAAGGATAAATGAAGATAGACAACATAGATGGAAAGTTGTGGTGAGTACATAACTTCTTTGTCTGATTTTGTCAATCTTTATTTTATCATTGACAGGTGGGACAAAGTCCCCATCTACCTAAAAACCTGGGTGGCCTCACGGAAGGATATTCCTGAGTACCATCGAACCAAAGGATGATCTTCCCCTACAGACCAAGTCCACTTTGTAATGAGTAATACAAGTATGGGGAGAAGCCCAAGGAGCTTCTGCGCATATGTCATCCACTGAAGCACAAGATTGGAAGACCGCTGAAGTGGGCAAAGACCTTGTAGAATGTGCTCTGACAGGTTTAAGTAAGGTTAATTTATTTTTATCATAAATGAATGAAATGCAGCCTTTCAGCCACTTAGAAAGAGTAATCTTGCTGACTGCCTTGCCCAACTTTGCACTGGAAAAAGAAACAAACAGTTGACTTGATTGCCTTATATTTTTTGTTCTGTGAAGATAGAAACGTAATTGTCTATGGGTGTCTAGTAAATGAAGAGTGTATTCTCCTTTGTTAGAATGATTAGGGAAAAAAAATGGTAAATTAATAGTCTGGTTAATGTTAGCCTCAGATACTACCTTGGGCAGGGAGGATGGGATTGTTTGTTTGTAAAGATACCTTATCCTTATGTAAAACTAAGTAAGAACGTTCAGATGATAAGGCCTGGATTTCTGATAATCTTCTGGCTGAAGTAATGGCTACCAAAAAAGAGTGTCTTCTCTGATAAAAACTTAAGATCACATTCCACAGAGGGTTCAAAGGGGGAATGTATTAACACCTGTAGCACTAAGTTCAGATCCCAAGGAGGAATTGGGTCTTTGAATGAGGGTTTTAACAAATGTGTGCATCTTAAGAATGATTTACAAAGCCTGTGAGAGGCTAAACAATGTTCTTCTAAACCATTATGAAAATTAGAAATTGCAGCCAATTATAGTTTGATGGTGGATGGAGAAGCCTCAGTACTGAACAGAGATGCTAAGAAGTCTAACGCATACTCTATTGAAGCAGAAAAGGGATCAATTTGCTTTTCATGGGCCCAAATTGTAAATCTCTTCCACTTACTTAAATATAGTTTTCTAGTAGAAGGCTTATAAACCGAAAAAAGGATGTGACATACTGGAAAGGACATATTAGGATGCCTCGCAGTTAATGGAATTGGAGGAACCATGCAGTCATCTTGAGGTTCAAAATGTTTGGGTAAACAAGACCATCTGGATAAGACAGGAAATTTAGCACTGGGACCAGAATCCAAGGTTGTCAAATCAAGTAAGGCCAAAGAAAGGGGGACGGAATGCGTAGAGGCCAAAAGAGTGCAATAAGGATTACTGTAGTCTTCAACCTGAGGGCTTTCTGTAAAAATTTGGGAATTAGAGGTACTGGGGGAAAGGCATACAGTATACTGGGGGTCAATCGTGGAGGACAGCATCTCTGGGTGACTTTCCCAGAGGAGGAATCAAGGCAAAGTAATTGCTGCACTTGTTGCTTAGAGGAGAGGCAAACAGGTTGCAGTAAGGTTGACTCCAATGGTAGAATATCATTTTTGTCACTTCTGGATTGACAGTCCACTCATGAGGCTGAAGGATGCATCTGCTCAGCTCATCTGCAATCTCACTGGAACTCCCCAGAATGTGTGTTGCTATTAGAAAGCGATTGAACAAGGTCACCCACTGCCACACTCTGAGGGCTTCTCGACAAAGGGGGTAAGACTTGGTTCCTCCCTGCTTGCTGATGTACCAAACCACTGACATATTGTCCATTTGAATTGCAATAATCCCCTGAGAAAGAGCTGTCTGAAAGGCCTGCAATGCAAGAAGCAGCACTCTTACCTCCAGGACATTGATGTGCAAGTTAGACTTTAATGGGGACCAAGTGCCTCAGACCATCTTGCCCAGATTATGCCCACCCACCCAATCTGGGAGGCATCCATGTTCCCTATGACTGTGGGCTCTGGAAAAACAAATGGACGACCGTGAAGAATTTGCTCAGAATATATCCATCAAAGAAGATGCTTTTGCAATGGTCGATGATCAGAATTTGGTCTGACATTGGGTGATGAATGCTAGACCACTGGGAAGCTAGTAGCCATTGCAAAATTCTCATATGTAACCTGGCTAATGGTACTAGACTTATAGAAGCTGCCATGGATCCTAGAGCTTGCAAAACTAATTGTGCTGGAATGTTTTTTTCTTTGAATTAACTTTTAAACCTGAACCACAATTCTCTGATGTCATTCTGGAGAAATAGATGCTATTGCTGTTTGAGTATTCAGTACTGCCCCATGAATTCTAAATCTTATGTCGAGGTTAAATGTGGCTTTTCTAGATTGACGGTAATCCCCAGATGGGCACAGATGTTAAGAGTGTAGTCTCTAACTACTATTAACTGATGCTTGGTCAAAGCGGTTATGAGCCAGTTGTCCAAGTATGGAAACACTCAGAAACCTTGCAGTCTCAAGTGAGCTGCTACTACTGCTGTGCATTTGGTGAAATCCCTGGGGTTTTGGTGAATCAAAAGGGAAGTACTCTGAATTGGTAATGACTGACTCCCAGGCAGAAGTGAAGGAACCTTACATGGTAATATGAATCCTGATGGTCGATTGAGCACATCCAGTCATCTTTCTAAAGAAAGGGGAGAACAGGCTGTACCATGACCACCCAGAACATTGTTTTCTGAACAGATTTGTTCAGTACACTGAGATCCAACATTGATCTCCAGTCCCCTGTCTGTTTTGGCACTAAAAAGAATCTTGAGTAAGTTCTGGATCCTTCTTGGTCTGGCAGGATTTGTTGGATAAATCATTTGTCCAGCAGTTTCTGGATTTATTGCACTGCTAAATCCCTTTGATTGGGTGGGACATTGGGGATTTTCTTGTGAATGGGGGGGAGGTTAAGAAAAGGCAATGATATACCCTCTGGATATGAACCATTGCACCAAGGAATCTTTTGCTAAGTTTATCCAGACATTTTGGTGCAAAGAGAAGTGTTCCCTGACTGCCTCCAGAGGAAGACAATTGAGCATCCCTCCAGGAGCACTGAAAGGGCTTACCTGGCAAGGAATCCCTGAAGTCTGGTTTTGTGGACCACCTCTGCCCTGAGTGTGGCATCTTCCATTTTGGTCCCCCCCCCCTGCCCCTGGGGGAATTCCCTCCATGTGTGTCTTGGAAAGGCCCTTGTGATTTCTTGAGCCACATTTTTCCACTGCTCCTCTGGTTCCTAGAGAAGGACCTTTGGGGGGGTGGTGGAGAAATTTACACCTACAGCAGAAAGGGTCTTGCCATCCTTATCACACCTGGATAAAGTCTCTTTTACTTTAGGGCCAAACAAGGATATTCTGTCAAAAAGACTATTGAAGATAGAAGACTTGAATGGTTCTGTAAAGTCATATAGGTGCATCCAGGCATGTCTCCTTATGGCTACACCTGTACATGCTGCTCTACATGTCCCTTCAGCTGCATGAGCCTCACGGATGAGTTGGGCACAGACTTCAGGATGGCTAACTGGGAAGCCACTTTCTGTTGGAATCCCTGTGCTACAGCTCCTGCGAGGGTGTCTGACTACTCTTTAATCAGATCCCATTGGAGTCTGGTGAAATGTGCCCAAAAAATTCAAGGACCTTATGGTGAAGGTTGATGAAGTGTAGACCCGCTTCCCAAATCTGTCCAGGGCCCGAGTCTCCCTACTGGGTGGATGGGCAGAGGAAATCTGCTCAGCAAGTTCCTTTTTAGTGGTGGCTGCTATGACCACAGCATCTACAGCTAACCCCGTAGCCCTAAACTGTTTATCTTCAGGAGGGGAAAGCATCTTATCAGTTCTTTTGGGAATGGCCTCGCTGGTGTCTGGAGCCTTCCATGCCCTCTGAGAAATCAACTGAATGAGTTTATCAGTGGGCAGTGTCACCCAAGAGGTAGACTAGTGGGTGCTTAAAGCCAGCAGGTAAACAGATTCCTCAGAGAAAGTGTTTTGGGACTTCTGGGAGGTAACCATGGGGACCCTCCCCCTCAATGAAATCTGTGTCTTTAGTAACCTGATTCCTGGGGGAAATCCAAGTGCTTCTTCTTGCACTTCTTTTTCTGAGGGACCCCCTCAGGGGGATAATCTGGGGAGGTATCAGAAGATGACAGTACCTGTGCCTGTGACATCTGAAACTTCAGCACCCACTGTCCCACTGGAGAGGCAGTAGGAATAACTGAACCAGAGGGAGATACCTTTTCCATGGTTGAAGGTGCTGACTGAGTCTCTGCAAAAGAAAGGGCCCTCTGCATAGCCTCGAAGGCCGGTCCCCCTAAAGAGGGAAGGGAGCCCAGAACCAAGAAAAACTGACTCAGAACTGGGGTCACTCCCTGCTTTAAAGAACCGACCCTCAAGACCAAAGTTGGAGACATACCAACTTAAGCTGAAGCTCCAAGGAGCAGGGATGGCTCCAATAAAACTGTAGTTGAGACTTGTCCCCTGGAACTGTCAGGGTAGCCATGGCTCTAGGAGGTCTCCATTTCAGAAAAAAAGAGCTCAGGGTAACTACTGCCTCGAAAGAAATTAAAAACTCAGGAGCCGGTACAGTGCCAGGAGATCTGGAACACAGGACTCTAAGACCTCTGAGGCTGTTAGAGGAGGAGTAGTTAATGATGTAAAGGAGGTTTTGGTACCAAGACCCAAAGGGGTTAGTACTGAAGTGGGGCCTAAAAGCCCTCTATCCCTTAATATTTTATTATTGTT
Organism: Protopterus annectens; assembly: GCF_019279795.1. Lineage (NCBI taxonomy): Eukaryota > Metazoa > Chordata > Ceratodontiformes > Protopteridae > Protopterus > Protopterus annectens. Next base: position 1,189,872,741 of record NC_056744.1, read on the forward strand.
GAGTTCTGAAAGACTTTTGGTGGAGTGAATGCCAACATCGAAGGGGACTTAGGCCTCTGCAAAAATACTTCTGGGAACTCCTCAGCAAAGGGATCAATTGACGGAGATTAGGTAGTTCTAGGCAAAGTGGTCTTAGCAAGTGAAACAGTGGTCAATTCCTGCATCAAGGCCTTCAAAGTCGAAAGGCTCGAAATTGCAATTGGTGCTGAAATGCACTTCAGCACTGGATTGTCAGCAGTAGATGCCGGTGGTTCCATGGGAACTTTCAGAACTGAGGTCTTTCATTTCTTGGCTTTTGGAACACATGGGGAGGTTGGGAATGAGAGACTTCTTTTCTTACATTTCTCAATAGAAGAGGAGGATGAAGGTGATGAAACATATGTCTTTCCTTTATCTACAGTGGATAAGGCTTCACTAAAGGCTAAAAGAAGAAGTCCTTTTAAAATAAGCTTATTATGGCTTTCCATAACAGCCCAGTGTCTAAAGGCATGACAAATTCTGCAATTTTCCTGTAAGTGGTGAGGGCCAAGACAACACACACATAACAAATGAAAGTCTGAAGAGGGAATTTTATGGCCACATTTCTGGCATTTTTTGAAACCAGAGGGACCATGTCAAAGCAGGGAAAGCAGCTAGAAAAAATTAGCTGAAGAAATATCACTCCACAAAGAATGGGAAATCAACAGCAGAAAGGATATTATTTTCACTAATATTTTATATTTTTTTATGAAGGAAGGAAAATGGGGAAAAAGGGGATATCAACGATGATAGTCATAAAAATACACAAGCGTGTACAGGGATGAGAAAAAGATTAAGAGAGATAAAGGGGGGAACTATCAGCAATGACAGTGGGGAATACACAAAAGTGTAAAGGGGAAAAGTATCAATGATAATACTCGGAGAAAGTGTAAAAAGAAAGATGAAAAGGAAAGGAGGCAGAAACTGTAAGAAAAAAGAGAAAAATTTACCTAAACCCACTAATGCTTGACAGTAGTAGCTAGACGCAACTATTTTCAGAAAGAGGCAAATGAGATCTGAGGTAAATGAGAGAGGGATTCTGGGTAGAGGTGAAGCTCGAGAGTTTTTGGCTGGCGCGAGCTGTACAAATGGCCAAGTCAGTTCCAGTATCTAAACCGAACCCATCTGTCAAAGATAAAATGAAGATTGACAACATCAGATTATTTGTTTTGCTAACTATGCCCAGCATGTTAACAGAGCCACAGATCATATCTGTCATCACACATCTCAAAACACAGATGCATATTCAATTGACAATCGATAATGATGTGCAACTAACTGATCCATAACACTGACATATATTCAGTCAGAGTAAAACACTCTTCAGCACAGAGTTAAGTGGCATTCTTAATGTATATTCACTTGGCCTGTGATGCTTACATATATTCATTTGTCAAGCATTGCTAACACAATCAGTTAACTGCCAATATTGGCCAAATTCATTTAAGAAGTAGAAGTGTTAGGAACTCATTTAACCCACAGTATTGTTACTTATTCAGATACCAGACAGCAGCACCATACATTCATCTAACAGGTACCAATAATATATATATATATATATATATATATATATATATATATATATATATATATATATATATAGGTCCACTTCACATGACTGAAAGCTCAAAATACTGAAATTCATTTGACTTGTGACACCCATGCACTGGCCCAGCAATTAAGGAGTCTCAATCCTCACCACTAACACCAGTGAGGGGCGTCCATATAGGGAAAAGATAATAAATACACGCACAGTAAAATACAATTTCACTTGAGAGCACACAGAGATCATAGTCAGTCTGTGGCTGATTTCTCCCTTTCTTTCCAGATCCCCATTAAGACTCCCCACTGGCACAGCTATAGAGTCCAGATCTCAGCATAGTGGGCAGGCTAAAACCTCCAGTGCCCTATCTATCCAATCAGTGCTTCATGTTCCTGCCAAAGTAGCTGACACACACACACACACACGCACACACACACACACACACACACACACACACACACACACACACACTTTGAGATGAGTTATATACAACCACACAGACACTCCTGGGGAAGGCTGGAACAGGTTCTCCAGCTGTGACCCATTTACCCAGACTATACAGTAGAAATCACTGCCACCATCCAGCTAATATTTATCAGCTACTCAAAGGCCCTTATTAAAGGGTGTCCAATTATACTGTGTAATATTATTATCTAAATGGTAAGTGCGACTGAACAGTCAATAATTATTTGGAGTGACTTGGTACAGTATCACTATATACATGCAATGTACTATTAGAACTTAAATTATCTCTACAGAAAACAACCACATTTGAAAGGTTTAACAATATTTAATAATAAATAAAAAAACACAAGACAATACTTACTACACAGTGCTAGTCAAGGGTTCGGAGATCACAGAGAAATACTTAAAATAATACAGTAGAAAAGTTCTGACATCACAGAAAAACAAACTGGTCTAATCTTCCTATTTCCTAGCTATATCTAAGAGAAAACACAGTTCTAAAATTCTACTTACATATAGACACAGGCAGAGAGGTGAGTTGGATGTCCTCAAGACAAATGCTCAAATGCTCTCATTCTTTCTGTCCTTAAATTGAAAACACAGTACCACTGATTCATTTTAGATTACATCATTTCTTTCTGGTTCTCAAGCCAACAGACTCCCAGAGGTTAAAAGCCCTGTTGATCTTGCAGCTGGTCAGGAACCAGAGCAATAAAAGAAATTATACATGCAAATTCTAGCCATTAACGTTGGCCTCAAAACAATAAACAGAATGCATTTATCTAGACATCTTGGCTTCGAGTTTTGACATCAAAGAACTGACTTATCAGCTTTGTTACAGCAGAGTGCACTGTTGTTGCATTTTTGCAGTTCCACATTTAAGAGAACAAGCCTATGGCTTATATTAATATTTACAAATGACAGAATTATGTACAAAATTCTATCTGGCTAGGCTGGTAGCCTTCACCTATCTTCACATGACTGACTCCACAATCCCAAATGTTCAAAATACTGAAACTCATTTGACTGAATTTCAAAATACTGAAAACTTACAATGCTGAATTGTAAAATACAAAATGGCAGTGTGTACAGTACTATAAGGTAAGTAAAGGGTATATGCCCTTTTCCCCACTGTAGTGTGATCCCGGAGGTAGCATATATAGTTTGAGAGGTTTGGGGGCACAGTTCCCCACATTGGGGGGTGTGTGGAGCATAGCCCCCCACCTAGACAGGTTTTATATCATCCGGTGTCTATTAATAAGGTAAGTAAGTAGTTTTTAATTTTGGAAAGAGTTAGTAGTTGGTATTGTAAGTGTGCATTGTTTTCTTTTATAGTTTTCATTTGGTAAGATGAATTGTTGGTGATATTTGTGTGGTTTATTTGGTATTGCAAACCAAGGTTTTGTGAATGTTAATGTCATTTGTGATGAAATGTTTGGTAGTCATGGATCTGTACATATTTTGTTATGTTAAGCAATTAACAGGTGAAGGGAAACACATATAATGTATATGGCTTAACATTTTGTATTTTGCAATTCAGCATTGTAAGCTTTCAGTATTCTGAAATTCAGTCAGTGTTTTGAACATTCGGGATTGTGGAGTCAGTCAAATGAATTTCAGTATTTTGAGCTTTCAGTCGTGAAGTGTCGTATAGTTTCTCATCTCCAGTTTACCTCACCCTTTCCCTCTTCCTTTTTTGTGTTATGATTTTCACTGTTTACTTATTTAGTATTAAATAAATAGCTCTCCTGCTTCGTTTTTAGATTATAGTCCTTACCATTAGATTTTTAACTGCCAAGTTTTGCTCATCTGTCTAGCTTATGAAATATTGCTTTACAAATCTATACCCCTTCCAAATATCCACACACTCTTCTGTACTGTCTTAAAAAAGCCTTAGGAATCCTGCATCATTGCTGTGACCCCCCCTCACACACACACACACACACACACACACACACACACACACACACACACACACACACACACACATACACACACACACACACACACACACACACACACACACACACACATACAGAAAATTATTTAGGAAGATATGATCCAAAACATACACCATAAATGACTTGACAACTCACTCTTATGAAAACTCCCCATAAAGTGCCATACATGTGTTTTGTCACTAGTGCGATTTTCCCAGCATTCTTGTGAACTTGGTATTCTCATTCTCAAGTCATGAACTCTTGTACTAGTCATCAGTATTGCAAGGCTAGGAAAGATAAAGTCAAAGGATATATTTGACCTTCCGAAAGTGTAACTGAATTGTTAGTTTTGCATATTTATGTATTTATTTATTTAATAACCAAATAAATAGGCTAGTCCAGTGATCATTTCATCTATGAATGTGTCCAAAGGAAGGAGAAGAAACAAACATTACTAAGACTACCTGTACAGAAGATGTAAAGTATTAATATATTTTACCATCAGTTCCATACATTACAAAACCTCAGCAGGGTCAGACAAAAAATGTAAGACAGTATGCAAATTATACAAATGGTGCAGCATGATTAGTATAAACCAAGAACCATACAGAAACAAATGCCACTGAGGATCCAAAATGGTAAAATCAAAGATTTTAATAACAAGATTAGCACTTTCATCTCTCTAAGGAGACTTCATCAGAATAACTATGAAACCAACCATCAATTCTTTTATACTATGCTTTCAGCATTTCTATTGGATAATGAAACACTTTGAATCTTTTAAAAATTTTAAAGATACAGGATGCTAAAAACACACACACACACATATATATATATATATATATATATATATATATATATATATATATATATATATATTTATATAAAACATTGTAAGTCTATTTATTACTCAGTGAATAAGATGTAATTTGCTTAAAAATGCAGATAAATAAAATGTTATAATTTTTTAGCCTTCATATTCAAAACTGGTACTATAGAAACATATTTGTTAAGTCCTTGGGGGGAGAGTAGTACATAATCTAAGTTGCCACATAAGCTTCCAGCACATTAATGTTTATTTTCTCCAAGATGCCAATGGAGAATTTTTTGAAACCACTACAGCTGGTAGAGTGTTTATATAAGGTATTGTTCTCCTTTTTGTTAGTGATATCATACATATGTTTATAAATGCGTGCCATAAACACACCCTCTGTTTTTCCAACGTAACATGCAGGGCAGTTGTTACAATTAGCCAAATATACTACTCTAGAGGTGGAACAATGTCCTTTGCAAAATGTTATTCTACTTTTAAGGATATTTTTTAACAACAGGGTTTTTGTCTTAACAATATATGCAGACTGTTTACAGCTTCCAAAGGTTGAAGTACCACAAACCAAAGGTGTACTTTCTGGTATTTTATTTTCAAAAAGCTGTTTTAACTTCTTCCCATTTTAGGTAATGAAAGTGGGTTCAGCCCTCACCTGGTTATACACATCTGTGTTTACTCTAAACATGTCCCAGTTCCTTCCTATCATTTCCCTTATCTCTTACGACAATTAATTGTGTTGTATAATAAGTGCTTTTTCATATTTAGCCTCCTGTTTTTCATTGGATTATTTATCTAAACTGAGACCCAATGGAGCTTGTACTTGCCCCTGCACATTCATCAAAAACTTCTTTGATCAGATTGTTGACTAAATTCATGGGCTAACCTCTTACTGAAAACATTCCTTTCAGTTTGACGAGTTCATCCCGTAATTCCTCATGTTGTGAGCTCATTCTTTCTATTCTTCTTGCCTGACCTTTAACTGAGCTTTTCTTTTGAGTGCAGGGGTGGCTGGTTGCAAAATGTAAATATGCATTACAGAATGTCTCTTTCCTGTAAACATGAGATTTAAATCCATTGGATGAATGAGAAATAATAAGAAGTAACGTTCCATGTTAGTTGTCTTCTTCTCACCTTCTTTCTTGCTGGATGGGTTTGGAGCCGATCCTCGGCTCCGACTCGGCCAATACTAAAGCTCGACAGCTAATTCCACCGGCTCGAGGCTCCCCCATATCCCACAATGCTAGGCGGTAACTCCTCAGATCTCGTTTGAAAGCTAGGCCAAGCAAGAAAAACTCCATAACATGGAGAAGGGTAACCCACCTCTATAGGGCTGACTGTGAGGTGTCCTAAACCTAACAGAGGAAAAATATAGAGGTGGTAGAGCGTGGGAGAAAAGGATTGAAAGGTCACAAGACAATCTCCTCTAGGTCTGTCCAGGCTAGGGGGAAGGAGGGTGGGACGCAAGAAAGAAGGCGAGAAGAAGACAACTAACATGGAACGTTATGGTAGGTATATAACTTCTTAATGTTAAGTTGTCTATCTCGCCTTCATTCTTGCTGGATGGGACCACGTCTCTAGCACCTTGTCCTGGGTGGCCTATCGGAACAGACTCTTGAGAACAGTGGAACCAAAGTTGGCACGGTCTCTGGAGGCTATGTCCAACTTGTAATGAGAAATGAAGGTATGCGGGGAAGCCCAGGTGGCTGCTGAGCAAATAGAATCAATAGGAAGCCTATCCTGAAAAGCTATGGATGTGGCTAAGGCCCTAGTAGAATGAGCTCTAGGCTTTGAGGGCAATTGTTGGTGCCTGATCTCATAAATAAAGGTAATCGTAGAAGTAAGCCATCTAGAAAGTGACACTTTAGTGACTGGAAGGCCCATCTTGCCTTCCGCATATGAAATAAACAGTTGGTCTGATTTTCTAAACTGTTTAGTCCTGTCTAAATAATACCTAAGTTGGCGATGAACATCTAAACAGTGCAGTTTCTGTTCTGACCTGTTGCCATAGTTGGGGAAAAAAACTGGGAGATCAATAGTTTGATTCAGATTTCCTTGAGAGGACACTTTGGGCAAAAAGGATGGATTGGTACGCAAGGATACTCTATCTCTGTGAAAAAGTAAATACGGGGGACGACAGCATAGAGCATGGAGTTCCGATACCCTTCTACCTGAAGTGATGGCCATTAGAAAAAGCGTTTTCCAAGACAACAACTTCATAGAACATGAAGCCGCAGGTTCAAAGGGGGGTAGAATCAATGATGCTAGAACCAAGTTCAGATCCCATGGAGGAGGTGGATCCTTGATAGGGGGCTTAAGAAGAAAGACTCCTTTCAAAAAGGCTTTACAGAGCTTGTGAGACATAATAGTAGACTCTGACACACCCACATGAAAATTAGATATAGCCGCCAATTGAACTCTGATAGTAGAAGGAGAAGAGCCTGCTTGGAAAAGCTCAGCTAGGAAATCCAGAATGGACTGAACAGGTGCAGTAAAAGGATCTATTTCCCTGGACGCTGCCCAGAAGGAGAAACGTTTCCATTTGCTGCTATAAATCTTCCGGGTAGAAGACTTATGAGAAGCTATCAAAATATCTCTAACTGAGTGAGATATTAAGGGAAGCCTGGCTAAGGTTGGAATTGGAGGAACCACGCTGTGAGGTTCAGAGAAGAAAGGGATTGGTGCAGTTGACCCAATTGATGGGTCAAGAGATCTGGAACTGGGTGCAGATGCCATGGTTGCACCAAAAGGTAACGGTGAAGAAAGGGAAAACAAACCTGTCGAGGCCAATAAGGGACAATGAGGATCATTGAGGCCTTCAGAGCGATGGCTTTCCGAATCAGCTGAGGTATCAGTGGGAAGGGGGGAAAGGCATACAGGAGTCCCGGAGGCCACTCGTGAACTAGAGTGTCTATGATGGGATGACCTGGTAGGGGAAAGAGGGTGAAGAAATCAGGACACTTGCTGTTTTGGGGAGTGGCAAAAAGATCGCAGCAAGGTTGGCCCCAAGTTCGAAAAACTTCTTCCAACACTGATTTCTTCGGAGACCACTCGTGAGGCATGAGAATTGCTCTGCTCAATCTGTCTGCTATCACATTGGACTTGCCGGGAATGTGCGTTGCTATCAGGAAACGCTGAGAAGAGATCGCCCATTGCCACAGTCTGAGTGCTTCTCGACATAAGGGGTAAGATTTGGTCCCGCCTTGCTTGTTGATGTACCACACTACGGACATATTGTCCATCTGAATTGCTATAGTTCCCTTGGGAAGAGAGTCCTGAAGGGCTTGCAATGCTAAAAGCACTGATCTCATCTCTAGAACATTTATGTGCAAGTGGCACTCGATCGGCTGCCATGTGCCCTGGACTGTCCTGCCCTGGTAATGCCCCCCCCCACCCGATCAGGGAGGTGTCCATTGTCAGAGTTGCAGCCGGGGGCGGGGGAATGAAAGGTCTCCCTAGAAGAAGTTGGGGAGATGTGACCCACCAGGAAAGATGATTCCTGCATGACTGAGTTATGCTGATAGTGTGGGACATTGGCAGAAGTTGAAAAGGCCACTGAGTGAAAAGCATCCACTGAAGAATCCTCATGTGGAAGCGGGCTAAGGGGAGGAGAGGAATAGCCGCCGCCATAATCCCTAGGACTTTCAACACCAGTCTGACCTTGACCCTGTTGTGTCGTAATAGAAGAAAAACCTGCTTGTGAATGTCTGCTACTCTTTGTTCCATGAGTCTGGCTGACAGACTGACTGTGTCTAATCTTGCACCTATAAAGGTAATAGACTGACAAGGCGACAAGACAGACTTTTCATAATTTACAGAGATGCCTAGAGTCTGACAGGTTTGTAAAGTGTAGTCTCTGGCTAAAAGAAGTAGATGCCTGGTGGTGGCAGTCAGGAGCCAGTCATCTAAGTACGGAAACACCTGGAATCCCTGGCCCCTCAAATGAGCGGCGACCACTGCCATGCATTTGGTGAACACTCGGGGGGTTGTAGTGAGACCAAAGGGCAGGGCCCTGAACTGAAAATGATTGGCTCCTAGCCTGAAGCGGAGAAATCTCCTGGATCATCTGTTCATTTTGATGTGATAGTACACATCCTGGAGATCTATGGAGCACATCCAGTTGTCCTGACCCAGAAAAAGCAGGATGGACTGCAGCGTGACCATCCGAAATTTTGTTTTCTTGACAAACTTGTTCAAGTTGCTGAGATAAAATGGGTCTCCAGTCCCCTGTCTTCTTTGGAACCAAAAAGAATTTGGAGTAGATTCCGGATCCTTGTTGGTCTGCTGGAACTGGTTGAATGGCTCTTTTTGTTAGCAGCTTGGAAATTTCTAGTGCTGCTTGCTCCCTTTGACTGGGTGGAATGTCTGGAAGGGAGTTTCTGGATTGTTTTGGGATGTGAATGAATGGAATTCTGTAGCCTTCGGATATGATAGACTGTACCCACTTGTCTTGAGTAAGGGAAAGCCAGGCTTTTGGGTACAGAGATAATCTTCCCCCGACTGCCTCCGAAGGTGGACAGTCAGGCAGCCCCTCAGGGGTGCTGAAAGGGTTTGTCAGAGAAATTTCTCGACTACCCTGATTTTGTGGGCCCCCTCTGCCTCTAGGACGGAGTCTATTATTATTGTTCCCCCTTCTACCTCTAGAGGGGAAATGACTCTGTGCATCCGGTAAGACTCCCTGTGGTTGTTTGCGGAACCACATCTTCCCCCCTTCTGACCCTTGGGGTAAGGCCTAGAAGGGGTAGAAAAATGGACTCCGACGGCAGAAAGAGTCTTACCTTCTACCTCGCACCTTGTCAGAGTATCCTTCACTTGTGGACTAAAGAGAGATGATCCATCAAAAGGGGAGTTAGTGAAGGACGCCTTGAAAGGGTCCACAAAGCTACATAGCCGCATCCAGGCATGGCGGCGTAAGGCCACCCCTGTACCTGCGGCCCTGCTCGCTCCATCAGCCGCGTACAAAATCAGGCGCATGGAGGAGTTGACTACTGAGTTAAGGGTAAAAAGCTGGGAGTTCATCCTATCTTGAAACCGCACAGCTGATGGGTCCTTCAACACTTCACTCATATCCTTGAGCAAGTCCCTTTGGAGATGAGTGAAACGACACAGGTAATTCAGCGAACGCATAGAAAAGGTCGCTGATGAGAACATCCACTTACCGTACCTGTCCATGGTCCTAGATTCCTTATTAGGAGGATGAACAGGTACCGAAGGATCCGCTAGTTCCTTCTTGGTGGCTGCAGCCACCACCATGGCATCCACAGAGACACCTTTGGACAAAAACTCCTTGTCTTTGGGGGCAGTGATAAATTTGGCTGGCCTCCTAGGAGTGGGTTCCACCGAGTCAGGAGCCGCCCAAGCCTTCCTCGCCACCACTTCCATGAGGGGGTCAAAGGGAGGGGACACCCAGGAGGTGGAAGGTCGAGAACCAAATGCCTCAAGGTACACTGATTCGTCCTCTGAAGGGTTAAGGGCTGGCCAATTCCCCCTCTGTTTCAAGATTTCGAGTATGTCTGCAAAGGAGACATCTTCAGAGGGGGAAACGAGGGGAACCCTCAGAATTCTCCAAATCAGTGTCAAAGGTGACAGACTCAGGGGAGTCAATGTGCTTCCTCTTGCACTGTCTCTTCCTAGGGGGTTCTCCTGCAAGGTCAGGAGAGGCCTCGGAAGAGGAGGAAATTCCCACTGGGGATACTTGAGGCGCAGATTCTCTACGGTCCGAAGCAAGGGGGTGAGAAGAAATCACCGCAAGCACTGTGGAGGGAGGGGCTGATGGAGCCGACTGTGGAGTAGAACCAGGTTCTAAGATGCTCCGCATGACCTCAAAGGCACCCCTGTCAGGCAGGGCCAGAGGTCTCCGCTCCGAAGAGCCAAAAACCTCCCCCGGCACCAACAAGGATGGCTCTGAAGCCGATGTTGGAGCCGAACTAACCAGCTTCGAAGAACCGAGAGGGAGAGCGGGGTCGGACAAGGGTCCAATGCCACTTGCCCCCTCGGAGCCGACGAGGGAAGTCTGGCACCGAGATCCCTCCAAGGAGGAAATTGGAGCAGACGATGGCACCGAAAGGAAAGGTATCGGTTCCAACGCTCCCACAGTCTCGGCTCCGAGCAGCACCGGCTCCGAACTCAAGAGAGTCGGAGGAGGAATATCTAATGGAACGGGGGTAGCCATCGACTGTTGAGTCAGGCTGTGTAACATCTGGGCCAGTGCCTCGGACTTAAGAAGTCTACTCACCACCCTCTGCAAATCATGGTCCGAAAGTCTGGAGGACCTAGAGGAGTGTGACCTATGGCTCCGTTCAGACAAGAGCGGTGATGCTGGAGCCGAATGAATGGAGCCGATAGAAGGAGACCTGGATCTCTTTCTAGTAGTCGGTTCTGACAAGGGTATCGGAACCGACTTCGACTTGTCTGTCTCGGCTCCAGCCGGAGCCGAGGACACGGTGTGTGTGTCAGGTCTAAGATCATCGGCTCCGGCTGGAGCCGATGTCTGAACCGTATGAACGGTCTTTGAACCTTTGGAGGACGGCTCAGACACTGGAGCCGACTGCCTAGAGGTCTTAGAGGGTTTCCCTGACAGAGACTGGGTCGGGGGACCCTCGGGCTTCAATAAGCCCCTCAAGATCAATTTGTTTTTACATTCCTGCAGGACTATAGGGCTGAAACCGTGACAGACAGCACAAGAGTCCTGCAGGTGTAAAGGTCCCAGGTAATACACACAAGAAGTGTGACCGTCTGTCAGAGACATCTTCTGACAGCACGAGTCACACTTCTTAAAGCCTGAGACCTTCGATTCTTTAGACATATCTAAAGAGACAACACTAGTGCAATCACTCACACAAACACACAGATTACACTAAAATTTAAATTAAACTAACTAATTTAACAAAGATCCTGACAGAAAAAAACACACTCACTCCAACTACTAGGAGGGGTGGGAAGGGGCCTAAGGCCTAAGGGAAAAAACCCTTGGAAAAATTTTTGGAAAGGGAAGATATTTGTAAGGGAGTGCTAACAAACTAAGTAACTAACTAATTACTATAGAAAAACTAACTTAAAGGGGGTCCAAGTTTGACTAGAACTATAGAAATTTAAAGCACCTCGTCAGCTAAGCGGCAAACGAGATCTGAGGAGTTACCGCCTAGCATTGTGGTATATGGGGGAGCCTCGAGCTGGTGGAATTAGCTCTCGAGCTTTAGTATTGGCCGAGTCAGAGCCGAGGATTGGCTCCAAACCCATCCAGCAAGAATGAAGGCGAGATAGACAACTTAACATCAGTGTCTAAGTAATTAATATTCACCCTGTTCCAACAGATGTTCCAGAAAAGAATGTATCTCTGCCTCTCTACCATGCCATAAAATAAAGATATCATCCAGAATTCTCAAACAGAGGTAGGGATTCTTTGAGTATCCACCATTAAACACAAATCTGTTTTACCATCCAAGTAGGACAATATTGGCATAAGCCAGGGCATAGGCTGCACCTATTGCTATACCCCTTATCTGTTGAAAGAACTCTCACTCAAAAATATATAATTATTTTCCAAAATAAGAGACATAAGTTCCACTACTAAAGATACTTAATCATTAGATAGGGAAGACTGTGTGGTAAGGGATTTGTGAAATAGTTACAGTCCTTCATATTTGCGTATAACAGATAATAAATCAGTGACATCAGTGGTCAAAAATATCAGTTCTTTTTTCCAAATACTATTCTTTAAACATCCCAGGAATCTTTAACAGGTGGGGAAGTTTTTTGTACAACATGCTTTACCCATTTTCAACAAAAATTGCAAGGGGTGAGTTTTTGACCCTTGGGCTGAAACAATTGGTCTGAAGGGAGGTTCGATCATGTTCTTATGAATTTTCAGAATTCCAGAAATAACAGGAATAATCAGTTTAGACTTTAATAGAAATGTATAGGTCTCTACTTCAATTCTCACATTCTTCTACGTAAGGGTCAGTTCTTTGATATGCAATATTTATTTGATTTCTAGATACAGGGGTATAATTAAATGTATTATGCAACATATCTAGTAGCAAGTTAGAATAATCTGTGTATCAAATACGACCATCCTACCCCCCTTATTGAGTTTCATGATATGTATGTTTTTATCTTTTGTTTGTTGTTTGAGGACAACAATGGATTCATTAGACAACATTAAACTACCCAGTTCTTGGAACACTAATTCCAAAATAGCACTGCTGAAGGAAGATGTTGCTACAATGAAAGGAGATCTTACTAGATTGACAGAACGTCTTTCACAGCCTGAGGACAGAGGGCGTTGAAATGTATTACATCCCTCTGTCCTCTTTTCTACCTCATATCCAGTTTTAGCTGCAGCACATGCCCCTACTTCCTCTCCTAATACACAGAGAAGTGTGGGTAACTCACAGGATGGCATTGTTACACAACATGACGCTGCAGATTTTACTAATGCTGCTTTTGGTCCAAACAGTGTAAATATGCAACAGGACCTTTGTTTTAATTCAAGTGGGCACTTAAATGAAGCTGTGAAAAGGGCATATGCTGAAGTTTCTTTATTTAGAGATGTCAGGCTGCATTTTGCAAAGTGCTCTAAAGGCTGTAATACATTTCAGAAGCATTCATGAGAGACAGACATTTCTTCTAATGACATTTCTAACAACATTTGTTTTAAAAACCTTATAGATAAGACTTTTTGCTTTCAAACTGTTTTCAGTTAAATGGTTATGTCAAATAACACAGTTCATGACAATAACTAACCCTCTTTAAACTTGATATTTTGGTTTTAAAAATTTTGGCTAAGCTGAAAAGCATACAAATTGAGAATAATTACATTAAAAAAAATTGCAAGTTGAACACTGTACCTCAGGGCTTGAGGTTATACAAGTTCCCATTTGGTGTAAATTACAATGATGAAATTTTGGATGATTTTATCTTTTTTTTTTGATACATGTGGTTTGAAGCTTGTCCAAAAAATTATTAGTCATAATGAGTGTTTCCTAGGGATACTGGAATGGATGTGGAAAATCTCCATCAGCAAATTGTGAAGGATTTATTGTTTTTATAGTATTAGAATTTATGAGGAAATATTAATGAAAGTGGATAGGAGATGTAACAGTATTTTTCTTAAGAAAACACATCAACTTGAGATGGATTTAAAGTAATATAAGAACAAAATGGCTTATCCCATACCACAACTGTATCCAGTGGAGGTGAACAGTAAAATGATGTGATGTGTGATACTAGAACACAAACAATCCCTACTCCCTCTATACCTGGATTTAATGGGAGGTATAACAGAGATACAGAAATAGTAGATGTATCTCTCATTGACCCCCAGGATTTTCATTAACAAGACAGACAGAGAAACTAGCAAGTCAATCAAAACAGGGGACTGTGCACAGTATTTTCAACAACCTTACCATTCCCCCATAGAAGTGTATCAGAAATGGGGGGGGGGGGGTAACTACAAGAAATGATGGCATTATTTTTTCATTCAAAGTTTCAACATTTATAATTATGCTAACATTCCCATCACCAAAGACCATTTTACTTTATTCCTTAAAGGTTTTAAGTTTGTACCTACTAGATGTGTTGACATTGCAGATTATATAGTAGAACTTAAGTTAAATACTAGAAAATTGAATTTTAACATACTTTTTCAGGAGAACGATCAAAATGTAGCTCCTGTCACACATCAAAATAGCCATGGTCCTAGGAAACATAATAAATCCCCACTTCACCCTATCATACAACTTTTTGAAAGGACTGTAATGGAGGACATTTATAGCATGCATTCTTAACAAAAATTGGTTGTAAGCAATCTTACTTGTGAAGAGAGGGTTCTTCTGGATGCACTTAGAAAAGATAAGAATATGTGCATACAGGGGGTGGGATAGTCTTGTTTGATGCACAAGATTATTCCAACTTGTTACTAGATATTTTGCATAACACGTCTAATTACTCTCCTGTATCTAGAAATCAAATAAATATTGCATATCAAAGAATTGATCCTTACACAGAAGAATATGTGTTGGATGAGAGAATTGAAGTAGAGACCTATATGTTTTTATTAAAGTCTAAACTGATTATTTCTGTTATTTTCGGAATTTTGAAATTTCATAAGAATGTGATAGAACCTCCCTTCAGACCAAATGTTTCAGTCCAAGGGTCACAAACTCACCCTCTTGCAATTTTGGTCAATAAATGGGTAAAGAAAGCATGTTGTAGAAACAACCCCCACCTTGTAAAAGATTCCTGGGACTTCCTGTGACATTTAAAGAATAGCATCTGGAAGAAAGAACTGATATTCATGACCACTGAAGTCACTGATTTATTTTCTGTTATACCCAACTATGAAGGACTGGAACTATTTCATGAAGCCTACAGTTCATTGTTTATGCAGTGCTTAACAGAGTAAAACATATGAATAGGTCTCATTGTATTAATTGCTAGATGTTCTTCGTCTTCCATTGCTGCAGTCCTGACTATTGGGTATAGTCCGCGTCCCAGTCGGCCCGAATACCAGAGTATAAGGCTGACGTCGGTCAGGGCGCATTAGACTGACGTCAGTACGTCAGGGTACTAATGCGCATGACCGACGTCATATCCTCAGTCTTTTTTGCCGCATGGTCCGATGCAGAAGCAGTTTTGCGAGTGCAGGTTGGCGTACTGAAATACTTCCGAAGCCGGAGTTTCAGACCGAAACAGAGTTGGCTAAGTACCCCGTTGGGGAACATTTTGGTTTTTTCTTGCCTCAGTATTTTACCGGATGTCAGAAAAGTGAATAACTGTATTTCTTGTGGGAAACAGATACCTCATAGGGATTATCATACCTTGTGTATACCTTGTTTAGGGCCTGAGCACGACGTTGTTGGTTGCCGCTCTTGTGCTAGGTTTAACAAACGCACTATTAAGAGGAGGTTAGACTGTGCCAGGTTAGTGTTTGGGAAGCGTTGCAATTATAAAATGCCGCCGGATGCTCCGACGCCCGCTTCCTCCAAGAAGCGCAAGGATAAAGCAGTGAAGCCTAGGGTTGAGGAACCGGCAGTCCCGGACGCCGGTTCTTTAGAGGGCTCAGTGGAGCCGGAGGTTTTGCCAGGAGTTTCCATGGAGTCCCAGGCAGAAACTATACTCTTACAGGATGTGCCTTCTCAGGAGGTAGGCCAGGCTGAGGGGGCTTCTCAGGTGACTGTTCTTCCCTCTCTTCCCAAGGTAGTTAGGGCCTCTCCTTCTGTTGCCAAAACTTCTATGAGAGGTAGGCCTACTTCAGCTTCAGTGGGGGCTTCTCCTACCATTTCAGGTTCTGTACCTAAGAAACATATGCTTAAGATGGCAGAAGATTTGATTACTATGATTAAGGGTTCTATGCCCCCGCCTGATAAGAGGCCTAGGGTGGAACCGGAGTTTGATTGTTTTGAACAGTGTTCTGAGGCTTCAGAATCTTCTGTGGAAGATTTGCAGGAGTATCCTACCTATTCTGATTCTGATGTGGATGATTCCACTCCTACAGCGTCTCCACCTGAGGATTTCTCATTTTCAGAGACTTTGCATTCCATGAGGGAGCACTTTAAATGGGAAGGCCAGGATTACTCTGACTCTAGGAAAAGGCTTCGGGAGTTCTTGTTTTACCCCAGCATAGGCCTTTAGCTATTCCTCCTGTGTTGAATGTGGTGGAAGATGTTTTGCAGAGGCTTCCCTGAACCCTGACTCTTTGCCTCCTGCTCCTGTTAAGCCTGATAGGTATTATAGGGTGCCCGAAGCTCATAAATATTTGTTTAAGAGTCCTAGGGCGGACCCAGAAACTATTTCTCAGGGGCCTAAGGGTGTAAAAGCTTCTGTGGTTAAAAATCCTGTCCCCACTGATAAAGAGGCGAGGGCTTTGGATAGGTGGGGAAAGAAAGTGTATACTTCTTCCACTTTAGCCATGAGAGCTTTGAATTGTCAGTTTCACATGTTAAAATATCAGAATTACCTTCTTTCACAATTGAAATCTAAGGTGGATGCTTTGGCGGAAGGTATTGAGTGTAAAGAGTTGCTGGATTTGGTTCATGTGTCTGAACAAGTGGGTAAGCATTCTTTGCAATGTGGTTTTGATGCTGTACAGGCCTCCTCGAGGGTGGCGGCTACCAGCTCTGTGCTTCGCAGGCATGCCTGGTTGAAGGATCAGAATTTAGCTGAGCATGTTAAGACAAGGATTTTGGATGCTCCTTTACAGTCTGATGTGTTGTTTGGTTCGCCTGTGGAAGCTGTTTTAAAGAAAATGGAGGACAAAGCTAAGTCTATGCAAACTGTTAAAGATTTTTTGCAGGTGCAGCCACCGAAGTTTAGTAGAAATTGGCCTGCTAAGGGGTGGACATATCCTGCTTATGATTCTCAGTCTAGGGGAAGGTCTAGACGTGGTAGGGGCAGGGCTCAAAGTTCTTTTAGGCCTAGAACAGGGAGTTCACCTGCTCAGACTTCTGGTGAGGGCAGGGGTCAGTCCTTTCGTAAACAGACCCAATGACCTGCTTTTTCAGCTGCCAGCAGATTCTCGTCTGGCAGCTCCTTTGGGGGGAAGACTGTCTCTTTTCAAAGAAAATTGGGATTTAATTACTCAAGACAAATGGGTGTTGGATATCATTCACCACGGTTACAGATTTTATTTCCATACAATGCCCCCTTTCAAAGGCATGCCAGACGTTCCTCCTCTACAAAGAAAAGAGGCTTACAAGCAAGTTTTACAGTTACTTCACATAGGGGCCATTCAGCCAGTCCCTGTGTCAGAGAGGGGCCTAGGATTTTATTCTCGCCTGTTCCTTGTACCAAAAAGGGGAACACGTGGAGACCAATTTTGGATTTATCTCTCCTCAACACGTTTTTGGACATTCCCAAGTTCAAGATGTTGACGTTACAACAGCTTTTACCTCTGCTGGGCAAAGATCACTGGATGGTAACTTTAGATCTCAAGGAAGCTTACCTTCATGTGCCTATAAGGCTAAGTTGCAGAAAGTATCTGCGGTTTCGAGCTGGAAATTCTCATTATCAGTTCTCTGCATTGCCCTTTGGCTTATCTACTGCGCCCAGAGTATTCACAAAGATTCTGGCTCCAGTGATAGCTTATTTCAGGCTTCAAGGAATTCAAATCTATCCTTACTTGGACGACTGCCTGATTCTGGCTCAAGAAAAGGAAGACCTTCTACAGCATCTGGAATATGTTATAGCAGTGCTAAGGTGCCTAGGGTATTCTGTGAACGAAATAAAGTCCAGTCTAGTACCCTCTCAAGACATGTGCTTTCTGGGTGTAAGACTGAATACAGCAGCCCAGATGGCCTTTTTAACCCCGGACAAACAAAAGAGTCTGTCACTTTATTTCCATCAACTATCTCATCAGTCCGTGCTGACTGCAAGGACAGTCCTTCAAGCATTAGGGTTCATGGCATCTTGTATTCTGGTGCTTCCCAATGCCAAACTGCATATGAGGAAGCTACAATGGTATCTCAAAAATGTATGGACACAGCACTGCCAGGATTTGGACACTGTCATTCAAATAATACCTTGCATTCAAAAAGAATTTTTGTGGTGGGCTCAGGAATGTCACCTAAACAAGGGACTCTCTGTGACCCGGCCAGAGGCAAGTCAGATTCTTACGACAGATGCCTCGGACATTGCTTGGGGAGCTCATCTAGCTGGAAAGTGGATACAAGACAAGTGGCCTGCCAGACTACAGCATCTACATATCAACATGAAGGAGATGTTAGCAGTCCAGTTTGCATTAATGGCTTTCAAGGAGTTACTTCTTCCAGGGCAGGTGTTGATTCTAACAGACAACACAACTGTCATGTGGTACATCAACAAGCAAGGGGGAACACATTCTTATCCTCTATGCAGGCAAGCAATGATTTTATGGGAGACTGCGCTAAGCTTGCAACTAACTCTTCAGGCAAGGTTTCTGCCGGGAGCACAGAACTCCTTAGCAGATGTGTTAAGCAGACAAATCATGGATCCCCACGAGTGGAAACTGGATCTTCATGTATTTCAGAAACTGACAGTGTCATGGGGAACTCCAGACATAGATCTGTTCGCTTCTCCACTAAACCACCAGCTGCCAAAGTATTGCACAAAGGGGTTTCATCACACAGCTTGGAAAGTGGATGCTCTGTCTTTCAGTTGGAAAAACCTTCATGTATATGCCTTTCCACTTCTACCGCTTCTTCCAAAGGTACTATTAAAGGTCAGACAAGACAGGCCAAGGATGATTTTGATAGCTCCAGATTGGCCTCGGCAACACTGGTACCCACTACTACGGAGTCTGGTAAAGAAGCCTCCATGGCCTTTACCTCTGATTCCTCATCTGTTATCTCAGAAGGACGGTCATCTGCTCAATGTCAAGCTTCACTCTCTTCATCTAACAGCCTGGCATATTCTGTGTTGAAACACAGTAGGTCTCAACTTCCTCAACAAGTTTTAAATGTGATTATGGAAGCTAGAAGGCCTAGTACAAGGAGAGTGTACGCAGAAAAATGGAAGAGATTTTTATATTGGTGTACAGCAAAGAATTTGGAGATTTCAGAGCCTAATTTGAGTGTGGCTCTTCAATATCTTACTGAATTATTGGACAAAGGATTGTCCTTCTCTTCCATAAAGATTCATGCTGCAGCAATTTCAGCTCACTATGATTGTGACCCACCTTTGTTTTCGCATCCTTTGTTCAAGCAGTTTCTTAGAGGGGCAAAGAATATAAGACTCCCACGTAGAGCTCCTACTCCTGCTTGGGATCTCAATTTTGTGTTGGAAAAACTTACTCTACAACCTTTTGAGCCTGCAGCTACTGCTGAATTGAAATATTTGTCATGGAAGACTGCTTTTCTGTTGGCTATTACTTCTGCAAGAAGGGTATCTGAGTTGCAGGCCCTTATGGCAGTGGAGCCTTATTTGATTTTCCATAAGGACAGGGTATCATTACGTACTAATCCTTCCTTTATGCCTAAGGTGGTTTCTAGTGTGGCTTTAAACCAAACTATTCATTTGCCTACGTTTTTTGCAGATCCTCAAAATAAAGGGGAAAAGATTTTGCACACTTTAGATGTACACAGGCAATTGCGTTATTATTTGAGCAGGACTAAGGATTTTAGGCAGTCTCAGCAGTTACTTGTTTCTTTTGCTTTGAGTTCACAGGGCAAGCCTGTGTCAAAACAAACTATTTCTAGGTGGATTGGCTTTTGCATTGCATTTTGTTATTCCCATCATGGCAAGGAGATACCAGCTGGGATTAGGCCTCATTCCACTAGGGCTACTGCCACTTCAACAGCATTTCTAAAGGGGGTGGCAACTAAGGATATTCTGGAAGCAGCTACTTGGAGTTCAGTGCATACTTTCTCTAGGCATTATCACCTTCCTATATACTCTAAGACTAGGGCTGGTTTTGCCACAGCTGTTTTACAAGGCATGTTGTCAGCTCCTACTACTTTATAATTTGCCAGCCTCCCTTACCTCTGCTTTGGGATTCTACCCAATAGTCAGGACTGCAGCAATGGAAGACGAAGAACATAGTACAGTTTTGTACCTACCATAAATGTAGATGTTCGAGGATTCCATTGCTGCAGTCCAATTTACCCTCCCTCCTTCCCCTCTGTGTTTAGGGGTGGTTGTGTAGGTGAGTTTACATGCTTATATTTTTATATACATATATTGTTGTATATATTACACATGTTTTTGGTGCAGGTTGTTTTGGGACTTGTCTTTTGGGTCTTCTGACATCTGGGGCAAGAAAAGACTGAGGATATGACGTCGGTCATGCGCATTAGTACCCTGACGTACTGACGTCAGTCTAATGCGCCCTGACCGACGTCAGCCTTATACTCTGGTATTCGGGCCGACTGGGACGCGGACTATACCCAATAGTCAGGACTGCAGCAATGGAATCCTCGAACATCTACATTTATGGTAGGTACAAAACTGTACTTTTTATCTCATCATAACTTCATTAAGGTTTAGACTGATACAACCCACTGGTACCCCAACCTCTTCAATCCAACCTTTTTTTGTGGATGATTTAATTCAATGCCAACAGATACAGATGTTTTCCTCTTACAACACTATTTGTGAAAACTCCAGTTTTTGTTATAGATGCAGGATTTAGTTTCAGCTTAGACTCCATTGCTGTGGTGAATGGCTATTTAAGCACTTTAAACTTTAAAGATGGAAGACATTTTAGGATATGCATCAGAGTGTTAACATTTACTTGAAAAGTAGCAATCACTGTATGCTGGGAATGCATTCATGCAACTTCAGATAAATGCTGTATTTGTTAATTTAGAAGGTACTTCTGATTCTGACTAGGATATAGGGCTGGGACCTTCTTCTTTTCCCTTAACTTCCCATTAGCTCAGTGCAGTTTACTGCCTGCATTATACTGCACTGACATAACTTTCTTGAGTCAAATAGGCTTAATTCAGGAGGTGATAAGTACATGTGATTGGATGTTGAGACATTAAACAGGATGGCAAGAGGAAACATTAATATGCTAGTAAAAGTGGAAGGTAGTAAAATGCTCTACCAGTGAATAAGCTGGTGGCCTTTAGGAGCTACATGAGAGGTGTGCAAGGTTTTTATGAGGCTATGGTAACACAGATGCAGATACATGATTGATACATGCTGATGATTGGGAAAGTCCTTTCAAGAAAGGAGAAAACATATACCAAAGGCATTAGATCAGAATGTTCAGGCAGGAAAAGGATTGTGGGAGGATAACTGGAGATGGCATTAAAATGGAATGTTTATACTTAAATAGTAAACACTATGAACAAAGAACATTGCTTTAAAGGTAAGAAGAGACTTCAAAGAAGGCTAGACTGTTGAATATAAGAAGAAGATAGCAATAAATGAAGGCTAAGAATAGGAGATAGCACATAGGAGTTAGTCATCGATATCATGGTACTTTTGGTACACCACTTCCTAAATCAGCCCCATCTCAGCCAGTTGATCCATTCATTCCCCTTCACTGGGATGAGGGCCATTTCTTGCTAATTTCCTTAATACTCCAAATATGCCCATTAAGCTTCCTCTAAGAGAACATGCATCGGGCATTATTGCTCACTTCCGCAAGTAACATAACCCCATAATTACACCACTTCCTAAAAGTAGCACAATGTGCCCATTCTATGATCTCCACCAGGGAAATCAGTTCACTTGGTGCCCTGGACATTAAACCTGTCCCTTCCCCAAAATTAAGAGATTAAGTGGGCACA
This sequence comes from Protopterus annectens, assembly GCF_019279795.1. Lineage (NCBI taxonomy): Eukaryota > Metazoa > Chordata > Ceratodontiformes > Protopteridae > Protopterus > Protopterus annectens. Next base: position 1,189,894,746 of record NC_056744.1, read on the forward strand.
GGCCCTTAGCTAATCTCTCTAATAGACAGGTCTAGCAGGCAACCAAGCCACTAATTAAACTCAGGTCATCTGGATTATACGGACATATCCCTCTATACCAGTGGAGCTGATAGCTATTAGTCAATGCTGGTAGAAAACGATGGCCAGTGATCAAGGATGAAGCTGAATTAGAGAAGACAGTCTTGGGGTTCATGTGAATTTAGGAGTAGTGGATAAGGAAGTAACCAGTAGTGGTGGCTGTGCAATGGGGCATGGGAATATAAGGATGAGTGAAAGTAGTTACAACATGCAGATTATTAAAACACTGAGATTGTTACAATCTGAAGGGTTTGGAGAGAACTTGCATATGCTGTATAAAATCTGCAGTTATTAGAGCTCTAGACAGCTGAGTAGTTATGAGTTCTCCTTCAAAAGAAAAGTATTTAACAGCACGACATTGAAAGAGGTCAGTATGTCTTTAAATTTATCTCCCCTTTAGCATTGTGAAATGGCAGTGTAAGGTGGATCTAAAGAGCAAGTTAAAACATTTCCAGCAAGTGCTTAAAACCAAAACAAGCATTTGCAATGTGAAGGATAAGATCTGACAACTGCATGTTTTAACTTTTTAGGCACAGATTCAAGAAATGAAATATAGCAATGATTTAATGTTCAAATACTCTTATCTGCAATCGCTATAATTGTCAACTGAACATATATGGAATCATTTTAATGCTGTAAGACAAAGTGTGGGAGAGAAGCAATAGAGATAGGTTACCATGATAGTCAGGATATAAGCGCTAACCCTGACTGCTAATAGCTTATAGAGCATGAGCCTAGCAAGATTTTCATTTTTATTTTAATTTCCCCACACATTTCATGCACTAAGTGATAGGCAGCACTGTTTGCTACCTTTGGAATTTATCATGT
>NC_056744.1:1189903151-1189910651 GCF_019279795.1 Protopterus annectens
CAACTTCATGCTTCTTAAGTCAGAAGTGGCCAACTTCACATCACCCACACAGATGGAAAATAGAGACATGACTGAGGAATCATATAGAAAAGCACTATATAAGCACATACATAAGTGCATGGACCATGCCATCCCCAACAGAATCAAGATGCTATACCCCAGAAAAAGGAAGACAATCTGGTGGGCTCCTGACATAAACAAACTCTACAACAAAAGGAAGAAACTGTTGCAAAAAAAGAGTAAAATCCCATGATTGCAGGAACTCCCTGGTCAGCCTCAGCAAGAAGCTGAGATCCCTCATAAACTCCTCCAAAGCTACTTATGAAAATAAAATCATCATGGATTCTAAAGACAACCACAAAGCTTTCTATAGCTATGTCAAGAATCTCAATGGCAACACTCAGATCTGCTCAGAACTACAGCACAATGGCACTACATTTACTGAACCAACTGATATTGCCAACATCCTGGCAGACAGGTTCAGTGCAAACTTTATCCCCCCTCACCACCCAAAGGGCTCATCTCCATACTGGAAGACTGCAAAGTCCCTGTAATCACAGACGCACAGGTAAAGACCGCCCTCTCCAAAGCCAAGAACACAGCATCCATGGGACCGGACAACATCCCAGGCTATGTTCTGCATGAACTATGGAACAAACTGGCACCCTACCTAAGTACCATGTTCAGCCATAGCCGCACTTCAGGCTTTGTGCCTATGGAGTGGTGCACAGTGATGGTTATTCCATTCCACAAAGGGGGTATCACCACTGACCCTGAGAACTACCGCCCCCTTAGCCTGAAAAGCCTGGTCTGCAAGGCCATGGAATGCATCATCCTGGAGCTTATAAACAAAAACATAGGTAATCTCTAAACTCTGTACCCCACTCAGTTTGGGTTTGTAAAAGGTAGATCATGCCTCCTAAACCTGATTGACTTCTTTGAAGCAGTCACCAGAGCCATAGACGAGGGTAAGGTGGTGCACACAGCCTATCTTGACCTCGCCAAGGCTTTCAACACTATCCCCCACACTGGTATTATAGATAAAGTCACTGGACTAGGCAAAAATCCATATGTCACAAGATGGGTGGCCAACTGGCTCACTGACAGAACCCACATAGTGAAAGTAGCCGACTCCAAATCTGACTTCAGACCAGTGACAAGCAGAGTACCACAGGGTTCTGTCCTGGTTCTCTCCTGTTTGGTATCTACTTCTCTGAAGTCCAGACTAATACAGCTGGTCTCTGGCTAATGAAATTTGCAGAAGACTACAAAGTAGGAGCCATAATAGATTCACCTAAGGATGTGGACATTCTACAAAGAGGCCTCACTGAGACTGTTACTTGGTGTCAAAGTCATGGCCTAAAGCTCAATTCCAAGAAGTGCATTGTCATCCCCTTTGGGAAAAACATACCCATGAACTACCACAAAGGTGGTAGCCTAGTAAACACCGAAAGTGTGATAACAGACCTTGGGACACAGGTGGACAATAGTCTCTCCTTTGATAATCACGTCGCCACAGTAGTCAGGAAACCATTCTACGTGGCACACCTCATTGCAAAGGGGTTCTCCTCCAGAAAAGGAGAGGTCATCGTTCCTCTCTACTCATCCCTCATCAGACCTATTATAGAGTACAAAACCTCATTTGGCATGTACCTCACAAGACATCTGCAACAACTAGAAAGGCCACAGAAATACCTCACTAGGAGGCTTACCGGCCTCAAACAGATGTAATACGCAGACCATCTCAAAAAACTCCAGCTCTGCTCCATCGCATATCACCTACTCAGAGGTGACCTCTGCCTAACATACAAAGCCATGTCTAACATAGATCTGATGGACATGCTACACTTAAAGAAATCCTAATCTCTCCGAGCCACACACTCCAGGGACCAAAACCATGTCACCACAATAAATATAACATCCTGGAAGGATACATTCCTGTCCCTGAGACTTCCCCTGCTCTGGAACAGGCTATCCATTCATGTCAAATGAAAGCCATGGAACCTCATTTGGCAAGGCTTATATAGGCCCTAGGGCTGATAGCCTAGTACATACCTATGAACCTATGAACATTCATTGTGATTCTCCATTTCCCTTGTTTATGCTAAGCTGTGCACCATGCAAGCACTGGCATTTATAAAAAACACAAAAAAGGGAAAATTAGATGAAATGAAGAAAATAAATCTATTAAATAGACAACAATGCAAAATTTATGTTGAGACACATGAAATATTTTTAAACAGGTCAGGATTTGAACTCTCATTCCAATGGACCATAGTAAGGGTATCTTATCCCTTTTTGCCACACAGACAGCTTTGCAGCAGAGAACTAAAATCTTTGTGCATACAACCAACTGCAACATCATCCACAGTACTAACAAAACATATGACAGTTGTTTGTACGTATATTAATTTCAGAAGTAGTACACTGAGTGATCACACAACCAATTCTGACTATTTCTTGCATAAATGCAGCTCTGTCTTATCTCTGTGTTATTTGCTCATTCTTGTCTTATCTGACTAGCAACTAGCAACTAGTAATCTGGGACATGCCATCTGTAAGACATTCTGTATCATTGTCCTTAAAATGTGTGAGGATATTAAATGGCAATAATATATAGTTGTCAAAAATGAATGGGTGGTTGGAAGTTACTAAACAGAAACTGTGAAATGTGTGCTTCTTACTAACATTTAAAACCTTAATACAATTACTTCTACACTTTGTAAGCCTAACCTGACTGATACACCCACTGCAGGTTGGGGAGTCTGAATTGCTGTTGTGTTTTCCTTCTCCCTACCATTAACCATTCACAATTCCAATCCATTAGTAACAAACACTGAGGGAGTGCCTGCACTCTGTTTACACCTGCTAACTTTGGGATCCTAAAAACAGAGGTGACTAATTTCACAGCACCCATGCAAATGGAGAATAGTTGCATGACCACAGAATCATACACCAATGCACTGTATGAACACGTATACAAATGCATGGATCTCACCATACCCAGTAGAACCAAGACGCTCTCCTTCAAAAAAAGGAAGCCAATCTGGTGGTCCCCTGCCATAAACAAACTCTACAACCGAAGGAAAAAACTGATGCAGAATAAGGTGAGGTCCCAAGACTGGAAAAACTCCCTTATCAGCTGCAACAAAATGTTGAGATCCCTCATCAAATCCTCTAAAGCTAGCTATGAAAACAGACCTGCAGCAGATAGTAAAGACAACCACAAGGCCTTCTATAGTTATGTAAAGAATCTCCACAGCAATTCCCAGATTTGCTCTGAGCTGCTGCACAATGGTAACTCCTATACTGAGCCAACAGATATTGCCAGTATACTGGCCGACAGATTCAGTGCCAACTTTATCCCTCTCTCTCCCCCAAAGGACCAATCACAATACCAGAAGATGGCCAGGTACCCAGTATTACTGCTGCAAAGATTAAAACAGCACTGTCCAAGGCCAAGAATACAGCTTCTATGAGACCTGATAGTATCCCTAGTTGTGTTCTACATAAACTACAGAGTGAACTTGCACTTCACCTGTGTGCCCTGTTCAGTCGCAGCCTCACCTCAGACTTTGTCCTTGCTGAAAGGCACACTGCTAAAGTCATCCCTCTCCAGAAAGGAGGAGTGACTACAGACCCTGGGAATTATCACCCCGTTATCCTGATGAGTCTGATATGCAAAGCTATGGAACTCATCATCATGGACCTAATAAACAAGGATACAGGGAATCTCCAAACTCTGAATCCCACACAGTTTGGTTTTTTGAAGGGTAGATCATGCCTGCTCAACTTGGTTGAGTTCTTTGAGTCAGTCACCAGAGCTTTGGATAAAGGCAAGGTGGTTCATAAAGCCTACCTTGATCTGGTGAAGGCTTGTGATACCATTCCCCACTCAGAAATCATAGAAAAGCTCACTAAGCTTAGCATCAACCCCTATATCACTGGCTTACAGATAGAAGCCAACACGAAGAGACTCCGGCTGACAAAGTTCACAGACGATTACAAGTCGGGAGCTATTATTACCTCCCCAAGTGATGTTGACATCCTACAGAATGGCCTCACTGTGACAAATGACTGGTGTCAGAACCATGGCCTTAAGCTCAATGCCAAAAAATGTGTAATCATCCCCTTTGAGAAAAACCTGGTTCACATGAATTACCACATTGATGGTAGTCCAGTGAACACAGAAGGCATTATAAGAGATCTGGGAACACAGGTTGACAGCAACCTCTCTTTTGATTACCACATTGCCACTGTGGTCAGAAAGTCTTTCTCTGTGGCTGGTTTCTTAGTAGTAGCACTAAAATCTGAACCCTTGTGACTAGCACTTGCTCTAGAACCTGCTGGAAAGCACTAGAAAGCCTTAAACTGATACAAGCACTCAACTCTCCTTGTTAATAAGGCAAAATTAATTGTAGGCACTAAACAGCCTATAATTGCAAAATACCTTGCAAAAGTAAGGGAAAACAGCTTTTGTACTTTACAAAAGCACCTAAACAGGCATGTCCAAGGGTCAGCTTCTGGTGATTTCTCCTGTCCACCTGGTGAATCTGGGCATACTGGGGCAATGCAGCAACTGCCTCATGTACACAGACAACCCTCTCCTCCTACCACCCAACACTACAACCTGTGAGCGATGCACTTACATAGCCAAACAGGAAGCAAAGCTCTCCAGCCAAGATTGTGCTAGACAGTCAAGAGGAGAAGTTAACACCTGCACTACACCTCAAGTAAGACATAGCCCTTCAAAACTCACACCATCAACACCCACACATAGCAACACTAAACCCACATATGTGGAGGCCCTTAACATTAACCTGCCCAAGCAACAAGGATCTCCGAAGCTGAAATACAAACAAACGCCGGTCACAACCAAAGTGACACATAGCTCACAACACCAGTGTGCCACCCAACAACAGCCCCTAAGGCAAGACAACGTACCCAACACTTTAGTCATAGGTGACTCTATAGTCAGGTACACTGATGTCCCACTCACCAGCATGAGCAAGGAGAAAATTACAGTCAGCTGTCTGTCGGGCACCAGGATCCACCACATAATGCATGCACTCAAGACACTCCACAACAAGTACAAATACGACTCTGTCATTGTCCATGTTGGAGTGAATGACTTGAGATGTACCTCCATGGACTACATGAAAATAGACATGGAAGAGCTCTCGGATCATGTGGCCCAGGCAGGTATGACCCTAGCCCTGAGTAGCATCCTGCCTTCACCCAGAATTATACCACAGTATAAAGACAAAATGATTGACTTCAACAATTGGCTAAGCTTCTGGTGTCATTAAAAGGGGATCCAGTATCTGTCTGCCTGGGATGACATGATCGACAAACCATGATGCTTAGCCAGATGCGGTCTGCACCTGTCACCCTTGGGATTCAAGTTACTGGATGAAGCTCTTGCCATCCCTATAGTGCCTTTTTAGGCAAGGTTCAAAGGACAAAACTACCACCATAACAGATACAAGCATGCAAAATCTGAAGGTAATGCTACTCAATGCTAGAAGTCTAAACCTCAAAATGCATTCTCTCGAGGCACTCCTAAAAATGGAGAACATTGATATCTGTGCAGTAACTGAAACCTGGTTCAAGACTCCAGAGAGCACCCCTGCAATACCATGCTACAACTCTTACCACACTTTTCGGCCACCAATCCAAGACTGAAACACTAAAGGTGGAGGAGTGTCCATATTCACCAAGGATATTCACACCTCCAGGCTAGTTGCCCAACACAATGCATCTGAAATTCTCTAGGTGCAACTAACAATAGATAAGACTGCAATCCAAATTGTAGCTTGCCACAGATCCTCCACCATGCCCCAAGATTCTCACGACACCTTTCTAAACATACTGGAAAATATTAAGATACAAACAAACACCCTAATACTGGGTGATTTACCCTGCCATTAACTGGGAAAACTACTCGGGTACCAACACCTTTTCTCAATGGTTCTTGGAATTCATAAATTCCAATGCCCTGGATCAACTAATCCATTGTCCCACCAGGAGCTCCACTATACTAGACCTGGTCATTACCAACATGGGAGATAGATGCTCCACACCAGTGGTCACCCCCTCATTGGTCAGGTCTGACCGTATGGCAAATAACCCTTGACATCCACATCCCACCTCCACCCCCCCCACCCCCGCCCCCCCCAGTAAGGAAACCTCTGTAAAAAATGTCTCCAAAGCCAACTTCATGCTACTTAAGTCAGAAGTGACAAATTTCATGGCACACATGCAGACGGGAGCTGAAAGTTCGACTGCTGAATCCTATACTAAGGCACTGTATGAGCATATTCACTCGAGCATGCATTGTGCCATCTCAAATAGAACCAAGATGCTCTCCTCCAAAAAAAGGAAACCAATATGGTGGTCCCCTGCCATAAACAAACTATACAACAGAAGGAAGAACCTGTTACAGAAAAGAGGAAAATCCCAGGATGCAAAAAACTCCCATACCAGCCTCAGTAAGAAGCTGAGATCCCTCATAAAATCCTCCAAAGCTAGTTACAAAAATAAAATTGCCAAATATTCCAAAGACAACCACAAGGCATTCTATAGTTATGTCAAGAATCTAAATGGCAATGCTCAGATCTGCTCTGAGCTACAACAGAATGGACAGTGGTCTCACCTTCGATATCCTGGCAGATCAATTTAGTGCCAACTTCACCCCCCTCTCACCCCTCCTAAAGGGCCAACTCAAGACCAAAAGATTGCCAAATTCCAGAAATCACTGCCACACAGGTAGAAACTGCACTCTCCAAAGTTAAGAATACAGCATCCATGGGAGCAGATGACATCCCGGGCTGTGTACTACATGAACTACAAAATGAACTGGCACCTCACCTAAGTGTCATGTTTAATCATAGCCTCCCCTCAGGCTTTTCACCCACTGAGTGGTGCACAGCTACAGTTATCCCACGCCACAAGGGGGGATCCACCTTCGATCCTGGGAACTACCATCCCATCAGTCTGACGAGCCGAAAGACACAACAACAACATATATATGGCACAATCCACACTGTCAGGAATGTTACCTGTGCCATTAATGTTACCAAACAGCTATGTATGTACTCTGTGCATCACTAGAACAGGTATCACACAAGCATTTGGTGTAACACCTTGATGGGTGTTCCGCACCATCAGAAAGTAATGTTTATGCAACAAAACGAATACCTAGGTATGGCCAATAAGATGTGTGACAGATCACTGTGGCAAAGGTGGTACACTTCAGTTACGCATCACTGGAAGATGTGTAGGGAGGTATATGAAGAAGGGTGCATTGTACTCGGTTAATGGTGTGATGAAGTCTGTGGACTATGAAGGTATTATGGCCTTTCATGTGGGTGTCCTGCACACACTCAGTAGCTGTGTTACATACAAAGGAGTAATTATCACTGTGGTCACATGCTGGTAGATGTTCCACATACCATCTACCCCAGGACATAGGTCACATACAAATTTGTCTGCTTGTCT
>NC_056744.1:1189915651-1189968151 GCF_019279795.1 Protopterus annectens
AAGGAAGAAACTGTTGCAAAAAAAGAGTAAAATCCCATGATTGCAGGAACTCCCTGGTCAGCCTCAGCAAGAAGCTGAGATCCCTCATAAACTCCTCCAAAGCTACTTATGAAAATAAAATCATCATGGATTCTAAAGACAACCACAAAGCTTTCTATAGCTATGTCAAGAATCTCAATGGCAACACTCAGATCTGCTCAGAACTACAGCACAATGGCACTACATTTACTGAACCAACTGATATTGCCAACATCCTGGCAGACAGGTTCAGTGCAAACTTTATCCCCCCCTCACCACCCAAAGGGCTCATCTCCATACTGGAAGACTGCAAAGTCCCTGTAATCACAGATGCACAGGTAAAGACCGCCCTCTCCAAAGCCAAGAACACAGCATCCATGGGACCGGACAACATCCCAGGCTATGTTCTGCATGAACTATGGAACAAACTGGCACCCTACCTAAGTACCATGTTCAGCCATAGCCGCACTTCAGGCTTTGTGCCTATGGAGTGGTGCACAGTGATGGTTATTCCATTCCACAAAGGGGGTATCACCACTGACCCTGAGAACTACCGCCCCCTTAGCCTGAAAAGCCTGGTCTGCAAGGCCATGGAATGCATCATCCTGGAGCTTATAAACAAAAACATAGGTAATCTCGAAACTCTGTACCCCACTCAGTTTGGGTTTGTAAAAGGTAGATCATGCCTCCTAAACCTGATTGACTTCTTTGAAGCAGTCACCAGAGCCATAGACGAGGGTAAGGTGGTGCACACAGCCTATCTTGACCTCGCCAAGGCTTTCAACACTATCCCCCACACTGGTATTATAGATAAAGTCACTGGACTAGGCAAAAATCCATATGTCACAAGATGGGTGGCCAACTGGCTCACTGACAGAACCCACATAGTGAAAGTAGCCGACTCCAAATCTGACTTCAGACCAGTGACAAGCAGAGTACCACAGGGTTCTGTCCTGGTTCTCTCCTGTTTGGTATCTACTTCTCTGAAGTCCAGACTAATACAGCTGGTCTCTGGCTAATGAAATTTGCAGAAGACTACAAAGTAGGAGCCATAATAGATTCACCTAAGGATGTGGACATTCTACAAAGAGGCCTCACTGAGACTGTTACTTGGTGTCAAAGTCATGGCCTAAAGCTCAATTCCAAGAAGTGCATTGTCATCCCTTTGGGAAAACATACCCATGAACTACCACAAAGGTGGTAGCCTAGTAAACACCGAAAGTGTGATAACAGACCTTGGGACACAGGTGGACAATAGTCTCTCCTTTGATAATCACGTCGCCACAGTAGTCAGGAAACCATTCTACGTGGCACACCTCATTGCAAAGGGGTTCTCCTCCAGAAAAGGAGAGGTCATCGTTCCTCTCTACTCATCCCTCATCAGACCTATTATAGAGTACAAAACCTCATTTGGCATGTACCTCACAAGACATCTGCAACAACTAGAAAGGCCACAGAAATACCTCACTAGGAGGCTTACCGGCCTCAAACAGATGTAATACGCAGACCGTCTCAAAAAACTCCAGCTCTGCTCCATCGCATATCACCTACTCAGAGGTGACCTCTGCCTAACATACAAAGCCATGTCTAACATAGATCTGATGGACATGCTACACTTAAAGAAATCCTAATCTCTCCGAGCCACACACTCCAGGGACCAAAACCATGTCACCACAATAAATATAACATCCTGGAAGGATACATTCCTGTCCCTGAGACTTCCCCTGCTCTGGAACAGGCTATCCATTCATGTCAAATGAAAGCCATGGAACCTCATTTGGCAAGGCTTATATAGGCCCTAGGGCTGATAGCCTAGTACATACCTATGAACCTATGAACATTCATTGTGATTCTCCATTTCCCTTGTTTATGCTAAGCTGTGCACCATGCAAGCACTGGCATTTATAAAAAACACAAAAAAGGGAAAATTAGATGAAATGAAGAAAATAAATCTATTAAATAGACAACAATGCAAAATTTATGTTGAGACACATGAAATATTTTTAAACAGGTCAGGATTTGAACTCTCATTCCAATGGACCATAGTAAGGGTATCTTATCCCTTTTTGCCACACAGACAGCTTTGCAGCAGAGAACTAAAATCTTTGTGCATACAACCAACTGCAACATCATCCACAGTACTAACAAAACATATGACAGTTGTTTGTACGTATATTAATTTCAGAAGTAGTACACTGAGTGATCACACAACCAATTCTGACTATTTCTTGCATAAATGCAGCTCTGTCTTATCTCTGTGTTATTTGCTCATTCTTGTCTTATCTGACTAGCAACTAGCAACTAGTAATCTGGGACATGCCATCTGTAAGACATTCTGTATCATTGTCCTTAAAATGTGTGAGGATATTAAATGGCAATAATATATAGTTGTCAAAATGAATGGGTGGTTGGAAGTTACTAAACAGAAACTGTGAAATGTGTGCTTCTTACTAACATTTAAAACCTTAATACAATTACTTCTACACTTTGTAAGCCTAACCTGACTGATACACCCACTGCAGGTTGGGGAGTCTGAATTGCTGTTGTGTTTTCCTTCTCCCTACCATTAACCATTCACAATTCCAATCCATTAGTAACAAACACTGAGGGAGTGCCTGCACTCTGTTTACACCTGCTAACTTTGGGATCCTAAAAACAGAGGTGACTAATTTCACAGCACCCATGCAAATGGAGAATAGTTGCATGACCACAGAATCATACACCAATGCACTGTATGAACACGTATACAAATGCATGGATCTCACCATACCCAGTAGAACCAAGACGCTCTCCTTCAAAAAAAGGAAGCCAATCTGGTGGTCCCCTGCCATAAACAAACTCTACAACCGAAGGAAAAAACTGATGCAGAATAAGGTGAGGTCCCAAGACTGGAAAAACTCCCTTATCAGCTGCAACAAAATGTTGAGATCCCTCATCAAATCCTCTAAAGCTAGCTATGAAAACAGACCTGCAGCAAATAGTAAAGACAACCACAAGGCCTTCTATAGTTATGTAAAGAATCTCCACAGCAATTCCCAGATTTGCTCTGAGCTGCTGCACAATGGTACCTCCTATACTGAGCCAACAGATATTGCCAGTATACTGGCCGACAGATTCAGTGCCAACTTTATCCCTCTCTCTCCCCCAAAGGACCAATCACAATACCAGAAGATGGCCAGGTACCCAGTATTACTGCTGCAAAGATTAAAACAGCACTGTCCAAGGCCAAGAATACAGCTTCTATGAGACCTGATAGTATCCCTAGTTGTGTTCTACATAAACTACAGAGTGAACTTGCACTTCACCTGTGTGCCCTGTTCAGTCGCAGCCTCACCTCAGACTTTGTCCTTGCTGAAAGGCACACTGCTAAAGTCATCCCTCTCCAGAAAGGAGGAGTGACTACAGACCCTGGGAATTATCACCCCGTTATCCTGATGAGTCTGATATGCAAAGCTATGGAACTCATCATCATGGACCTAATAAACAAGGATACAGGGAATCTCCAAACTCTGAATCCCACACAGTTTGGTTTTTTGAAGGGTAGATCATGCCTGCTCAACTTGGTTGAGTTCTTTGAGTCAGTCACCAGAGCTTTGGATAAAGGCAAGGTGGTTCATAAAGCCTACCTTGATCTGGTGAAGGCTTGTGATACCATTCCCCACTCAGAAATCATAGAAAAGCTCACTAAGCTTAGCATCAACCCCTATATCACTGGCTTACAGATAGAAGCCAACACGAAGAGACTCCGGCTGACAAAGTTCACAGACGATTACAAGTCGGGAGCTATTATTACCTCCCCAAGTGATGTTGACATCCTACAGAATGGCCTCACTGTGACAAATGACTGGTGTCATAACCATGGCCTTAAGCTCAATGCCAAAAAATGTGTAATCATTCCCTTTGAGAAAAACCTGGTTCACATGAATTACCACATTGATGGTAGTCCAGTGAACACAGAAGGCATTATAAGAGATCTGGGAACACAGGTTGACAGCAACCTCTCTTTTGATTACCACATTGCCACTGTGGTCAGAAAGTCTTTCTCTGTGGCTGGTTTCTTAGTAGTAGCACTAAAATCTGAACCCTTGTGACTAGCACTTGCTCTAGAACCTGCTGGAAAGCACTAGAAAGCCTTAAACTGATACAAGCACTCAACTCTCCTTGTTAATAAGGCAAAATTAATTGTAGGCACTAAACAGCCTATAATTGCAAAATACCTTGCAAAAGTAAGGGAAAACAGCTTTTGTACTTTACAAAAAAGCACCTAAACAGGCATGTCCAAGGGTCAGCTTCTGGTGATTTCTCCTGTCCACCTGGTGAATCTGGGCATACTGGGGCAATGCAGCAACTGCCTCATGTACACAGACAACCCTCTCCTCCTACCACCCAACACTACAACCTGTGAGCGATGCACTTACATAGCCAAACAGGAAGCAAAGCTCTCTCCAGCCAAGATTGTGCTAGACAGTCAAGAGGAGAAGTTAACACCTGCACTACACCTCAAGTAAGACATAGCCCTTCAAAACTCACACCATCAACACCCACACATAGCAACACTAAACCCACATATGTGGAGGCCCTTAACATTAACCTGCCCAAGCAACAAGGATCTCCGAAGCTGAAATACAAACAAACACCGGTCACAACCAAAGTGACACATAGCTCACAACACCAGTGTGCCACCCAACAACAGCCCCTAAGGCAAGACAACGTACCCAACACTTTAGTCATAGGTGACTCTATAGTCAGGTACACTGATGTCCCACTCACCAGCATGAGCAAGGAGAAAATTACAGTCAGCTGTCTGTCGGGCACCAGGATCCACCACATAATGCATGCACTCAAGACACTCCACAACAAGTACAAATACGACTCTGTCATTGTCCATGTTGGAGTGAATGACTTGAGATGTACCTCCATGGACTACATGAAAATAGACATGGAAGAGCTCTCGGATCATGTGGCCCAGGCAGGTATGACCCTAGCCCTGAGTAGCATCCTGCCTTCACCCAGAATTATACCACAGTATAAAGACAAAATGATTGACTTCAACAATTGGCTAAGCTTCTGGTGTCATTAAAAGGGGATCCAGTATCTGTCTGCCTGGGATGACATGATCGACAAACCATGATGCTTAGCCAGATGCGGTCTGCACCTGTCACCCTTGGGATTCAAGTTACTGGATGAAGCTCTTGCCACCCCTATAGTGCCTTTTTAGGCAAGGTTCAAAGGACAAAACTACCACCATAACAGATACAAGCATGCAAAATCTGAAGGTAATGCTACTCAATGCTAGAAGTCTAAACCTCAAAATGCATTCTCTCGAGGCACTCCTAAAAATGGAGAACATTGATATCTGTGCAGTAACTGAAACCTGGTTCAAGACTCCAGAGAGCACCCCTGCAATACCATGCTACAACTCTTACCACACTTTTCGGCCACCAATCCAAGACTGAAACACTAAAGGTGGAGGAGTGTCCATATTCACCAAGGATATTCACACCTCCAGGCTAGTTGCCCAACACAATGCATCTGAAATTCTCTAGGTGCAACTAACAATAGATAAGACTGCAATCCAAATTGTAGCTTGCCACAGATCCTCCACCATGCCCCAAGATTCTCACTACACCTTTCTAAACATACTGGAAAATATTAAGATACAAACAAACACCCTAATACTGGGTGATTTACCCTGCCATTAACTGGGAAAACTACTCGAGTACCAACACCTTTTCTCAATGGTTCTTGGAATTCATAAATTCCAATGCCCTGGATCAACTAATCCATTGTCCCACCAGGAGCTCCACTATACTAGACCTGGTCATTACCAACATGGGAGATAGATGCTCCACACCAGTGGTCACCCCCTCATTGGTCAGGTCTGACCGTATGGCAAATCACCCTTGACATCCACATCCCACCTCCACCCCCCCACCCCCCCCAGTAAGGAAACCTCTGTAAAAAATGTCTCCAAAGCCAACTTCATGCTACTTAAGTCAGAAGTGACAAATTTCATGGCACACATGCAGACGGGAGCTGAAAGTTCGACTGCTGAATCCTATACTAAGGCACTGTATGAGCATATTCACTCGAGCATGCATTGTGCCATCTCAAATAGAACCAAGATGCTCTCCTCCAAAAAAAGGAAACCAATATGGTGGTCCCCTGCCATAAACAAACTATACAACAGAAGGAAGAACCTGTTACAGAAAAGAGGAAAATCCCAGGATGCAAAAAACTCCCATACCAGCCTCAGTAAGAAGCTGAGATCCCTCATAAAATCCTCCAAAGCTAGTTACAAAAATAAAATTGCCAAATATTCCAAAGACAACCACAAGGCATTCTATAGTTATGTCAAGAATCTAAATGGCAATGCTCAGATCTGCTCTGAGCTACAACAGAATGGACAGTGGTCTCACCTTCGATATCCTGGCAGATCAATTTAGTGCCAACTTCACCCCCCCTCTCACCCCTCCTAAAGGGCCAACTCAAGACCAAAAGATTGCCAAATTCCAGAAATCACTGCCACACAGGTAGAAACTGCACTCTCCAAAGTTAAGAATACAGCATCCATGGGAGCAGATGACATCCCGGGCTGTGTACTACATGAACTACAAAATGAACTGGCACCTCACCTAAGTGTCATGTTTAATCATAGCCTCACCTCAGGCTTTTCACCCACTGAGTGGTGCACAGCTACAGTTATCCCACGCCACAAGGGGGGATCCACCTTCGATCCTGGGAACTACCATCCCATCAGTCTGACGAGCCTGATCAGCAAGAGCATTGGAACACATTATCATGGAACTTATAAACAAAGACATTGGCAACCTTCAAACACTGGACCCCACCCAGTTTGGGTTCGTGAAGGGCCGATCTTGTCTCTTGAACCTGATTGACTTCTTCACATCAGTCTCCAGAGCTGTGGACAAGGGTAATGCAGTCCACACAGCCTATATGGACCTAGCCAAGGCCTTTGATACCACCCCAACTCTGGAATCATGGATAAACTTACTAAGCTGGACATAAATCCCTAGATCACTCAATGGGTTGCCAACTGGCTTAGTGACAGAACCCAGACTGTAAAAGTAGCCGACTCCAAATCCAGCTCCAGACAAGTGAAAGTGGAGTACCTCAGGGTTCTGTCCTGGGTCCGCTCTTGTTTGGCATCTACTTCTCTGAAGTAGAGGCCAATACTAAGGGACTCTGGATAACAAAGATTGCAGATGACTGCAAATGCGGAGCCATTATTGAATCCCCAAATAATGTGGATACTCTACAAAAGGGCCTTACAGAAACAGATGCTTGGTGCTAGAGCCATGGGCTCAAGCTTAATGCCTAGAAATGTATAGTTATCCCCTTTGGGAAAAACCATGTACCCATGAATTACCATATAGGTGGCAGTACACTAAACACCGAAAGTATGATGATAGACTTAGGGACACAGGTGGACAGTGGTCTCACCTTCGATAACGACATCACTAAAACAGTCAGGAAATCCTTCTATGTGGCACAACTCATCACTAAGAACTTTTCATCCAGAAAAAAGGAGGTCATTGTCCCACTGTACTTATCCCTCATTAGACCCATTATAGAGTACAATGCCCCATTTGGTATGTACCTCACAAGACATCTGCAACAGCTGGAAAGGCTGCAGAAATACCTCACTAAAAGAATCACAGGCTTAAAGCAGATGCCCTATGCTGACCGTTTAAAAAACCTCCAGCTATACTCTGTGGCATATCATCTACTCAGAGGCAATCTCTGCTTAACATACAAGGTCATGTCAAACCCTAAGCTGTTGGACATGCTCCACTTAAAAACATACCAATCCCTCAGAGCCACATGCTCCAGGGATCTAAACCTTGTCATCACAATAAACAAAACATGCTGGAGGGATAGGTTCCTGACCCAGGGAATCCCCATACTCTGGAACAGACTGCCCATACATGTCAAACAGAGCGCCTCCTTGGCCCTCTTTAAAAGGAACCTTGACAATTGGATGGGAGATAGGAAATTCACCCTGGGAATCACATCAGTCACCCTGCTAGACACGGGTCCAGGGAAGTAAATATTGTGGGAAGAAATATCTGGGGATTTGTTTGGCTAGGCTTGTATAGGCTCTAGGGCCGATAGCCTAGTACCAACCTATGAACCTATGAACCTATGAACATCTCATTCCTAAGGGTTTTGTTTCCAGGAAGAAAGAGGTCATTGTCTCACTCTACTCTTCCCTCATTAGGCCAATCATCGAGTACAATGCCCCATTTGGCATGTACCTCATTAGACACCTGCAACAACTGGAGAGGCCACAAAAGTACCTCACAAACAGGATCCTAGGCCTTAAACACTTGTCCTATATGAACAGACTCAAAAAACTATTCTCTGTCTCGTATCGCCTACTTAGAGGCGATCTCTGCTTGACTTACAAAGCTATATCTGACCCAGCTCTGTTAGATATGCTACATCTAAAGAAATCCCAATCCTTCCGCACCACATGATCCACAGACCTTAACCTCATTACCACAATTAACAGAACATGCTGGAGGAACAGGTTCATAACCCAAATGCTATCGAACAGACTTCCCGTACATGTCAAGCAGAGCACTTTGCTGATCCTCTTCAAGAGAAATCTTGATGAGTGGATGGGTAACAGAAAATTCACCCCAGGGATGACTCCAGTGGCTCTACTCGACAGAGGCACTGGGAACTAAGGTCGGTTGTCACTATGCCAGGGTAATCCTATGGGTAGGCTGGTAAAGTACGCAGGGCCATTAGCCTAGTACACACCTATGAACCTATGAAGCTATGAACACCAAGCCAAGTATTTGGGATTCAGCAATTCTAATGAGTTCACACCTCCCTTTTGATGGTGCAGATTCAGGGTTGTGTCTTCACCATGCTCACAACACTGAATCTACACCATCAAAAGGGAACCGTGTAGCTAGGGAACCTAAAGGTGAGAAGGCTTGTTTATGTGGATAACACATAAGAAGATATTATTTTGGGATTTATCTGCACAGAAGACTACTGATCTTGTTTAGGTATTCTTGCATTTTTCAGCTATACACTGGATATGCTGAAATGTCAGAAAAAAAATCTGCTAATATATATATATATATATATATATATATATATATATATATATATATATATATATATATATATATATATATATATACACACACATTAGCAAATGCTGCTTTTATCTGTATGCATTTCTTAAGAAGTGTACTGATGGCATAGGCATGTGTGTCAGGGCATTTTACTTTCTCAGATGAACAGCATTATTAACTGTCATCACAAGTGCTAATGTTACAACTGTCTTTTTCTCTTTACACTCTTCTGTTGTTATTTCCATAAAATATAAATGTCTTATATTGTCAATGACACAGGTGTGTTAACCTTCTAGGATGGCCCATACACACCTCTAGGGAGTGCTAGCCACAGGTAGACATGACTGGCAATTGCATAAAATAGAATGTTCAGTTGTAAATGTGTACACATGTTTCAGGGGCAATTTATTTGATAGCACTTTTGGAATTTCACTGATGGTTTGTTAGCAACATGTGTCATTTGTCTGTTGGTTTGAAGGTGGGGGAGCCAAGCTGCATTTCTGTTTTGGTACCGATAAGATTTGCTATTGTTACTCTCCTTGTTTTGGATCCAACCTTACTTTGTGTGTGATTGCACTATATTATGACCATACAATTTCTTTTACATATGTATATATATATATATATATATATATATATATATATATATATATATATATATATATATATATATATATATATTTATATAAATATATGAATATCTTGACTGTTTTATATTTCTCCAGTGGTAATAGTGAAATGCTACCTTTTATGTGTTATATTGAAGCAGGACTTTTATTTATGTGATACGTATGTGTATTATCCTTCTTTTGTGCT
Organism: Protopterus annectens; assembly: GCF_019279795.1. Taxonomy (NCBI): domain Eukaryota; kingdom Metazoa; phylum Chordata; order Ceratodontiformes; family Protopteridae; genus Protopterus; species Protopterus annectens. The sequence continues at coordinate 1,189,925,602 of NC_056744.1, forward strand.
TTATGTCAACTAAGACTATGGCACCCAAGCATCCCAATCTCTGCAAACTCCCCTTTAGTGATGCTGAAAATGAAGTCATTATGAAAGCATTTAGGTGACATGATGCCTTTCTGCTTGAGCGGGGATGTGGGGATATGTCTGGCAGAATGCAACTTTGGAAGCAAATAGTGGCTAACGTGAACAAAGTATGTGGTCAGAGCAGGACATATGATCAAGTGCAGCACAGTGCCACAGACATGATTTCATTGGGCAGGAGGAGAGCAGCTGCAGTGGCCCATTAACAGTTGTAGACTAGGGTGGGCATGATACAAAGCTTCCACAGACACCAAATGAAGAGTTCCTGTCCACTGTCAGGGATCCAGACAGTTTCCTGGAAAGTGCACAACAGCATGTCATTAACATTGGTGCTGCTGTTTCAGGAGAACAAGAATGTTCCAGGAGAAGCTTCCAGGTAGGCTTACCTATCTCAATTCTTAATTACTTCTTGCATGGTAAAATATTGACAGCAATATTTAAGTTCTGTTTAACATTACATTTCTTTTGGGGGGAATAGTTGTTGATTGATACAGTTAACAACACATTCTAGGTGATTACACATGGGCTTGGGCTGGACGTGTCATCCAAGTTCTTGTTAAAAGTATTGTTAATGCACATATGAAGGGCAAAAGATTTGAACCCCCTGTGTTACTGTTCATTGTGATGATGATGACCTTACCTTTTGCTTAACTTCTTCCAGGACCATCCAGCTTAGGGAGCCTACAATCATCTGCACATGGTAAGCCAAACATTTTTATGTTAGTACTGATGAACAGTTCAAAGAAATATTTTGTTTGTGATGTGGGTGTCAGGACTATTGTGTGTGCTGTCTGTAATAGTGCCATGCTGTTAGTTTGTTAGCATATATTGGACTATAGTAGTGTAAGTATTAATTTTTTTTCTGTGTTTGTTGCTTATTATCACAGGTGATCCTGACAGTAGAAGTGTGGGCTCCTACCACCTGATGTCATAATATTAGTAGACTCTGATGATGATGGCGGCAAAACAGAGGCACAATCAGGAGGGTGCACAGGCTGAATCTGACACTGAGGTTGACATTCAACCATCCTCTGTAATTTCATCAGACACAGCCAGTAGGCCTACACCAACCCATTCCAGTGAGCCCTCAGATATCAGATAGGTGGAGGGTGAGACACTTGATCAGGGCAGTGTGATTATTGCGGCTTCAGTGCTTGTTGACTCTGGCCATAGCCAAAGTGTGGGTGAGATACCACACAGGAGGGTTGTTAGGGGTGCTCAGAAGAGGCCTGCTATCCATCCTCCACCTGATCTAGATGTGTTTTCCCGTGCCACTCAAAGTATGTTTAAGGTCTTCATGGAGGTGCAGGCATGTTCCAATAAATCCTCCAGAGAAATGTTTAGGGTTGTAGATGTGGCACAGCTGAAGTTCATGACTGTATCCAATGTGTTGCCGATTCAATGGATTGGATGAATGGCACATTGGAAAAGGTGGTGTCTGTGACAGAATGTCTGCTGGGATAGGTGTGGCAAACACATAAGCATAGGTCAGCCACATCATCAGATGTTAGCCGATGTGGCTGTGCCCAATCATGGTCCTACAATGGCACTGCTTCCACTGGTCCATCAGTGGTTGAGTCATCTAGACCCAGATGTGACAGGCTATGGGGTCATGGTCCTGAGCATCCTCGTGATGGAAGTTCACACAGCAGACATCAGTGACATTCAGATAGCAGCAGTGTATCTGACCATGGGCATGAATATGCCAGTGCAACTCCTGGCAGAGCCAGATCTCATGGTTAGATATCACAATGATGAACTGCCACCTCTACCATGCATGACTCACACCTGTCCAACATACCAAGATGTATAGCTAGCACAGAGCTTGGCTGTGCTCTTGCAACCACTCACACAACCAATTTCATCTGGAGGGCCCATACAGACACACACACAACAACTACATCATCCAGCCATAAAGTTTAAAGCTCATTCTGTTTCACTGGCCATTTGTTACTTTATTCAAATGTCTGCCTGCTTCTGTTTCTTACTCACACACACTCAGTTACCTTTTCTGTCAGCCTAGCCCCCCCCCCCCCCCACACACACACACTGTGCATGTGATGATATCTCTACAATATCCTTGTTTTCTGTCTTTTGTTTTCAAAGATAAAAGCTTTCTATCTGATGCTCAGTTGCACAGCTGACAGTGCTTAGTATATCTGTGTTTGTGATATTGTTTTGCTAATTGTACTTTTGGCATATTTTGGTCTTAGAGAGTTAGTTGATAGAATCTAAATAGTTTTTTGCATCAGTATTTTTAAGAATCTTCTTAGGGTTGTGGTCTAAAACTGAAATGTGTCTCATTAGTTTCTAACTTCTCTAATGATTTTCCAGTACAAAAGTATGAGGGCAAACTGAGGACATTCAATGACCATCCGTACTTTTGAGAGGTATGAATGTGTGAATCTTTAATGGCTGAGACTTATTATTTGATAGAGAACACATGTATTGACATAGGTCTCTGCTGTCACATGTTAAAGTTTTTGCTGTATAAATCACCCACCTTTTACTTACTTACATTACCCAGTAACAACATGCAAGGATATACCATCTATGAACCTATGAATATATCTATTTTAAATTGACTTTGACAGTGTGAAGTGAGGGCTGACACTTAATTATCTTATTTTGGTTTACTTTTTTTACTTCAACCCAGAGCTGGATCTAGGGAAGTAAATGGTGTGGGAAGGAATAACCAGGGAATTGTTATGGCTAGGCTTGTATAGGCCCTAGGGCCGATAGCCTAGTACCAACCTTTGAACCTATGAACCTATTCATTTGTATTATTACACAATTCTGTTTTAACAGTCCAGGTTCAACACTTACCTTATAAATCCAGCAGCTACTACAGTTTTAGTTCAGAGCTGAGTCTGTCTGATGCTAAGAGTATACAGCCATTACATGAGTAGGTAATGGTTGCGAGCATTGCTTGGCATCAATGTTCCAATATGAATGTGCATAGGAGGATGGTTTTAGCCCCTAGGTGATGAGTGACTGTGCTATGTGTTGTCTCTAAGCCAATGTGAGGGCATATTGATTATCCTTAAATCTGCCTACACCCATAGCAGCTGCTGGTTCCCCCTCTGTCTCCTCACCTGCGTGTGGCTGTGGTGACCTTGCCATTGGTGGTGGGATGTGTCTCCTTTCCCCTGATCCTGCTGAAGCTGCTTTCTCAGGATGATGTTGTGAAGCACGACGTAGAATGTAAAGATTTGATATTGTACTGCAGGGCCGCCAGATGCATCTACACACCAGAACAGCAACTTCAGTAGCCGAGACACACGCTTTGTGATATTTCTGGTTTGAGCATGTGACTTGTTATGGTATTCTTCCATTGGTGTGTGTGTATTTCTGATGAGTGTCATCAGCCACAGTTCCAGTGAATAACCTGCATCCCCCAGAAAATGACCCTGTGGGATAACACCCCTAGGGAACATCTGATACAGTTGGCAGGTGTGCCAGATATACAAGTCGTGGTAACTGCCTGGGGTGTCAGCAAACACATTCAAAGGGATTCCCTTAGCAGTATACATGACCTGGCAGTTAATGGGCTGGAAGCCCTTTCTATTTATGCAGTCTCTCCCCTGTTCTCCGGGTGGTGCCTTGATTTCCATATGTGTACAATGTAGAGCTGCATACTGAATAGAATAGAGTGCACTACCATGTGTGTGTCACAGCATGATGGGCACACAGTGTTAGCGGACCATGTAGGGTTATTGAATCTGCCTTTATGTTTTTTTAAATGGCAGAAAACATTCTCATAAAATTTCAAAAGAAAGTAAAAGGTATATACCATATGACAAAAACCACAATCCTAGAGCAGAATTATGCACTTCATTTTACAGATGACTTGCACAATATCATTCATAAGAACAGCTGGAATTCTTGTCTATCTCATGATCTGACAACAATCTTATAATTTATAAAGACATGATATGATGTAACCATATCCATATAGGGTTGTCACCCATCCCATTATCAGTGGAACACTCACAGGTTGAGCTGTCTTATCCCACTGCCCGATGTGCAAAGCAAAGGGACTTGAAAAGTCCCACTTTTCAATCGCAATGAATTTCTGTGGAAAAGCCACAGTTACTTCTGACTTTTCCACGGGAATTCAGCTATGTCACCAATGCAGGCAGAGCTATTTCCGGTTAGGTCCAGGTGTTTTAAATCATGCAGCAATTGGCAGCAATTCATGATGGGGGTAGGGACTGGGGCAGGAAGAGCCCTACAAAGATCATGGCTGTAGAGTGGTTTGTTTTTAGTGCTTCTATAGCCACATGAAAGTAAAACTAATATTTATCTTTTTTTTTGTAAAAGCCAGCCAGCCAGGCAGCAGGCAAGCTAGCCAGCCAGCCAGCCAGCTACAGAGCCATCCAGCCATTCATCCATCCATCCAGCCATTCAGCTGCCAGCCAGTTAGCCACTCCAGTAGCCAGGCAATTAGTTACTTGAGCAACCAGCCAGCCAGCTAGCCACTCCAGCAGCCAACCAGCCAGCTAGCCATCCCAGCTTTCATCCATCCAGCTAACCACTTCAGCCAGCCAGCTATCCATTCAAGCAGCCAACCAGCTAGCCAGCCACTCCAGCAGCCATCCAGCCATCCAGCCATCTAGCTAGCCACTCCAGCAGCCAACCAGTGAGCCTACTAGTCACTACAGCAACCAACCAGCCAGCCAGCTATCCACTCCAGCAGCCAGCCATCCAGACAGCTGTTGTACCCATAACTGTATCTCCTTCACCACTTCATTGGTGATGTCATAGTAGAGGGCGTGGTGATGTCATAGTAGAGGGTGTGGCCAGTGTCCTATTGGCAACACCTCTACATCCCCCTTTGGCCCACTTAAAAGATGGCAACCCTATATCCATGAAAGCAGAACTATACCACTGCTGACACAACAGTTGGACAACATCAACTGCTAATAAACAGAAGACATTTATTTCTTTGGTAAAGTATATTTTCTTCACTTTTCTTGAAACCACTTGAAAAACTATTTATGTATATCATGTATAACATGCTTAGTACCCAATGCTTACTTTTTCCCATTGTATGATGCAGTCATTTATTCATTTTTAATATACACTTTTCTTTAATGATATTTGAGGGACCCAGATCCCATTGCAATAAGTGAAGCAAATAAGGCAGATCATTAATCCTGGATAAGATGCCAGTCCTACAGAGGGTACAAAAATATGCTCATATGCAGACTGCACACATACCTTCAGGCAATTTTTAGATAACTGCAAGCTTGCCTATTTATGCTTTCGTACATGTATGAAATCAAAACACCCAGTAAATGTCCAAATGGAGATGGAGAGGGCATGTAAAGACCATGGAGTGTACACCAACCATGACAAAGCAAGCATTGTTTGGCAGCATTGCTAAACTCTTCAGTTGTGTACTATTCTTATATGGTACAATGGATCATATATATAATGGTATTGTTGACTTTCAAAATGTTGCTATGATATCTCTGCATAGCATAAAAAAATGCAAAACAGACATTGGAGATTCAAGATTACCATTATAGGTAAGGATAACATTCACAAAATAGAATGTAGACAGAAGTAATGACTTCATTAATAGAGAAACATAGTGAAAGCCCCATTGAGGAGGAAGGGAGTGTGAAATGCAGTGCTACAGGAGCTCAAACTGAGGGCATGAGGTGAAGAAAATGCAGAAAAATTATACAAGTTGCAAGTGGTTGCAAGGACAAAAGGGGAGGTTAAAAGGACATTGGGAGTTTGGTTATATATGCATTGGGGTGGGATTAAAAGATAAGGCTGTTGAAGTGGGAGTTGGGTCACAGTTTGATGTGAATGACATGGTAGATGTGTGCTGATGGCATTATACTAATGCCTAGTTTGGGTTAGATGGATGTGTGAGGAATCTATGAAAACAATCCATGTTTGTAACCATTTAAAATAATTTTAGCTCTAATTACACACTCTATCATCTTCAGTTCCCAAGAAAATACCCTCTATCATTTCTCTTCAACAACCTCTAAAGAACAGGTCTGTACTGGACTCTACAAAGCTAAAAACTCTGTATCAGTGTTTGCTGATAATATCCCAGTTTGCCTCCTAAATAGCTTGAAACAAGACCTGTCAAGACAACTAGAAATTCTATTAAACCACAGCCTCCAAACAGATTTCATCCCTAGGCAGGACTGCAGCAGTCATCCCTCTGCAATAAGACAGACCATCAACAGAGCCTGGGAACTACAAGCCAACAATTTTGACTAGTCTCATATACAAGGCCACGGAAAGAATTATGTGGACCTGAACAACAAAGACAGAAAATCATAAAACATTGGACCCATCCCAGATTGGTTTTGTAAAGGGCAGGTCATGCCTACTAAACCTGATGGACTTCTTTGAGAAAGTATCTTTAGGCATAGACAAAGGCAAAATGGTATACACTGCCTACCTAGACCTGTCAAAGGCCTTTAACATAATACTTCAATACGGTATTATAGAAAAGCTCACTAATTTAGACATAAATCCCCATGTTACCCAATTGATAGCCAATGGCTCACAGATAGGACACATGAAGTTAGGGTGACAGAATCCGCCTCCACCAAGAGGCCATTTGCTAGTGGTGTCACACAGGGCTCAGTGCTGGGACCTCTTCTGTTTAGAATATACTTCTCTGATGTCAAGGCAAATGTAGATGGCCTTTGTTTGACCAAATCTGATAACAACTCCAGTCTGAGTGCAATCAATGAATCCCTCAAAGATGTGGATATCCTCCAGGAGAGTATGACATAGACAAATGACTGGTGCCAGAACCATGGACTAAAACACAATGCACAAAATGCATAAATATAACCTGCTACTTGCACACAGAAAAAATAATGAAACTATTTAAATAAATAAATAGATCTTTGTACTGCAGGGAGAGGGAAGAGATTTATATTGGAAGTCCTTTCCTTTCCATTATGAGCTGTCAATTGCACTTGATTCTGCAAGGGTCTCTCAGTGCAGTGACAGTTTTAACACCTCTACAGTAGTGTTGGGGGGAGGAGACTGTCAATTCCTCTTGGATTACAAAAGAAAACCCGAACAAAGGCCTGAAATTGAGCTACTATTCTGGCTGTAGCTGGATAAGTTTTAAGTGTACTGTAAAACAAGCTCTGAGCCAAACATAAATGAGGGTGATTAGAGACAGAAAAGAAGCATCCCTTTTACAGAAGGTATTGAAGATGACAGTGACTCACACAAATCCCATTATATGTCAGTACTATGGGAATTCCACTTACTTCCTTATTTCTGGCATGAGTCATACAAAGCATTATGGGAAAAAGAAAAGGTTGATGAAGAACAAGATCACATTAATACATCAAGCCCCATTGGTAGCCACATTGTGGAAAACAGGCTAAAATTACAAATAAAGCATTTAGAGTGATTTTGAGGTGTTAAAATATGTCAAAAAACAGACAGAGTGAAAAAACAGATTTTTTTTAGCTCTAGGGTGAAGTTTTCTTTTAAGCATAGCCACAGGCTATGTTCCCAAATTGTCATGCACTGCTGTAGTGATGTCCTTCTACAAGCATTCCCCACCATGGACCCTGGAAATTACACACCTGAGCTGTAAAGCTATGTAGTTTATCATAAACAGTGTTAATTATAAAATGAAGAATATCTGATCCCTGAGACCTGGGGAGAAAAACTCCATGGTAACATATATAAAGTTATTCTGACATATCAAGAATTCTGCAATGAATTAACTGTACTGTGCAAAACACATAAATAATAAAGTGAATATTTTAAAAAATATATACTAAGTCAGGTTTTGAGGTAGCACTCTAAAGCACTCACAATAAGTTAGAACTGATGTCCAACAATATGGCTTCATTAAAGGAAAAACATGGCTGTTAAACCTTGAATTTTTTTCTAGAGGGTCTCACAAGCTGTTGACAGTGATCATGCTGTTCTGTGTGGCTAAAGCATTCAATATCACGCTTCATGTCACAGTTGTAAGGGACATTATCATCCTTAACTCATTACATCCGAGTGACACCTCAACTTGCATCTGCAGTTACCTTACTGAAGCCTCTAGGTGTTAAATATTGCTTGTTCATATTTGCATCAATAATTCCAAAAAACACGCTGTGTACAAGGTTTTAAAAGATTTCATCTTAAAGCTTACACAATGGCAGACTCAATTACATTAATATTTGACCTCTGTCTAACGCAGGTAAATCAATACTCACTGTTGTTTTTATGATATTCATTTATATAGATGGAATTTTCACATTTTTCTAAATATCTCAACAACCAAGTAACACAGACATAACTCCTCATATGAAAGCTCTTGGGTAGATTTAAAAAATGCAGCTGACAGTATATGTGTAGCTGAGATATCGTAAGTTGTTCACAAAAGATCACAAGTGTAATAGTTACTGTGTTTACTGTGACTTATAAAATTTGGTTTAAGACCTGGAACCTAAAGAATACTGCCACTATAAAATAGTTTGTGCTGTAGAGTTTGTCATTTATACTTATTTCATAACCCCTATGGTTTCAGAAATATCAACATTTGTTTGAAATGTGAGGACATAATTTGATTCTGTCAAAAGGCTTAGGCTCCGCCCACTGGAAGTTACATTGCAAACTTAATGAGGTCCATTGAAGTGAATGAGTTAAGTATGAATCCTTATGTGTTGAGATGGATAGCTAACTGGCAGAATGACAGATCACATATTGTTTGTTTTGCAGGTACCTCTTAAAACTGAGTGAAAGTTGATAATGTAGTCCCCAAAGGGAGTTATACATGGTCCTCTCCTGTTTGACATCTACTTCTGTCATCTCAAAAGTGATAGCCACAACACCTGGTTAACCAAATTTGCAGTTCAATGCAAAGTGTGTGTAATTGCCAAAAGTGCTTCAGATTTCTGTACCCTACTGAAATAGATTACCCTTGTTAATACCCGGAATATGGATAATCATCTTACATTTACTTTCTTTTAGAAAATACATCACACAATGTAAATAAACACCTTTACTAAACCAAAAAAAAGATAGTCAGAGACCCAGGCACTTGTATTGATACTAGCCTCGCCTTTGAGTGTCATATGGCAATTATAGTTTGGAAATCCTTCTGCTTATCACAACTAATAATAAGACATGTTTTTCTCAATCAAGAGATGTTGTGGGTTCCCTATATTCAGCATGGATAAGACCCACTATAGAGTAGAATGTTGCCATTGATATCTGCCTCACCAGAGGTATCAACAAACTCAAAATGCCCTAAAGGTTCCTAAGCTAAATGATCTCTTGTCTTCAAAACATTAGTTATGAAGAGAGTGTGGAAGCCCTCTCACTGTACACTGTATCTTATATACTCCTGGGGGTGATGTGTGCCTAACATATGATGCCATTAAAGATTCTACTGTCCTTCACCTCCTGCATCTCAGTTAGTCAAACAATGCAGCTAGCACTAAACCAGAAACCTTAACCTTCATCATCAGCTAAACAGAATGCAATGGAGAGAGAGGGAGAGAGAAAGATTCATCGCCCAGTGCCTTGCCCTTCTCTGGAATAGATGTCCTTTGCAGGTTAAGCAATAGGATTAAATATCTTCCTTCAAACATAATATAGATGTTTGTATGGGCATTTTTAAATTTGCTCTAGAAAAAATGGCCTTTCTTCCCTTGAGAAAAGGAGATAAAGCCTGAGAGTAGATATTGACATGGTATACCTGGTAGACCAATATATCCTTGAAACCCCCTGTAAATCATACAAATACTATGAAATTTGTTCTGCACTGATTATATATGTTAGCTCAAGCCAGATGTCATAAGAAGGTGTAACATCCTATCCATTTTCCTTTCAGGTAGTATAATAGAGTGACAGGCATAACGCTTCCTGGAAATTAAAATAAAAGCCAAACACAGGTCAGTGGGTGTCTGCATCAGCATACCACGATGTTATACTCTGTTCATGATGTTGAGGAGACAATGTCTTTAAAGCATGCATATTTAACTTTTTTTTCCATCCAATGTTTTAAAGCCATTTCTTAAAATATGGAAGATCATCAACAGAATTAATATTTTGGAAAAGCTACACTAGAATGATGGGCCAGTTTTGATGAAGGCTATTTTAGTAAGTTGCTAAAAAAAATTGTAATCACACAATAAACACTCTCACTGCCTTGTAAAGAAAAAAAGTATAAATAATAAATAAATATATTTATAAAAATATAAAAAATAATATAACTAATTAATAATAATTAATATAATTATAATACATTAATAGGATGATATACTAATTAATATTAATTAATAAATATAATGTCTTGTACTTTTTTAAATGTAAATAAATAAAGAATAGAATAAAGAATAAAGTGTTTCCTTTATTATAATTATGTCTGGTAATGAGGCAGTATTGTTCATTATGAGGGTTGAAAGATAGGTTGTTTAGAAAAAAGTTAGAGGTGGCAGAAATTAGAAGTAATTTCACTTTTTGTAATGTTTAGCCATGATACTCTGTATTGTTATTCAGACAGATGAACCTTAATATCTCATTCCAGTACTCTGAAGCAGAAGTGTTATATGCAGACCTGGTATTTGTGTATATATTGCTATTGCTTTATTGATCTCAGATGTGTGACTTTGGAATTTCATAAGCAGTTGTGAGTTGTAATACCTTAGCTTTTAAAAACCCAAAGGGAATTTTAAATGATATATCTATTCAAGGAAATATCTAAATACTTTTGGTGAGTTGTAGCAAAAAAATGGACTTTTTATGAGATGACTATTTGTAAATCTACTCAACAGTAGCTAAAATCATAATGTTAGAGCACTGATGGACATCTTAATAGCAGTACACCCATTCCAAATAAGCTCAGTCGTTCTGTAGTGCTGAATTGAAACCATTTTTTTTCATTCATAAGACTGATGCCTCTACATATAGAATAACATTTAGTTGAAGATGATCCTACTGTAAATTGTTTCTATAAAGTAAAAATAATACAGGAAATATCAATAAAACTTGCAGAAGTCCTTTAATGTGAAAGATAGTCTCAGATATGTAGTTTTCTCCTACAAATCCTAAAGTTCAATTTGTTAAACAGTTTCAAAACCAAGATACCACTTTGGTAGAAAAAGCATAATTTGTTAATTTGTGTAGCAAATTGATATGAACAACAGTTTGTAAAACTCTTTTTAAATCTAGAAAATGATCTCTTGTTAATAAGCCATTTCTATATTTCATTAAATTTAATTTGTTACCGTGAACAGTTATACTCAAGGGGAAAGATTTAAACAGGAGCAGACTGAAACATTTCATGATCCACTACAGAAACATAGCTTTAGTTAACTGAGACCACAAACCAAAATGAGTTCTGCCAACTAAGACATGACTGTACCAGAAAACAAATAATTTTGGATGTACTCAAAGAGGCCCAGGTGAGGAGACCTTCAACCAATGATTATATCCTTTTTTTTGTTCACAGCTGAAAGAAGGGAAAGAATATAAAGGCATAGATATGTGAACTAGTCTGAAATATAAAGACAGATAAAAGATCACTTATGAATCTGGATACAAATGAATGAGAAATCAAAATATTGGAAATGGTTATTGATGAAGAAAGAGATAATGAAGTTAGAAATGAAGAAATCAGGGTTATAAACAAAGGTCGGGGTAGAGACAAAACAAACTAGAAGGTCAATGTGGCTAAATAAGAACATGAGGCAAGTAAAGACTAGGGTACAGGAAAGGTCAGAGAGGAGGGGGTAGGAGACAGATGAGATACAGTATAGGGTGATGGGCAGGATGCCAACAAAGAAGGTGACTTCAGAAAGGATTCATGTTGAAAGACAGCTGCCCTATGGATGAAAAAGGAAATTATGGCTTTTGTTAGGAATATAACACACATTAGGAACCCACACCCAAATATGTGTTTTTAAATTTGGAAGAGAAGTGTGCCTGGAGCATTTAAAATGTAGAGGCCAACTGCACTGTCTTAAGATCTAATCAGATTATATAAATGTACAAAATGGAGTGACCAGTGTTGACCAAAACCACTAGTACAAAACATACACTGTCAGCAGTCAGGAAATCTCAAAAAGGTTTTCTTGTATAGTCGAACACAAATAGCAGCAACCAAAGAATTCAGCAAAAAAATCCACTTTAATAGTAAAACTGGAAAACCACCGGATTGAGTGTGTTTGTCCCCTGACCGGGGACTTCATCAGAATCAACACTCGTTTCATTTGAACTAGAGATGCTACACCTGGAGGGCTTTCAGCTGTAGATTATGACATAGTTTGATCTGCAACATTGTGCAAGTGTCATGATTTATTTAAACTGGGGTATTGAATTAATATTTTAAATAAATTTTGATGAAAAATACAGGGGGGACATTCTAGAAGGGTGGTAGACAGAGTAGGGAGACCATTGCACAAACTCCAGTATAGAGATGATTTAGATGATGAAGGAATTTTTTGCCATTAGGGAGGATAAAACATGGAAATCAGCTGGTCTGTTACCAGAAAAGAAGCAATTATGCTTACTGGTTTAATTATTTTTAATGTTGAATTAAACAAAAGAAAAATAAATGATAATTTCAAATTCAAAGACACACTGAGTATACAAAAACACAGGAGACAATGAAACAGCATTGCTTTACTGACTGTTGAGATTAGGTGACTTCCTGATGAATCAAAAATGTTTGCATAATACAAACTATAACCGCTCATTCTTTGACAGTGCTAAAATGGCACAAAAGCATACCATTGTCAAAATAAGTAAAACAAATATAATTATCAAAAATGCAGCATTGAATACACAACTCAAAACAAAATCTCTGTATGTAGAATTAATGTAAAAACTTAATGGCAGAAAAAGAAATGGTAGGAAAAAAGACAATTTTAGCTTTAGAAACGTAATCAGTGGTAAAAGTCCCAATTAGAATAAAGGAGTTTAAATAATTCATGACATTTGCCCAGGGGTGCAGAGGAAACAATCTTATAGCACTGCAGGTAGTTTCTAAAGAGAATCAAACACACTTCTTTTCCAAATTTAAAAACACACATTTGCTTGTGGGTTTAATCCCTATATGGTCAGGGCCAGAATTTAACTTTTAAAATTCCTTAACTGCACAATAGAAAAGCATATACCATACAAATAAAGATTTTTAAAGAAACCACTTATTCATATCATCAAGTTGTACACCATGATGTTCCACAACCACTGATCAAGCTAGAATGCGTCAAGGATAATTTAGTGAGTGGTGTTAGAAATGAACATATTTTTTTTGTTTAAAAGCAGCAGAAATTTGATGCAGATTAAGAATACAAACAGATTTGCTACCAAGCCAGAATACTGAAGCAAGAAACTTTATTTAAAGGTAGGAGGTCATTTGCATATGATCTTTAGATATAAAATCCGTAAAAATTCAAATTGCATGTAATATCTGCAACAGTGCAAAAAATGTTATCTTATGCAAAAACAGAGATAAACACATGTTCATCGTATACCATTATGTTCATTTAACATCATAATGCAAATGAAATAGGAAACAGCTCTAAGTAGTAAGAAACTAAATTAGCGAGTAACTTGTATATCCAGGCTTACCATTACTTATGTGAAAAGAGGAAAGGTCAGCTCCTGGAACATCAAGATGCAAGAACCAAAACTTGCATTGACATAAGCTTACCATATTGAATCACAATACTTGCCCCCCCCCCCCCAAGTCGGACCAATGGTAGCGCTTGTTCCTCTGCCATAGTGGTAGGGACTTTTGAGATTCAATGTTTTTCACTCTTTTTGGACTTTTTTATTCTTCTTTCATTATATTCTAGGAATCAGCCTTGATGGCTTTGTGCAAGTGATCTGCATACCAGCATTTATTAATTTATTTTATACAGGGGTGAGCTCCTATCATTGCTAGGATCACACAAAAGTGAAAAAGGACAAATTCCAAGATTTCGATATTTTGACTTTTAGATACTTTGTACTAACAGCTTTTTAAAGATGTTGACTTTGGATCAAATGAAACACACACACACACACTCTCACACACACACACACACACACACACACACACACACACACACACACACACACACACACACACACACACACACACACACACACACACACACACATATATAAAACTAGGAGCCCTAAATTTACTCAACTTTCTTTAACGTCACCATCTGTTTTGTTGATATACTTAAGCTGAAACTTTTGCAAGATCACTGAATTACTACAGGAGTTGGGGAATATACCATTTCCCCAGTATTGTGTGATTTCAGAGTTAGAATATATAATTTGATCTTGGAGTTAAAATATGCAATTTGTAGGGGTGTGGGAGCACAGCTCCCCAATACAGGGGATACAGGAGTAGTTACCCCCTCCAAAACTGTCTTAGTGTTGCATGGTCTGAGGTTATATCTCAGAGCATGCACAATACTGTATTAATGTTTTTTAAGTGTATTCCTATAAATAAATATAAATATATATATATATATATATATATATATATATATATATATATATATATATATATATATATATCTATACATACATATATGTGTGTGTGTGTGTGTGTGTATGTCTATATATATATATATATATATATATATATATATATATATATATATATATATATATAGGTCTATTTCTAAATTTCAGAGTTTCAAAACTTCAAATTTCTAATGGTTGAGAACATAAGATTGTACTTTTGAAATGTTGAACCATTTAAATGGAGACTGACGTACAGCATGACTTGGTACAGTTACCATTTTCCTTGCTGTAGTGTGACCTTGGAGTTGGTATATTTAATTAGAAGGGGGTGTGAGGGATGCAGGGAGGCTTGCCCCATGCAAAAATGGGGAAAAAAAGGCTTCTTTGTTTTCATTTTTTAATTTGCATTTTGAAGTTTCAAAACTTCTCGACCATAAGAAATTTGAAAATGTTTTGAAACTTTCAAATTTAGAAATAGACCCATATATGTATATATATATATATATATATATATATATATATATATATATATATATATATATATATAATGTAGTAAAAAAGTACAGGTCAACACCACGAAGAATAAAACGAACCTTTATTGACAGAATGAGCGCTTTCGCGTGCTTCCAACTGCACGCTTCTTCAGATGAATATAAAACTATAGTGAAACCATTCACTATATATACAAGAAAATACAATTACTTGATATAATAATTAATCTAATTATTCAATTAAATCTAAATTATCTAAAATACAAATATCCGTTTAAAGCGGCAAGGCAGAAATACAATATAAAAGTCAAATCTTGTCATAGATCATTGTACTTTATCAGAACTATTGCTCAACAACCACTGTGGATTTCAAATACAGCCAAGCAATAGCCCATAATAATGTTCGATTCATATTAAGACTTCTATCTGCCAAAATAAATGTATTCAGTGAATATGCGCTATAATAAATAAAGCAACCAGATATAACATATCTAAAAATAAATGAGTTAAGGCAATATTTATAGAAACTACGTTGTCTTATTAGTTTCTAGTATATTAACTTTTGATTATTAAGAACAACAAATATGTATAATATTTGCACCAATTATATATTAATTAATAAACAAATATATATATATATTAATAAAAACATATATATTGTACAATAAATATATAGTATTAAAATTTTTTTTAAAAATTAAAAACACATAAAAACTCACTAATTAAATATAATAATAAATATAAAGTTAATAGAACACATGACATACAACATCTTGTACATATCATTATCAAATATCACTGGCTAATATCATCATATATAGATAGTCACAAATATATGGATGGAGTGTGACTATACATATATATGGATGTATATCAAATGTATGTAAAGTGTAGATATATATAAAAAATATATATGTCAAGAATCTAAGATATATATGGAAAATATAAATAATAAATATGTATATAATATATATATATATATATATATATATATATATATATATATATATATATATATATATATATACATGGGTGAAGATATTCCATAGTCCCATATAGGTGCTTTATATATATATAGTTTCTCAAGATACTTGATATTCTGACAAGAATAATAATCAATTTAAATATATATTATATATATATACATACACACACACACACACACACACACACACACACACACACACACACACACACACACACACACACACACACATATACACACACACATATATATATATATATATATATATATATATAGATATAGATAGATATAGATAGATATAGATATATAGACAGAGATAAATATTATAAGAACATAATTATTATTAACTTTGATTCATGTGAGCAATGAATTGTTTAAAATTGTTGCAAGTTTGGTTGATCTGCTTTTGCTTTTTATGCTTTTTTTGATAAGGCATCCACATCCTCTGTAGTATTATATTCATAGATTAGAACTAGGCGAACTGTCGTTGTGGGCCATTATAAGCCTAGCCAGTTACCCCATGTGGGGATCAAACCCTGCATCTTTTATCTGTAAGGTAAATACCTTAACCATTATGCCAACCTCACACCTGATAGACAGTGTTTGCAGGTCTTGAACCCAGGACACTATAGTCACAGTAGTTAATCACTAAGCCATCACATAATCTAACAGCAGAAAGGTAGCTACCAATAATGGTCCAATTAATGAACAAAAGGGAGGGAAGGTGGAAGGAGGAAACGGACAGATTGTACATTTTTCTAATATTCCCCAAGGTAAGAAAGTATTTGCAGAAGACAAAAACTGTTGCAATTGTTTGAGGGGCAAGTTCAACAATGTAGCTGAAGCTATCCCAGCAAGTGTACACCTTCTTTTGGATAGTCAGTAAATAAGATGGAGAATATTAACTTAATAAGGAGTGATGGAATGATGAAATAACAAAGTTAATATCATTGCATAGTGCCTCATCATGTGAGCTGTGAAAAACACCAGGATTTTTTTTCATACAGAGGTGTCTCAGAGTGACTATATGCCAGTACAGGCAGCCTCCCCATCTCTACTGAGCCTACTAAAACTATAACAGTTTCAGAATGAGACTCCACTCAAGTTTCTTATATCTAATCAGGATCCCCTAACCAGGTAGTAAGGTAGGTGACCTGTTGGACATGCTGTGGGATGGCCATGGATGGTTATTACTACAGACTACAGTTTAGATCATAACAGGGTAGAAAATGGAGGAAAAGGCATTTTATACTGCATAATATAGAATGTCTATATGCTCTTGACAAAGACATTAGTTAGCCAACCCAAGCTAGTAGTAGATGATTTCTGACTATGTGTAGTAACTCTGAGAATTTTTACAAACATTTTTACAAGTTAGAAAAGGAGATACAAAATGACGGAAAATGTAATAAGTCACAAATAAAACAGAAACCATTAAAACAGTAGACAAAGAATAATATGAAAACAAAATATAAATCTATCCAATAGTATTTAATTACTCAAACAATGCAGTGTTAATGTTTCTTTGGAGTTGAACAGTGCAAATATCTGTGCCATACTTTACCCAAATGAATTGTTCCAAACGACCTATGATTTCAAAGTAGAGGAGGATAGCCTGAAAAAGCATATAGCTTACTCTTTTTTTTTTAGGTGGTTGATGAAGGTGGTATGTTTTTTTTAAACTGTTGTACAGTGTGTGCAGATTTCTACATAGCAGTCTTGGTAGACAATCACTAGATACTTTTGGTTCAGATATTTACAATTAACTCACCTATTAAGTATTGGAAAAAGGAAATGTCATAGAATGAAACAATTCTTGGTAAATGATCTCCAAAAGCTCCTTGTAATCTTGTTCACAACAAGATCAATTATTAATTTTCCAATATTCATAGTCATGGCACTGTGTGAGAGAACAGGAAGCAAAGCTATTAAAGACTGAAAGGCTGACTGTGAATAAACAAAAGAAGAAACTACTAGATGGCATGGTAATGTGTCCGGTAAGTATGTATAATATTTGTGACCAGACAAGACCGAAGAAATGTAACTCAGTATTCAGAATGATTCATTCTGTTAAATGCATTTAAATAACAAAGAATTATTTTGGCTATATCTATCTAAAGCATGTTACCAAATAGTTTTTTTTTTCTGAATGAATCAACAAAGGCATCAGTGTATAATACCTGAAAACAGTCCTTAGTTACTAAATATTGTTGTATACACACAACATCCTGTTATATTTCTATCAGCAAAAAGCTAATATGAGTATTTAATAATATAATGTAATGTTTAATGAACAGTATGAACAGACTACGATAATAGTCTGTGGACTTGGTACAAAACAGAGGGAGTTGTTAGAAGTGGGAACACTGTAGAAAATCCTCATTAAGATATGAGTATCCTGTATTTTTGGGCAGGGGTTGGGGGGCAGAGTTTGCAATAATGACAAGAAGAAATGCTTTTGTAGAGCTACAGCAATAAGATAAACCAATTTCATTTTTAAACCCTCAACTGTCATATCATTGCAACCAACATCAACATCCTTCATGGTAATCAGAGTCTGACCTCTCTAGTAACAAAAGACTTGGAGGACACATGACATAAAAAGTGAGCATGCTATACACCAGCAAAAAGCACAGACAGATCTATAACTCTTGAGTTCACATTAAATTTGAAAATATCCCAAGATAGGAATTGTGTTAGGAAGTTTAAAGAACAAGGCAAAAAACTGTTTGGATTTATAACAAGTCTCATTGCATGGAAGAAGAGATTGCACCAGGATAATTAAAGAATGGTAGAGCTTACCAGACAATTAGATAAAAGGTTCATGTGTAGCTTCTTACAGGAACACTTAAAGAAGCCTCTCATCCTTAATCTGGCACAGTCCCTGATTATAGAGATAACAGTCCACCACAACTCCACACTCCTCAGATATCATTTGTCTTATGTGGAGAGGGTTACATACATCTTTATGCGATTTATGCCAGCAGTAAAAATATGAACTGTAGAACCTAGAGCAACAAATTTTAAGCTTTTTCTCAGATGAAAAATTTAACTTAATTTCTGTTTGAATTAAGCTCCCTTGCTCACTTGTAGCCAGCCTACAGATAATACTTTTCAGTACTTGTTTTTTTTTTTTCATAAATTTCAGTGCTATTCAATGTTTAAAGCAGATTCTATAACATTGTTCAGAATATAGTAACACAAATTTCCTAACTTTGTCTACCAACTTTACCATATTATTTTTACTTTACTTTTTAATTACTTTACAGTTAATCACTGTTTTATAAATTCATAGATGTATACATATTCTAAGAACACGGAGACTTTATTTATTTTATTTTACATGTGTTGACCGGGGTAGTCCAACTGGATATATGTCCATTTTCAGCGGAGGCCCCAGGAGAAAAGCTCCAAATAAAGCAAAACAAGACAATACAAAAATAATGGCATAGAACATGTTACAACATCAGATGCATAGACCATATTATTCCCTAAGATACACACTTTTTCAGTGTTATTAATACATAGCTGTTAAAATATAATACATCATACTTGGATAGGCAGGTATTAGTAGAGTTATAACTTGTCTTTAGTCCAAGGTAGAGCAGGGACAAATCCAATGTGAGTTCAGATGTTTTTTGAGGTTATTTTTGAAAAGGGGAAGTGAGGTTTCTTGGGTGATGTATGGTGGAAGGTGGTTTCATATTGTGCCGACAGAGTTGGCAAACAGGGCATCACCTGCAGAGTTGCTGGGTTTGAAGGTCAATACCAGTAGTTGCTTAGATGAGCATAATTGCCTATGGAAAGTATGAGGGCAGATAATATTTTTGAGTGCAGGTATGTTGTCTGGTTGGTATAGGATTTTATGAGCTACTGTGAACTGGTTGAGTTGCAGTAGAGAAGGCAGCTCGAGCCAGCCAATCTTCTTCAGATTATGGCAATGGTGTGTCCTGAATGCTGTGCCAGTAGCAAACCTGGCAATGTAATTGTAGCAGGAGGATAGTTTGTTGAGGTCAGATTTGTTTAGATTGGTAAAGAGAGAAGATGCATATAGAAGGGTAGAGAGTAGATGGGAACGGGCAATAGCAGTTTGAGCATGCGGTGTAAGGAAAGTTTTGATCTTGTAAAGGGATCCAAGTTTTTTGTTAATAGTCTTAATTGTGTGATTTATATGAATGTCATATTTGAGGCTATTGTCTATTATGACCCCTTATGACCATTCATGCCTTGTTAGTACCTTATATTAGGCCACACCTCCTTTATGCAGGAGAGCCATATCAGTTAATCCTGGACTAAACGTGTAGACACCTACCAAGTAATTTAAGTTACATTTAAAGCAAAATAATGGGCATGGATTCATGGATGCTTACATTTTGTGATAAGCCTGTGGGCTAGATGTGCATCAGTGTGTGAGCATGCTAATAGCATTCATTAAACAGCTCCATATGTCACGCTTGGCTCAACACATGGGTAAAAGGCAGAATATGCTAATGAAAGCATAAGTAGGTGAAATACATGCAAATTGAAGCAATTCAACATGATGGAGTAATTCACGAATGAATAAAACTCTTGCATATGCTGTGCTCCCTTTTGGCCTCTATTCCAATATTCTTTGGAATACAGCTATGAGTGTACATCGAAAAAAATATCATGGTCTGTTGGTGCTGTCATTAACCTGTATGTGCAACATGCTTTAATACAAAGTGCTACTTCTGCTGCTGCAAGACCTTGGTGTAGAATGAGAAGAGTGTTCAGACCATATCTGACATTTCATGCACTTCATGATACAGGAATAGTAGGGACAGTTAGACAGAGATATCTTAGGGGAAATATGCAGCCTCTGCCACCCTCATTTGAGGCCCCAGGGAAATCACAGAGAACCCTTCCAAGTGGAAACCAAGGTATGTATACCATTATGTATATTAGCTACAGGCACATTTCAGAACATCACAGAGGATATATTAGGGGTGCCACAGGCCTCAGCCTATAGACTATTGCACTAATTTCCAAATGCAATACTATAACATGTATTAGATCATATATGGTTTCCATGTACCCCAGCGGAGAGACAACTGCCACCATGTAACATTTCTATCCCATAGCACATTTTTCAGATGTTCTCAGGGTCATAGTTTCCACATACATGGAAATAAAAAAGTGTAGGAGGTACATTAACTGGAAAGGGATATCACTCAACTGTCAGGAGGACTGTAATGCCAATGACTCACATATATGGCACACCTCAGATCTCTATGTAAGGTTTTCTAGGAGTGACTTTTGACAAGGGCATCTAGTGGAGGATGCAAGTCATGCACTGCAACCTTGGCTTATGACACTTATGAGAAGTGCACACAACCCAATGAGTAAAGATTACAACAGTGTACACTCCCTAACTAGGAATATTATAGAGCATGTATTTGACTCACTCAAATCAAGGTTCCAAATTCAAGACACAACTGGTGGTGCCCTGCAGTATGACCCAGCCACCTTAGGAAAAGTATTCACAGTCTGTGACATGTTGCACAATATAATTGTCAGGAAACAGCTGCAAAAAGGACAACAAGGGCCAGGATTTCTGTTCCCAGTACCACAGACAGGGTTGTCATGGCCAGAAGACAGTGATGAGGAGTCTAAGGAAGAATTAACAGTAGGGGATGATACTGGCAGATATAGGCATCCACAATATGCTATGGTGCTATCTAAGAGGCAGAGCACAGTGCACATACTCTTTACCTAAGTGAAAACATAAGAAGCTAAGCACATACAAAAAGTAACAGTGATGCCTGCAAAATTACCAACCTTTACTTACACATGTAATGGTTGTATTCTGTGAGCATCATATAGAGCTGACCCCAGAAAAGGCAACTTGCAGCAGCAGCAGCAACATTAAAAAAGGTAAGTGATGAACCTATAAATAAGTGATAAAAATGGTTACCCTCATATGCAAATGTAAGATAAAACATGACTCAACTGTACAGGTGGGTCAGCAGTAACTGAGTGATAAATGCAACAAAAATATTAATCTGCCCATTACTGTGCATCATGCATTAACGTTCCCAACCTAGACACCCTGACATTGATGAGGGCAAGCTTAACATCATTTGCACAAGGTGCTTAGAAAGTACTAATTATTAACTAGTAGGACTGTATTACTAGGAATACTGCTACAAATACAATGAGGGTCACACGCTATATAACAATCATTTGCACTTGAGCAGGCAAAACATAAAATAAATAGGAACAATACTTTTGATTAAAGCATGTATCTGAATAAACAAGCATTAGCTATCCACACTGTGCATTATACATAGGCAACCCTAAGTCACAAAGAAATGTGTAAAGGGCAGAGTGGTGGTGGTGTTACAGAAGGGCAGGACTTACACCAAAGAACTGTATATGTGAGTGAGAAATCAGGTTAAAGGCAAGTATCCTTTGACTGGGCCACAAGTAACAGATGTAAATCATTCAATAGAAATGCTTATAAATGTGTGTGTGTGTGTGTGTGTGTGTGTGTGTGTGTGTGTGTGTGTGTGTGTGTGTGTGTGTGTGTGTGTATGAGGTGGCATGGCCAAACATTTTCCTATGTGTGGCCCTGTAGGAACACAATCAAAATGCTACACTCTGGTCTTCTGGTCAGGTGTAAGCCGTACATTATAGGGGATTCAGTTCACTACTCTAACCATGAGAACTATACCAGCCAGGGCTTGCACTACTAATTGCATAATCCAGGCTAGAAGCCATGGTGCTAAACATGAGCGATGTCAGCTGGATAAGATCTCAGCACAGCTATGTCCATGACCACATCCACGTGATCTATCATGTCTGTATGTGGATATGTCAGTCACTGATGAAAGAGTTGAAGTAGTGCCACTAAGGGGAGTGTGATCTGGTTTGGCCATGTCAGCTAACACCTGCTGACACTGTTAAGGGGAATATGGACCCTCCTCCAGCAGCAGGTGTTCTCTACAGACACTGCCTGATCCAGTGTGTCATTCATCCAGTCCAAGGAGTCTCCCACATGGTTCAAGCAGTCTCACTTGTCAGAATACACAGCATTCAGTACTTTGATTATCTCCTCCAAGTCCCTGGTGGAACATGCCTGTGATCTGTGATGGTCACACACATAGTCTGCATGGCACCTACTGACAAACTGACATCAGAGGGATGGTTGAAGCATGCCTCCTCTAAGTACCTCTACCAACACCCCTATGTGGTACTTCACCCGCAGAATGGTTAAGGAGAGACTCTACCATCTGTGAAACTGGAGAAAACCATACTACCCTGATCAACTCCTCCACCCTCATCCTGTCCTATTTCAGATGTCTCTGTGTCATGGGTATGCACAGGCATACTAACTGCGTCCAGTGTCTGGGCAGGGATGTGAAAACCACAACCTCTGTATTAGACTGACCTTCTGAAATCCCAAGATGTGCCTCTGTATCATCACCATCATCATCAAAGATATTGATACCCCAACATCTGGTGGTAGGAGTTCCACAGTGCTGGTGGCAGATTCACCCATAACTGGAATAATAAAATTAATCAAAAAAAGAAATACAATAAAAAATATGCTTATGCTTCATAACCTTAAGTTAAGCAATAATACATGCAAGTACAATTAAAAAAAAAGGAATTAAAGTAGGCTTTAGGACAAGTTCTGTAAATTAATGCACTTAAAAAGGTTTGGCAATATCATTTGATGTGGTCATAGAACCTCATTACTAGATGTGCCTAGACAGACAAAATGGGGATGGCACGAGAGATGATGAAGAGTAAAATGAAATAAAATACTGAAGACAATCCTCACCTAAATATGAAAATAAATAAA
Organism: Protopterus annectens; assembly: GCF_019279795.1. Taxonomy (NCBI): domain Eukaryota; kingdom Metazoa; phylum Chordata; order Ceratodontiformes; family Protopteridae; genus Protopterus; species Protopterus annectens. The sequence continues at coordinate 1,189,949,459 of NC_056744.1, forward strand.
TAGGTATACATTTATACCCCCCCCCATTTTATCTCAATATCTATCTTATCCTTTCTCTCTGCTTGTATATATAAGAAAGATAATTGATGGCAAACCTGAGGCTTCACTACTAGTCATCCTTTGGTCATCTTTCACCTCTGCACCTCTGTATCTATGTCCAGCACTACACTGAGAACCCCCGATGAGCTGCCTACATCCCTTACTGTGGACAAGAACTCCTCTTTCTCAGTGAGTGATGATTCGTTAGCAGGAGCACCACCAGTAGCCTTCCATTCCTCTGCTATAGCACTGGATCTTTTTTGGCCTTAGTGATCATGTCACTGGCCCGATGTCTGATGGCACTATAATTACAGTTATGGCCACCCACAGCATTGCATCATCAGCTACCTGTGGTCAGCTAAGATTTTCTGTAGGACTTGATCCATGTTTATGGAGAGCCTGCACCATTGCCGCATACATTTAACATTACATTAGCTTACTAAGAAGATAAAATATAAAATATGGAATATTTGCTTAACAGATAAACATACCTGTGAGTACAAAGTTTGTGTAAGTTATATAAAGTACATGAATATTAAACATACTAGCAATGCACATCTGAATACATGCAATTCATAAAGTCATGACTTTTCTGAATGTATCAAAAGACAGTGTTACTATTCACAAAGGAGAGGGCTGGTGTAATGGTTAAGGTCTACCTCACAGACACAAGGTACAGAGTTTGATTCTAATCTCTCAGCACTCTCTGGTTATTGGCTAGGCTCGTAATAGTCTGCAGACTGATAGCCTAGTATTTACGTGGGGATGGGTAGGTTTGGCATAATGGCTAAATTCTTCATCTCAAACACACATGGTTTGATTATACCCCCAGGTTATTGGCAAGGGCAGTTAAGCTAGCATTCACTTATGAACCTACAAGAGTAAGGGAGGAGCACACCCCTCTGTTGCATATATCCTTTCTTACTATGACATGATTTTTAAGATTATCTGTTGCAAATATCACAAGCATGCCTACATCAGCTGTAAAATGACAAAGGACAAGTTTATTAAATAGATATATTGCTCCATAAATGAAAAGTGTTAGAATGTCAAAGCTTGAGTATATGTGCCCCAATTTGTCTGTCTCATAAACTGCTATCTGTATGTGGTAGTTACTGTAAATCTTTCCAATGTTTCACATTAATGTCCTGGTTTCAAGATTCAAATCAAGAGAAGATGATATCTGTGTGAAACTATGGATCCTTAATTTTCACAGCATAAGACCAGAGAGTGAAGAAATCTTTTCAGAAAAAAAAATCTTTCCTTTTTTCTTGCTTCAACCTTTGTGCAAAGCTTTGCATTGTATGTCAGTGACACTCAGTGGGCATTATCAGTGTCAATGGTTCATTTTCCATGGCAAAAACACAGAAATGTAATATGGAATGCAATCAGCAGTGCAAATAAGACTGACACCGGTGTACTTCCATCAGCACTCTGGACAGCACCAAGTGAAGAAAATACATCCCTCAATTACCTTTTTCCCCCTGTCAAGGTTTTAATGCCATAAGTTTGGAGGAACAGCAGAGCTGATGTAGGGTTTGAATCCATACTTACCCCAACACAGATAGTTTTACTTAGGAGATGAAAATGACATTTTTTTTATTATGAACTGAACAACCCAGCTCTGTGTAATGAATGATTAATTATACTCTTTGTCAATTTGTGTTAGGCATAACATTGATATTGATCATAGTTACTTGAAACTAAAGTTTGATATGTATAATGCTAACAGCATTTAGTACTGATCAGCACTTGCTATGTCACATTCTCTGTGGTTCACCATAACAATCATACAGGGTTTGATTCCAGCTGTTGATAATTTGGAATGTTCTATTTATAGTAGCACAAATATTTGTTATTAGAACATGATAAATTGTTAGCAAAAATAGTACAGTTTTATATGCATTATATAAAAATATGACATTTATGAAGTGTGAGTAAATAAAATCAGTAACATGAGGAATGGGAAAATATTTATAATATTCTGTATGAATTATCCATATATCCAATGTATTAGTGGATGCAGTAATACATTTCCTTTAAAAATGTAATTTTTACTTGTATATGGTGTGTACAAAATAAACTTACACAATTTCCTATGTGGCCCCATTCTCAAGGAGTGCCACTGCATGAAGACATGATGCTGAGTAACAGAAGTCAATTTATCATGTGTAGAACACTGTTAAAAAAGTAGTATGCCAGGGTAATTCCATATGTCTTGGGTTCACTGCTAGATATATCATTTTTTGGATTATGTTTTATTTTTTTTTGCTTCTGCATTTGTTTGCCATTTGGCACTGTACATCATTAAGTTCCAGCAGTCACTGTCTGTCAGTCAACAACAGTTGACTTCTGAAGGCAAAAACTCAATTTTTTATTTGGGCTGACATCAGTAGAACAAATGAGACAGATGCTGTTGTGCTTCCATCAGCTGTTTGGACTGTACCGTTTGAAGAAAATACACCTGTTAATTACATTTTGTTTGTGGCTAAAGGTGTTAATGCAGTAGATGTGGAAAAAAATCAGAGGCAATGATGGATTTAAATCCAGTTTATAGATAATTTTAATGAAGGAGTAAGAATGAATAGTGTCACAGAATTTCTGTTAGGAATTTAACATGAAGTGGAGATGGCAATTAAAAAATCAAGTTACAACCGAACTATGTGCAATGATTGTTAAATCAGACAGCTGTATTCTGTGTGAAGTATGTTAAGCATAACAATGATAATAGTTAATTTAATATTTACTTGCATAGTTATAATATGTGCAATAGTTACTCCAAAAAATGATTCAACACATGTAATTATTAGGTGTGCAGGACAGTATGTCATGTAACGTGTGTGTAGCACATACCCCAACATACTTTACTAAGGTCATATAACTTAATGCGTATTAAACTGATTTCCAGAAATAATTACTGGCTTTTATATATGATGCCAATAAACTAACAAGTGAAAGATGCACACGTTAGCATGTTATAATTAGAATTCTACTCTTGTTGTAAATTCTACAACTCAACTTATAAGTTTCAAATGTAAGTTATCCTGTAGCATTACCATTTAATAAACAATAGTCATGTATTTTGTATGTCCTACCATCTCATTAAGTCTAGTTCATACCATTTGACCTAATTCCAACACTGATTATAGCCAATATCATAGATGTGATGTCATGTCATATCACTGTGCCAGAAGACTGTATGTTAACATTCGTCATAACAGACAGCATGTTTAGAGGTGACAATATATCCTTTGAAATGTAATTCAGTTACTGTTATCCAAAAGCATTTGAGAATTTCACAAGGCAACATGTGCAAAATAAAGTGAGCATCACATGTGGCCGAGTCTTACTGTCATATTTCACACATCCAACATATTTTGAAGGATCATACATAATTTCTCTGTTAGGCCATTTCTGTGCTTTATATCACTAAAATGCAGCTGTCAAGGTTGTCAGTCACTGCAAACAATTTGGGACATGTATATATGAACTGGGCAACAATTCAGTGCCATATTTGTAGGTGTCCTTCAAATGATATAGCAGATGAAGACAAGGGTGGTTCCTCATTTAGAGCTGGTGAGAAAATGGTAAAAAGAGGAGTCCAGGATCTGTGTGGTACTCCTTCTAAAGCATTACAGCCATGGGCTACTGCAGGGGAACCATAATAGGTTTCAATACAAGGCTGAGGCTTTGAAAGCTTGGCCAAAGCTGTCACCAGTGCAAATGGCATTCCACACACTGGTGAACAATGTTGCCACATAATATTGACATAAGGAGGTGCAAGCTAGATCTACAGAGCTGTTGGGAAGAAGAATTTAGAACTACAAAGACCACTGAGTTTTAAGTATATTGACCCATCACCAGTCAATATGATACCATGGAGGTGGTGATTTCCTCAACTGTCAGGAGCTGATAAGTTGAGTGGAAGACATTATAGAGAGGGGGGCCACTGTGCCCAACTCAGCAGAGTAGAGAAAGTCCCACATTGAATTGCAAAGTTGATACCCCATCTAGCACTGACCCAGTTCTCACAGTGAGGTTTAGAGTCTGATGGTGCTCATGCTGGATGTGGATGCATCTCTGATGTCCTCTACCTTACCCCAAGGATGATCTTCACCAACATTTGTGTCCATTACCATTTTTGCCTATCTTCTATTTCTGTATGCCTGGGCCTGCTGCCTAACCTTCCATACTTACCTAACCATCTTCTCCCTAGCCACCTCCCCAACAGTTGTAGCTCTACAATAAAATAAGAAATGGGCACCTACCCCCCCCCCAAAAAAAAAATATGTCACATCCACAGCTCTCCACTTTGCCTATGTATCTGCTTTGAAAAAAAAAAACTCAGCCACAAGTCCCAGTGACCAAACGTATTAATACTTAGTGCTTTCATTCTCACATCAAGAACTTCATCAAAGTAAAAAATCATAACACACATACTATTTAAAAGCCATAATTAACAAATCACATTTCAGAACATGAATTATCATAGAATATCTGATGTTAGATCCAAATGTGCAACCACAATGAAATAAAAATAAAAATATCAAAAAACAATGAAAATGAATAGTTGATCCAATACAATACTAATATATATATATATATATATATATATATATATATATATATATATATATATATATATATATATATATATATCTATATATATATATGTATATGTCAAGGCTCTCACTTTTATAACACCTATAATAGAAATAATATTGGTTAAACCTGGACTTATACTCACATTCATTCGGAGCTGCCAAACCATCACCTGATACTTTAATAAGAGGTTCAACTCACCTCCATTGATTTCTACTTTGTAATTTATCAAGAATAAAACACAGCATCCATGGGACCGGACAACATCCCAGGCTGCGTTTTACACGAACTTCAGAACAAACTGGCTCTCCACTTAAGCACCATGTTCAATAATAGCCTCACATCAGGCTTTGTGCCCACTGAATAGTGCACAGCAACAGTTATCCCACTCCACAAAGGGGGAGCCACCACTGAGCCTGGGAACTATCAACCTATTAGCCTGATGAACCTGGTCTGCAAGGCCATGGAACGTATCATCATGGAACTCATAAACAAAGACATTGGTAACTTCCAAACTCTGGACCCCACCCAGTTCGGGTTTGTGAAAGGCAGATCATGTCTCCTGAACCTGATTGACTTCTTTGAGGCAGTCACCAAAGCCGTGGATGAGGGTAAGGTGGTTCACACAGCCTATCTTTACCTCACCAAGGCTTTCAACACCATCCCCCATTCTGGAATTATAGCTAAACTCACTAAACTAGGTATAAATCCCTACATCACAAGATGGGTTGCCAACTGGCTCACTGACAGAACCCACACTGTAAAAGTTGCAGACTCCAAATCTGACCTCAAAGCAGTGACAAGTGGAGTACCACAGGGTTCCGTCCTGGGACCTCTCCTATTTGGTATCTACTTCTCTGAAGTACAGGCTAACACAGAAGGCCTCTGGCTAATGAAGTTCACAGATGACTGCAAACTAGGAGCCATAGTCAAGTCCCCAAATGATGTGGACATCCTACAGAAGGGCCTCATTGAGACAGATGCCTGGTGTCAGAGACATGGCCTCAAGCTCAATGCCAAAAAGTGCAGTGTCATCCCCTTTGGTAAAAACTCTGTACCCATGAACTACCACATAGGCAGCAATCTACTTAACACAGAATGCATGATAAGAGACCTTAGGACCCAGGTGGACAGTAGTCTTTACTTTGATAGTCACATCGCCACAGTAGTCAGGAAGTCCTGCTACATGACACACCTCATCATAAAAGGGTTCTAATCAAGGAAAAAAGATGTCATTGTTCTCCTCTACTCGTCACTCATTAGACCCATTATAGAGTACAACGCCCCTTTTGTAATGTACCTCACAAGACATCTGCAGCAGCTGGAAAGGCCACAGAAGTACCTCACAAAGAGGATTACTGGCCTCAAACAAATGCCCTACGCTGACCACTTCAAAAAACTCCAGCTTTACTCCATAGCATATCACCTACTCCGAGGTGATCTTTGCCTAACATATAAAGCTATGTCAAACCCAGAGCTGTTGGACATGCTACACCTAAAGAAATCCCAATCCCTCTGAGCTACATGCTCTAGGGACCTAAACCTTGTCACCACAATAAACAGGACACGTTGGAGAGATAGGTTCCTGTCACAAAGACTTCCTATACTCTGGAACAAGCTACCCATCTATGTCAAGCAAAGTTCTTCATTAGCACTCTTCAAGAAAAATCTTGATGAGTGGATGGGAAATAGGAAATACACTCCGGGGATCACTTCTGTGTCTCTGCTCGACAGTGGCACAGGAAAATAACTTTCTTGGGTGGCATAAGCCATGGAACCTTGATGGCTAGGCTTATGCAGGCCCTTGGGTCGATAGCCTAGTACCTACCTATGAACCTATGAACCTATATGAACGTCTTAATATTAAGACACCTCACAGAATGTTTAAACAAAGCTTTATCAGTTCTTTCCTTTTTACTATCATAATAATGATTGCAAATCCTGTTCTTAAGTTTTCTATTACATTTCCCCACATAGAAAGCTGGAAAAGAACTACAGATTGCTATATACACAACATTCTTAGAGCTACAATTCCTTCTACATGGACAGGGGAAAGTTCATTCCATCCCCTCAATACAAATATTTGGTTCCTCGTGTAAAAACGGGCATTAATGTTGTCCACATTTTCTCATATAATAATGGCTAATCATGTTGGAGGTAATGTTAATACCAAATTCAAATAAATCCTTTAAAAACGTTCATTTACTAAAGACAATTTGGGGAGATCCCCCAAGTTTAACCTTCAAATCTTTGGGGAAGACCAAGTTCCAATTTTCACATATTACCTTTGTATATTTAAAAATCTCAGTACTAAATGGTAAAAAAAAGGGGAGATCCCCCAAGTTGAACCTTCAAATCTTTGGGGAAGACCAAGTTTCAATTTTCACATATTACCTTTGTATATTTAAAAATCTCACTACTAAAAGGTAAAACAAGAGTGCAACTTAGCCTACATATCTTATTAATATTAACATCAACATGTGAAGGGATTTCTTTCAGATTCTGCCATTTTCACAAAAGAAGGCATAATCTAGATGGCCTTGCTTCCATACACTCCTTCTTAATATCACAAAGAAGTGAGTTCGGATAACCTCTTTCTCGAAGAAGGGTCATTAAATAATTAACTTCAGTTAACCAACATGAATCAACATTACATGTCTGGCCTTTTACAATTCCTCTCTTTTGAAAATTTGGATGGCAACTCTCATAATGCAAATATGAACTAGCAAAAGACGTTTTCCTAAAAATAATAAAGGTAGAATTCTTTGTCAATCTATCCTTTCCTATGGTGACATCTAAATACTCAATACTATCAAATTTCGTATCGCAGGTAAATTTAAAAAAATAGTTGAACTATCAAACACCTTTTTAAACTCAAGCCATTGTTCAGGTATACTCTTCCAAACTATCAGGATTTATCCATCTGTCATCGGGATGTCATCCAAAAATCTGTAATAGACTGCCATGTATTGGAACAAGTCAGATATACATATACATGATTCTTCCCAAAAATTCAAAACAGCATTAGCATAAATCGGGGCACATAGCCACTTCCAATATTTGATGAAAAAAATTCACCTTTAAAAATAAAGTTGTTGTTGTTCAATACTAACTCAAGAAAACATTTAATAATCTTAATATGTGAATCAGAGAAATCATCACATGTAACAAGAGTGGTAACAAAATTATTAATGCTAGTTTTATGGGGAATCGCTATGTATAAATGAATCACATCAACTTTGATAAACCAATACATTTCATCATATGGAACACTTCTCTAGAAGTTTCCATGAATCTCTCAAAATGTGAACTTTAGATTCTAATACATTTTTATACATTCAGTCAATAAAGATTGCCAGTGATTCAGTTTTAGACCCTCTAACCACCACAGTAGGTCTAAATGTGGGGTCAATGGGATCTTTATGTATCTTAAGAATTCCAGAGGGAATAATCAGATTATCCACCTTAATAAAGTTATATGTTTCCAAGTCAAGACTATAAATCAGTCAGCACCATATCAGTTTTGATGCATGCGTTGTTGACTTCATTCTTGGAAACCCTAACACACGTTTTGTCATCTAACAATAACTCAAATCTAAGAGTGGAATAATCAAGACTATCCATAAGAATTACCTCTCCCGCTTTGTCCAGTTTCATGACCCTATAGTTCTATCATTTCTGATGGAATTCAATAATACCATCTCACTGGGTGTTAAATTACAACACAGTCTAGGCGGTCTGGAGCAGGTTTTTCTAAAAACTGCTTTCACACAATCTCTCAAAGACTGCAGAAATCAGGTCTACTGGTGAGAAAAAGGTACTCTTTTTCTTAAATTGTAAAGCATGTGCTATAGGAGCCACATTTTTTCATTGTGGTTCTATGTTTAGATCTGATGTCAGGTATTCTCTGATAAATTATTAATGTTCTGAAGTTTGATTGGTTAACAAGGTTTTTTAAATAGTGAGTGTGCCATGATTTGTTACTCTGATGAAGTTCTTGATGTGAGAACAAAAGCACTCAATGTTAATAAATTTAGTCTCTGGGACTTCTGGCCGAGTGTTTTGTTTTTTCAAATTCAGCATTCACGAACACCTTTTCTGTGTTTGCTTCTCGGTTCATAGTTTTTATTTGTCTGCTTGGTGCAATGGATTTGGGCCAATTGGCCTTACAACAATATTCAGTTGCTATCAGCCAGCCTTGATGTGGTGACTATCCAAATTCATTAAATTCTTGTTACTAATATATATTTAGCTTATGAAGAAGTGGATAGCTATTGCACTCTCTCACCACTATCCTGCACATTCCTTTATTCTTCTCCCTGTGTCCTACCCTCTGGGTGCTCCCCATTTTAACCACTGTCCTACCCACCCTTTTTTTCATATGTTTAATCTGGTCAAAAAATAGAATCATGCACAATACACATGGCCAGAGATGGCCCATAAAAACTTCTATTTTTGTCCTCAGCATTTGTGTGACTCTTGGCATCGTGTACCAATGCTGACTGATGGTAAATGGCATTTTATATCCTGTAGCAAAAACTGAAGATTTTACCTTCAGCTGCACTAGTACAGGTATCTCTTGTAGAGGTGTTTAACCATGATGTTCTATAGAAATGCAGACTGATGGAGACAGTTGCTCTTACATATTTATTAGACTGTTGGATGTAATGTACATCTTATGGGATATTGCAATTGTCAATACTGTGATGATATCAGATGCCTGCATTCTGCCTTGCTTCAGCCATTTATCACTGCTCTTCAAAAGTGTGATTTTAACTTTGTGAAGTATAACTTCCCATGCAGTGTGCCCAGAAAATGCCCAGGTTTGCAGACTGCCTTGTGCCCAGGGCTCAAATCCACAAGAATGACAATCATTTAAAAAGCTTTTTTCATATTAATAATGTGTGTGTGTGTGTGTGTGTGTGTGTGTGTGTGTGTATGTGTGTGTGTGTGTGTGTGTGTGTGTGTGTGTGTGTGTGTGTGTGTGTGTGTGTGTGTGTGTGTGTGTGTGTGTGTGTAACTGTTGGCTACATGTGTTATTAACCAGCCATTATTCTGGCTATTATCCTAAACTGTTAAGTTTTTGCTTCAGGACACATTACTGTGCTGTCCTTCACACTTCTGTTCTTAACCTCATTGCTTTACAGAAAAACAAACTGATAGCAGTATAAGGAGACAGTTATTATCAATTTTTAACAGACTTTAGAATACAAAGTACACCATATGGGATATTTCAGCTGTAACTACTGTTATGAAGCCTGCTGCACACAAAATTCCTTGCTTCATAGTCTTTCTATAGTTCCTTCAAATGTCTGTGTTTTGGAACTTGAAATTTGCCTTACTTTGTGGCATGATCACCTCTATAGACTGTCTGTGCAGACTGACCGGTGTCTAAATCCAGAATCGGGTCTACAAATATTGAATATTTTAATATCACAATAATATTTACCTATGGATTAACGCACAAACATCCATGATTCTACCAGATTTCACATGGTGGGACCCGTATGTGGGTCATAATCAGCACAGACAATGCTTATACCTTCCTAGAAATAAGTGAAAGACATTGGGAAATGTGATAACGTGAGGTGGTGCAAGCCGTGCCACAGAGAGTAGGGCAATGCATGTGAGCTGGAGTTTTGTAAAGAATTTTGTGTCATTTGTAAATCAAACTGATTTGTACAGATGCTTGTGTTAAAATGCATTTGTAAAGCTGCTTGTGTTAAAAATGTATAAATAATGGGTCCTACTGGATAGAAAAGAAATATACATGTATGTCAGGCTGTATTGTGGTAACTGCTGAAATGTATATATGTTAACACAAGATGCTGGAAGGGAAGGGATTAAACTCTGCCCAGCATACCTTAAGAAATAATAGCTTGAAATTAAATGGCTTGGTTTAGGCCATAAAGATTTTTTTCATACAGGCCTGAATGCAGCCAGAGACACAAAGTCCAGTCTGGAATGTTGCCACTATTGTCATTAGTGGTGAACTAAATGCTACCATGGGGTGCCAGAAAATGACTGGTTAGTCTGTACAAAAAGGATGAAAGTACTGGAATTCTTATACAGTCTCCAGATGCCTTAGCAAAACTCTAGGTGTGTATTGTGACAAGTCTGTGCTAGATTCTGGTCCACTTTCTAGTCAGGGGGGTAGTGTGGGAACCACAGAATCAAGTGATCAGATGTGACATCATTCTATAGCCAGCAATGAAATTATTTTAGATATTAGTTAGAGATCTATTAGTGACACTCAGAACTCTGTTTTTGGGAACCTGGCAACAAAGACCACTCATCCACTTCATCTTCTCTTGCTTTAGTAAGTAACCAGGGAGCTGTAATTCTTCAATCATTTAGGAAAATAGTTAGATTAACTAAATGTATTGTTTTTTTCCATGTCTGTCTCAGTTTTCCATCAATGTTATTTTTTATATTTCCTGTGAATTTAAACTTTGGTGTTTATTGGAAATAGATATTCAGTATCTTCATGTTTTCTATTTTATTATTTATTGTTAAATGTATCTAATCCTTGCATTGTGGTTGGCCTTTTAGAAAATAGTTTAACCTTGGAGAGTGATTGTATTTATTTGGTGACACTGTGGGTTTCATGCTCTTGAATGTCTTGTCACTTGGCTAATACTACCATTTGTATAAGTATTAATTTTACTAAGAGTAATTGGGTACTTTGGTAAGAGCCTTAAAGTAGCTGGCTGGTGGCAATGAATGTACCTTATTATCTGGGGAGAGGAAGCATAGCTGGTAAGTCTGTGCCAGCCTTTTCCAGGGGTGTGTGTGTGTGTGTGTGTGTGTGTGTGTGTGTGTGTGTGTGTGTGTGTGTGTGTGTAAAATCAAATATTAAAGAATGTGTCTGTCAGCTACTTGGAACAGGGATCCAGAGTGCACTGGTTTCTGCAGAGAGAAAGGTGGATTCTTATTTGGGGCCTGGAGAATAAGTCTAGTACCAGGTCTGGAGTGTGTTCCCTGTGTGCTCTTAAGGGAAAATGTGCTTAGTGCAAAGAGCTGTATATGATAATACTGTGTTTATCCATTTTTGTTCTAAGTGAACATCCCCTACCAGTGTCAGTGGTGAGGACTGAGGCTCCTTGATTACTGGCCCAGACAAGGGGTTAAACAGGAACAATCAAGAATTTATGCTGCTATAGACAAATAAGGTGATAGGATGAAGTATTTTCCATTGACATGCATTTTAATTATGACACCAACAATTACGTTGTCATGTATTGACTGCTGTATTCAGTGATGTCATGGAAACAAATACAATTGCATAAGGAGCAGTACAGCATGCCGTAAGTCTATGGATGGTTATCGATATAAGAACTGTCCAAGAACAGTCTAAATATGCACCTGTATTATCCATATAATGAGTACTTTACGGTAGTTTTCATGGCAAATGTGTAAAGTGTGGTAACAGAAAACATTTACATAAATAGCATCTGTTCCGAACCAGATCAAACTCAGAACTGTTTCTATGTCTTTAATCCATATTTGTACTGGGTTGGAATATAGTGTCATAGACCCCTGTTAATTCCAGTTTAAAACCTCAAAATATAATTACAAATGCGCTAATCTTTTGCCATCAATCATGGAAATGAGCTTGTTGGAGGTGTGCCTCGTGAAATGTTTTTCCCAAAAATATAGTAGTGTCTGTTTCTTGTATTACATGTGTATTTTGCAATGGACTGTTGTATTCAAGATATGATAAAATCACTATGATGCTTTCTAAACATTACATAATGTAAATTATGTTTACAGTCCAACTGCCTTCCAAATGATGTGCAATGGTGTGGAACTTTTCCATACATATGTGGTGAGTGGTATTAATTAGTGTACTTTTTTATGTTTAACCTGTATGCCATAAATTTACATTGCACATTGTCCAGGCATAAGGAAATATTGAAAATGCATATCAAATTATTACTGTTTGCATGCATTCATCCTCATCTGAAGAATCAGGAGAGACTGGTTGTCAATCCAGTGTTTCACATGTGTGATTATCATCAACACACCATACTGTGAAACAACTACTTGTCACTCACACTACTACAATGTATATGCATGACAGAACAGATAACTTATCTGAGCAGTATGTCATTACTCATAAACAACACATTTATGTTTGTTCTGCTTGTCAAGACATTCCTTTTCACTCCAACCTGCGAAGTACACTATCTTCTCTGCAACACACTGATGTAATAATCCTTACAATTGTGGATTATCTCACATTTAATGTCAGACATCTGTTATGATAGCTAAGCTATACTCTAGATTGTATATTTAAATAGGTATGTGTTCAAATACAGCAGTGATTGACTAATGTGTGTGTCTGTAGTTCTAGATAGGACTGGCTTGACACACACACACACACACACACACACACACACACACACACACACACACACACACACACACACACACACACACATACACACACACTTGATGTGAACACTTCCACTCAAAAAAATGTATGTTCTCCCATCAGTTTCTTCCAGTTTTAACAAAGACAGTTTCTTAGCAAGACACTGATGTATCTTTTCAAATGAGCTTTATCTTACAAATGCATTAAGACCTGTTTGTGACACGTGCAGTTAATAGTGTGTTTTTGAGATCAGTAGATGGTTTAAATCCAGATGTGATTAATTTTTCGTACTGTGTGTGTGTCCCTCTTAGCATCATCAACCTATCTGATCTGTATCTTACAGTGGAAGTGGGCTCATGAACCATTTCCAGTCCCTTTTACACACATCACCTTAGCAAAACAATAGTGATGTCATCATTTCAAATGTGGGTTGTCTCCGGGTTATAATCAGACTTTTCATGTAGCACTTGTGATTCATGTGATGTCCTCTACCTTGTAATCTTAGTTAGGTCAGAGGTTCAAATACAGACATTAATCCATAGAGTCAGTGTGTATGTGTAAATATGCATAATGGTAGGGATGGAATCACCTACAGATCTGATGTGTAAGTCTACAGCTTTCACTACTTTCAGACCATTTGTGCACAAACAACAGTTTTGTTTAACACTGATGAAATGTGATTTACCTCACCATTGAAGAAGATCTTCACCTATGGCACCAGGAAATTATCCAGTGTTCTGTAGTTGTGGGCTTACTAAGGCATACATTTGAATCAGGCATTGTGTAAGTATTCTGCATGTATGTGCTTCTACAGCCACAGGGCTGACTGGATTATGCAGCATATGTGCTTGGGTACACCTACCATTATGCAATATTTTGATACAAATCACACTCCTCTTTCAATCAATTTAAAGCCACACATATGCACTTAGTGATGTCATGCCTTCAAATATACCCAGCCTCACATTTGTAGTAAGACTTCTCCTGTGGTGTTTGCAGTTGGTATCATATCCTGTATCCAGCGTAGTTAGATAGGTAGTTGTTCAAAACCCACAGTGACTGAGTAGTATGAGTGTGTGTGTGTCTATAGTTCTAGAGATGAATGACATCCACTATAGTTGTATTGTGGAAATTACAGTGGGAGGGGATCTTCCTTAATGTTTAGCACAGACAACTGATTTCTATGACAATAATGATGATGTGCCTTCAAATATGTTCTGTCTCTCATTTGTGGTAAGAATTCACTTCTGGCATATGCAGTTAATACACACTTCTGTAGATTGTGGACTTACACTGGCAGCTGTTCAAATCCAATAAAGGACATTATAGTGTGAGTGCAGAGACATTATACACACATCACTGCATCAATTTATTTATTTCCATTTTATTTCTAACAAAGCCCTTTCAACACATTGGGGGTTTCATGGCAGTCAAATAGGAGTTCTGTGATGCTTGTAGTGAGAGTTTTTCTACCATGCATGCAGTTAATACTGACTTCTATAGCATGTGTATCAAGACAGGCATTGGTTCAAATCTGAGAATGTAGATGTACAAAACAATCTGGACAGACAAGCGTGATTTACCCAGCAAACAATAATATGACTAAGTCTTACTTATGTGAACAGTAACATTGCGACATCCTTTTGATCCCTCTGAATAATTTGTATATGATAAATGACCATCACAAAATTTCCTAAGTTAACATATTTAAGTGTGTTCTTTGTGACAGCATCCATTATTATCCCCTTTGGAAGGCACAGTTACCACATATCTCTGTACAGTATGGAGCATGAGAAGCAGGGGTTTGAATCTCATAAGATTTATCTAACAGACAGTTGTGACAGACAGGAGTGAGTTAGCCAAAGACTGGAGAGATGGCACAAAAGAGGGACACTTTCTCAGATTCCATATTAGTGGAGCCATAACCATTTACATTAAGATACTGATGTAATCCCTTCTGGTGTGCTCTTCATGACACATCAGATATACTTCTTTCTGTGGTATCAGTCATTGATACACCTCTCTCTCTGTGGTCTGAACTCAGCAAGTGTTTGAGAATGGCAAGATGTAACTGCAGAGTATATCACAGATATTATATAATTGCTTAAAACTGCTGATCTCTGCTGTATGATTTCATGCAAACATTTATGTATACATTTTATTTATTTATTTATTTATTTATTATTTTTTAACAATGTAGGGCTTTAAAGGAAATTAGGCCTTGCTCATCATTTTGTGATTTGTGTCATGTTACAAAATCATCACAAAGAGTGAGTGGGCCTATGTTGTTACTTTTATGTGTTGGGTAGTTGATGTCATTATAGTCCTCATGCACAGTATAATGATGTAATAAATGCGTGCCATTTAACACAAAGAATATTAACTATTAAATGTTCTGTGACAGTTCTTGTCATTTTTCCTTCTTTGACAAAAAGAAACAGAATTAGACTCTGGACTGTTGGCTTTGCCAATGTCTGCACAATGGAGTTATAGACCTACACTTGGAGAACAACAACTTTTTTTCACAGGCCAGTATACAGCTGGTGCATGTGCAATATACATCTTCTTCAGGCCACTTAGTAATACATGTTATTATGTCACCTTGGCGTGATTTATTTTACTGTATGCTCTTCTGGGCTAAATGTTAGATTCAACATGATTGTATACCACATCTACATATGCACTTTGACAGACTATTTTATTTCAATATGCATGGTGTGGCAGTTGCAGCAGGAAAGTCAAAATTTTATGATGGTATACAATCCTACAAATACATCATACCCAATTAATTATAGTCTGATATTTGATGCAGTTCTCCTGTTGCTGATGTCATTATATCATAATGCTGGCAGGTAGTTTTGTTTGGCCTAAGTCTTGTTTGGGCTACCTATCCATTTGTGTTATACACATACATATGTACATCCCATGTATAGTGATATGCATAATGACATTCCTACGCACTCAATACATTTGTCAAAGGAATGACTACACATGATTTGCACCTTAATTTATGTGAATGTTCACATACGTCATACGACCATACCCTCATTTTACAGGTACGTACATTTCACACCTACCAGAGTTCGACAACTGCATGTATAGCAGATATCTGTTTGTGGGTTGGCCAAAGTGACATGTCATATCCTTCTGGATTTCAGTACATACATATATAGCATGCATGAGCAGCCACACTTTTTAACATTCACAACATTCATGTTAATGCCACAAATGCTTTTTACCTGAATTACTACTTCTGTTGGTATGAGATCACAGGTATCCGATATTCTTCTCAGTATTTCCACATTGTTACAGATGTATGCAGTGCCACTACAGCATCACTATTGTTTCCTTCATACACGTAAGGAAATGAAATGGTTACAGTTCTTTAACTTGTATATATGTTTTAACATCAGTCATGTGACTGTAAATTATTTCCTTTGATTACTTGCACAGTGTATATCACAATGGCAGAGTAGGTGCATATATCTGCAACATGGGGTTAGCTTGTCATTTTCAATATACTCATGTGAGTACAGTATTTTTCTGAGCATGTCTCAGGATGTGTAAAGTGGAAAATGAACAGCATATTTTATAACAGTATAAACTATTGCATAATGTGCATTCATACAATACAAGACATTGTATGATAATTTTAATTTTTAAATAACCATTCTTTGGTTACAAGTGACAGCAAATGTCAATAAAGCATCCCTTTCTGAAGTGCATAATGCAATGGGTTTAGAGTTGAGTGCATTTTTTACACAATAGGTAGGTGGTGGTGGCAACAGCACAATGTTTGTTACAACATATACATTTCTCGATACACAACTGTTGTGCACTACCTGCAGTAGATGCATTATCCTCTAACGTTATTCCACTTCAGCAAATTAACTTCATTTTACACATACCACATTTACTTCCTTTGTTACAATGAAGCTGTGTCCCTCTCACAGCCTTTTGTCAGCATTTCCTTTTTATTATGTAGAAGTGTCCCTAAGTTGTCATAATTACTTCTATAGTTATCAGTCATTTTAATTACCATTGTTTGCACATTACTGGACTTATATATGACTTACACGTTCCTTGTTAAGCTCTTTCTGCCTCTTAATTCTGCCTTATACTTTGCTGTTTGCATGTGTTTATATTTACAACCTATTGTTTATGTCATGTGCTTGAGCCTCTGTGCACTTCCACGTGCTTGGTAGCAGCAGTTATGGCCATGAACAGTTACTTCTGAATGGATAGCCTTTCTCTGCAGCTTGCATATTTTGTGAGCACTTGAGCTTGTCATGCTAACATGAACAAAACATGTTGGCTTAGAGTGATGTGTACACACTTGTCAATGAATCCCTGTGACTGGATCACAATGATTATTATGGAGGGGAAGTTTATTCCTAAAATTTGGGATGTACTGGGTTATAAACCTGGCCTCCTTAATGTTTTCCTTATTCATCGGTGAAGAGTTGTTGATTCTGGTATTGGTGGAGATACTGGACATGTAGAGATAAATGAGATCCAGAACAATTGGATCTTTAATGATATGGTAAGTGAGATAGACCAGACCCTCAAAAGTTTGTTAAGATACTGAATAAAGAGATAGAGCATCCAGCCTCACTTGGGTGGAAATAGTTCACAGGAACTTTAGTCCTGTGATCTTTTGGATTAGGAACTTCTATGGTCTTTCTAATGGTTTGATTTTTGCAGTGAGATACATCCTAATGAAGGCATTGTACTTGCCTGATCAATGCTAAGCAAAAGGGAGACCTTCATGGTATTCCTTTGACAATTAGTTTAACTAATAAAAGGATTTCCTGACAGCATTTGTTTCATGATAGACAAAATGGAGGGAGCTATCGACTCAAGTATCTAGGGACCCTGGTAACATTTTTGTTTTGTAGTGGTATATTGTCTATATTGTATGATGAGTGGAGGGGTTGTCTACCAAAATTGATGATATTACATGTTTTAGCATTTAGGTTGATCCCATTTTAGTACAATAATAATTTACTAGAAGGTTTGGACGTCATAGGGTGATATGACATCAACTCATTTTGTAGCTGTTTGCAAATGTTAGCAAGAAGTCTTGGCTTTCTGCTTGGAGATCTAAGAAATAAATACCAAAAAGGAGAGGTCTCAACACTGAGCCCTGAGGGACACCACTGGTCACTTTCATACCTTCACATGAGGCACATACCACTCACACTGTTCAGATTCTGTCTTTCAGCCAGTTTGCTATCCTTGTTATTACCTATGGGTTTATTTTTAAATCATTTAACTTTCGTTTAATGCCAGCATTAGAAATAACAACGAAGGCCTTGGCCAGGTCAAGATATGCAAGGTACATTGCATGGCCACCATCTACAACCTCTGTAACACTTTCAAAGAAGTTTACCATATTAAGCAGGATTTAGAATTCATAATGTCAGATGATGGGGGGGTCAAGCCAAATAAGATTCTTTATTTTTCACTTTATAGGCTCAGCTATAATAGATTCCAATGACTTTGCAGATAAAGTGTGTAAAGCTGATAGTTCTGCAATTATTTGGATCAGCTGTAAGGCCACCCCTATAGAAGGTCATCACCACTGTAGTGCACCACTCATGATGGACAAAACCAATGGCGAAGCCTAGTTTAAACAGTTTAAGGATTGTGTCTGTAAGGGCATGTTTAACAGT
>NC_056744.1:1189970651-1189978151 GCF_019279795.1 Protopterus annectens
ATATATATATATATATATGTGTGTGTGTGTGTGTGTGTGTGTGTGTGTGAGTATATGAGTGTACTTAGTTCACTGACACTAAATATGCTGAAAGCAAAACACATTGACCAACCATGTTTAGCTACATAAAACACTGAATTCAAAAAAATACAAAGAAAGCTTATTTTGCAAGGTGCAATCTTTTTTACACCCCTTGATGTAGGTGTTGCACCTCCTACACTCCTGTTTCTTATATGTACTATGAGCTCTCAAAATAGGAAAGGAAAAGCTCCCTAAACCCTACTGTGCAACAATCTTTCACTAAGTCCATCTCTACAGTACTAATACTTCAAATAAATCAGACTGAAGTAAGTGAAATCACATATTGGTGTGTGTATCCATATATACATATATATAATTCATTGGTGGCACAGCTGGTCAATTTATGTAACAGCTGAAGTTCATTTTATCGCCGGTCACATAATCTTCACCCTTTCATCCAGTTTGTGCAACCATAGAGTCAGGGGCTATGGGGGTTGGGGGCATTGCCCGTAATGCTAAAAGTTGTTTTTCATTTTTCTTTTGATAATCACAAACATAACCTGTTGGTTTGCATTTGTGATTATTCTTTTTGAAGATTTTAGTGGTGATTAGTATCAATCACATTTGAATTTGTTCGATGTTTTGTGTTTCAATCAAACTCACTGGTGATTATTTATTATACATTTCTTAAAATATATATGTATGATATATATGACTCAATGTCAGATGATCGACTTTTCGGAAACTCAAAAAAAAAATCAAAGAGACCATATGATTGACTTTTTGGAAAGTCGAAAAAAAATTCGAAGAGACTATAAGTTTGAGTTTCTAAAAACTCGAACATCAAAAAAAAAACCCACAAAAAACTACCATTTTTGCATTTTTGCAGGGGAGCAAGACCCCTACATACTCACACCCCCTGCAAATTTTATATACCTACTCCGAGATTCCACTACAGTGAGGAAAAGGGTAAATTTCATGTTCTTCTCTGTACCACCATCTCCATTCAAAAGCTTTGAGTTTTCAAAAACTTGATTATATTGCCTCAACCATATGGAGCTCGAGTTTCTGAAAACTTGATCAACTGATAGGGACCCATATGTATATATATATATATATATATATATATATATATATATATATATATATATATATATGGATCTAGGACTTTTGAACGAAAGTTCAAAAGCCCGAATCCATTACCACCGAACACGCTTTAACAAAAGTGCTTTCATCGAAAAAGTGCTTTTGTTAAAGTATGTTAAAAAAAAAACCCACACACCCCCTACTTTAATTTTCTCACTCCAAGGTCGCACTACAGTGGGGAAAAGGGAATTTTCCCTTATTGCACCGTAGTATGACCGGAACAGCAAGCATACTTAAGTGAAAGTGCTGCTTCTGTGAACAGCACTTTTGCGCAAGTATGCTCACCAAATTGGGATTCGGTGAAAGATGCAGTCGAGCATCTGTATGGATCCCATATATATATATATAGATATATATATATATATATATATATATATATATATATATATATATATATATGTGTGTGTGTGTGTGTGTGTGTGTGTGTGTGTGTGTCTGTGTGTATTCTGTTTGTTTTGATGCTGTCTTGGGGGAAGGTAGCCTATATTCCTCACACTGAAGCCCACTTGCTTGATTCTGGAGTAATTTCCATGCATTTCCTTTCAACTGCTTTACTCAGTCCCTCTATTGTGCTTTATACCTTACTCATCCCACTCTCTCTTTATTCATTCCCACCCTACCTCTCACCAGCAGTGTGTAAGAGGATAGTTTAAGACAATAGCACTGGCCATTTGTCTAAATTGGACAAGTAAGCCAAGATACCACCCCCTAACAAGCACTCATTACCAGGCTACATACCCTACAGTTCATATTCCATACTTAGCTTTCTTGGCTCTACATGAATTCACTTCCCATATTTAGCCTACCTTGATAATGCTGCTTTACTCCAAATCAGATAGATAGATTCTGAGACCTTGCCTTTCAGTAGGTGACTGCCCCACTATACTAAGCTTTGCTCTGTCCCCCTATCCCCTGTCCTCTTCACTCCTATTCCTTTACATTTATTCTTTTCTTGGTTACCAGGTTACCGCTATGAAGTCAAAAAGCATCTATCACTACTGAACCAATTATAACAAGCCTACATTTTCTACCTTAGGAAACTACATCTCAGCCATCTTACGTATTCTATCATAATCCACCTCTCCTACTATAACACTGTACAATCTGTCTTTGTACTAGTCATTTCCATCCCTGCCTTCTCCTTATAAGTATTACAACTTCCCCATTATACCCCGACATAGGGATACATTTTTTTAAATAACTCCCATCCTCTAGTACATTTCTAGCATTTGCATCACACTTTTCATCTCTGGATCCTCCCACATAAGAATGCTTCTCTCTTTCTTACTCTAATTGCTTTTAATGTTCCTTTCGCACCATTTACCACTCAACCCTCCATTACCTTCCTTCATACCCCAGCAGGCAACATTCTCCTGCATACCCACTCCTCAATGTTCATCTAATTATCACTTCTGAACTCTTTTATAGTCAAACTTCTTAAACCCAAAATATCTATCAAAAAACTAAAAGAGATGGAATATATATATCCATATGCTCAAACATAATACACTGACACAATGTAGGGATTTCCATCTAAACCCTGGCCCCTGCAGAACATGCCTCTACATGCCTCTACATGCAACCAAAACTTACAAAGACCCACCAATGACAATACCTTAAAACTATTTAACCTAAATATCCAAAGCCTCTTAAACTAAATAGCTGAACTGCATTACTGGATCTCTCCACTCCCCAGATGTTCTCGTTCTCACAGAAACATGGCTCAAACCAAGCATATCCAATAAAGAAGTCCTACCTTTTGGTTATATAATGTTTAGAATAGACTGAGAAAGTGGAAGGGGAGATGGTGTAGCAATAATGGATCAAAATTTCCAGGTTTACCTCTACCCAAATAGCATCCTTAACTTTAGCAAATACAGAAATACTACTCACGCAACTTCGGCTACAGCCAAGCAAAGCCATATTTGTTGTAGCTTTATATATTCCCCTAAACAATAACCACACTCCACTTGAAGACTTTCTGTCCAGGTTATCACAAACATGAAACTAGTAACCTTCATACTCTGTTGTGTCTTTCGGCTTTTCACGGTTAGGGGTCGCCACAGTGGAACTCCGGTCTGCTAATGATTGGCAGTGGATTTTTACATGCAGAGTTGCCAGCCCTGACACACAACCTTCAACGAAGGCACGCCCATTCACGCATGTCTCCACGGAGAAGACGTTCTAACTGGGAATTGAACAGGACAATGTCTTACTGTGAGGTGACAACACTACCGCAGTATAATTACTAATTGGAATGAATTATATACCTCTTTGTCAACTATTCCCTCAGTTTTAAATTTTTTCTCAACTCATTACCACTGCAGTCAAACATTGCAAGGCCAGCAGCTCTACATTAGTCTTAGACTGTATACTGACAACCACGTCAAATAAAATCACTCAAGAAGGCCCTGCTCTTAATTATCTAAGTGAACACTACCCCACCTTTATTTTCATCACTATCAACTAGTTAGAAATCTTAGTGAATACATTGCTGATTCTTTCTGCAATGCCCCGCATCAAGTTAAATGGCATGCTGCTTAAAACGGCTATCCCTAGATGAAGCCACTGCCACCTTTAATTATATCTTCTTAAACCTACTGAACAAGCATGCACCACTTAGGAAAACATGCATGAAATATAAATATACACCCTGGCTAACTCATGCCACCAAACAGGTCATGAGGCTTAAGCACAAGTCTGGAAAATCTGGCAGAATAACAAAACTCTTCCAAACTGCCAAACATACTGCTTTCTACAGAACCAAGTGGAAGCCTTTGCATAAAAGGACAAAAATAATTAGTATGTGAATATTCAGAACACTTCACAAAGTAATCCAAAAATGTATTGGTCCACTATCAAAACATGTTTTCATCCTGGCAGAAAATCCCAACTTAATCCTAAATTAAATGATACAACATTAAACACTTTTAACTCCTGGTTCATCAGTACATTAACCACACTAAGTAGATAAACAACTTCTCAGCCATGCTATGATCAACCTGAAAATCCACCTCAAATAAGCACCATTACACTAAAAATCATCCTCACTGCACTCATCATAAAGCTCCTCCTTAAACTGAAGCCAACTACTCCAGCAGCTAATAACATGGAAGCAGAGCACATCACAGCAGTAGCTGATGCCTTACCATTCCAGTTTCCATCCTCATAAATAGATTAATTAATGAGTTTGAATTTCCTGAAATATAGAAGCAATCATGCATCGTAACACTACATAAGGAAGGGAACTCTACTGACATATCCATAGCTAAGCTTGTCTGCACTCACCATTCCTGGATCATTGTGTGCAGACTCAAATCCTCCAATATATACGCAACAATAATTTCCTCTCATGTACCTAAAATGATTTGCACCCCACCATAGCACTAGTATTACTATTTTATTATTTCTAGACAATGGCAATCAACATTGTAATTCTAGAAAACTAGTAACAGCCATTTTTTGGACCTTACCAAAGCATGCAATACCATTTCACACCCAAAACTTATTCAAGCCTTAGTAGAACTTAACTTACCACACACAACATTATCATGGTTCAAGAGTTACATCAGTAATCATGCCCAATCAATAAGGGGGCAAAACACATTTTCCTCCTTCCTCCCAGTCTCCATAAGTGTCCCCCCAAGGGTCTATACATAGAACCTTGCTATTCAACATATACACAAATAAGCTTTACATTGTTTCATCATCATCCACTGTGATTTCATATGCAGATGATGCTATAATCATTTGCTCTGCCTCCTCCTCCTTGGGAAAGCTACAGATCTTTACTCAGGAATCCTACTCAGCACTAGAATAGTGAACAGATAACACTCACCTTTCACTTATTGCTAAAAAAGTCTTAACTCTTTAATTTCATCTTAAAAAGAGTTCCCATAACTCAAATAGTTTTAATATTTCATCAGCCTACAGCATTAAACTTGAGCAGGTTTTCAGCTCCATGTTACTTGGTATAACAACTGATAATATCAAGTTCGATATACATATACATATACATATACAGTTCCACTTGAAAACAACAAAATTCCAAGACATCGGATGTCATATGGTCGAGACCATATCATCGATATTTTGGAACATCGATGCTTTCAAGTGAAACCAAAAAAAAAGAACTTTTAAAACAAGTGTATGCAGGGGGGCAAAACCCCCTGCACCCCCCCCATGTGGGGGGCTGCACCCCCCACACCGCCCTACTTTAATATACCAACTCCGAGATCGCACTACAGTGGAGTAAAGGGAAATCTCTGTTTTAGCGCTATATGCAGGAGCGCTAAACGGGAGATTTCCCATACCCTGTCTGCAGTGCTATCACAGAGATGGCACATTCACAGACACAGTGTGCAGGGCACCTTGCTGCCCTGCAGAAACACTAGCTTTTTTCCTTTTTTACTTACCTTTTTCTTCCCCTTGACAACATCGATGTTCTAAACACCTGATGATATGGTCTTGACCATATGAATTTCGATGGTTTAGAATTTCGATGTTTTCAAGTGGAACCACATATATATATATATATATATATATATATATATATATATTTATATATATATACATATACATATATCTGCACTAACCTACGTACAGCCTTCTAGGAAATCTTAAGCAATCCTACAATAAAATTAACAAATTCAGTGGTAATTTGTTTAAAAAAATCCCATCACTACATTGCTCTCTTTAAAATGGAATTCACAAACTATGTTAAATTCCTTCAGCTAAATACTGCCCACTCCACACTTCATTGCCAGATTAATGCTCTTCCCCTCATACCCTCCTGCAGTTTTATAACTCTTGCAAATCTCTCTGGTCTAATTATGATCAACAATTTAAATCCCAAAACTCTATAGTTCAATTATATGGGATGCCATGCCCAGCCCACTTAGCAGAATTGAAAATAAGCATAGCTTTAAGAGTAACGTTGATTCTCATTCCCTAAATACGAGATTATCTCTGGCTGACTAACTACTACCCTACCTGCACCTTCTGCTTCAGTATCTCTTCTTACCATCACTCCTGACTAGTCTACACTAATTAATTTTCATCTCTTTATCTAATGTTCATGTTTACTTGCTCCACAAATGCCTCTACCCCATGTACCTGCCACGTGATCAAAGCACTACTGCTTTGGAAATGTTACTGCATTGGGGCACTCAGATATTGAAAACTACTTTTAGCGTTTACTAACCAATTTGCACTTCAATATTAATAACTCATTGTAAAACATGCTTATTATTTAACGTGTTAATTTTTATATGTATGTCTGTAGGTAACTATGAATTATCTTGCTTGACACATCTTTTGCATAATTATTATGCTAGCATAATATGTTTTTTGTTTGTTATGGAGCTTTTCTCCCTGTCCCTCTACCGAATAGAGGCCTTGCATCAGAAGCGCAGCTGGTTCAACTCATGCCCTCGGCCAGTACGAAGAACTGCCATCCAACCCCATCAGCTCTTTGAGTGAAGTGCAAAAAAGCACTTCACTATAATAAGCTGAACTTTACAATGGAAGTGATCAGCTGACAGATGCAGTTACATTTAACCCCCCCCCCCATCTTCCATTCAGGTCCTATTTCTGTGCCCAGCTCATTTTAACCTACCACACAGTCGCTAAAGTTTATACCCTGCCTACATGGAGCACTATGGTGCTCATGTTTTAGTTAAAAAAAGCAATAATAATAATAATAATAATAATAATAATAATAATAATAATAATAATACTTTTCTTTTAAACTCCAGCAAGCTGTTTACTACCAAACAGTTGCTATAGTTTATACTCTGCCTGCATGGAGTTCTAAAAAGCTCAGATTAAAAAAAAAAATATATATATATATATATATATATATATATATATATATATATATATATATATATATTATATATTATATATTACTTTTAAACTGTAGCAAACTGTTTGTTACAGTGTATCAAGCAGTTGCTACAGTTTAGACCATAGAAGTGCTACAGCATTCAGGTTTGATTGCAAGTCCAATACTGGCTTTTAAAAAGCCAGTGTAGCATTAAAGAGAGACCTGATATGGCTGTCTGCAACCCCCAACACTTTGTGGTCAGGGCAGTTAACCCTCTTACCCTGTCCTAGCTATACTACTGTCTTGCATGTCCCATTCAGAAAATCCCGCTAAGCAAATGCAATAAATTTCATAAACACATAAATAAATGCATAAATACAAAGATAAAATGACTGTGTTGTATTGCATGCAGTCATGTAAAGGCACAGACAAAAGACTTTTGCATACTGCATCCCTCCAGATAACATTAATATATTCTTTTTTTTTCCTTGCCATATCCTGATGCT
>NC_056744.1:1189983151-1189993151 GCF_019279795.1 Protopterus annectens
TAAAGCCAAAACTGAAAGGAAGACAAAATGTTTAAATAATACTCTAATTAGCCAAAATGGTAATAGATCACTGGGCCTTGAATCAACATGCATTTTCTGAACAATAAAATGCATGAAACTCTAATGCCTGGCATTAATGACTGAAATCATCTGTGATTCAGCAGAAAACTACAAATTTTACAAATAACAAGGTAAAGATATGAAGTAAAATCAAGGATGTTCTTGCAGAAATAAGGGACAGTATAGAAGCATGCTTGAGCTAAGAGTTAGAGAAGAACACTGAATACTAGATGACAATATTTTTATTTGATAGCTCACAGGTTCTTATTAACAATAACTAGTCCTTGTTTATCTGCATGTGAACTATTCATTGCTCTACTGTTGTCACTTATATGTGTGCTGAAGAAGACAGGATGAATGGTCACATGACAGTAATGTTGCAGCACCTCAGACACAATCAAACTATGCAGTATGACTATGACATAGTAATAGCTATGTGACATTGTCTTGCTGCAGGACATGTTGGCACTCAGGACATTGATAGGTTTCAAACACAGAAGGGAGCTATAAAGGAATGCAACCACATAGAAAATCTAGGTCATGTGACTAAGTTGTGTAAGTGAGTAGCAGCCTACAATGAACAAATAATTCTCACCTGAAGTCACCATGCTTGTTGTCTGCCCAACACTCGACAAAACATAGGGTTATCAGTCATTTGACATCTCTGCATAGTTATATCATGTAGAATACAGGGTTGCTGGCAATCAAAGCAAATACAGAATATGTTTCCATGAAGGGTTTAGAGCTAGGCAGTAACACTTTTTAACTATAAATAGTTTGCAGCATAATAGTGAAGGGAGGAACATTAGCTTTATAGAATCACACAACATGTAGGACATCTTCAAACATGATGCTGTATAATTTATAAATACAGATGAGGTATTTTCGTAATTAATTTCATGCACTTTGGCATAATTAAAGTTTTCTAAGACTTTTCAGGAGCATCTAAAATTTTAGGTTTTGTTATGAATTTCTAATCAGTGTCAGCAGGCCATATTAAAAAAAATTCAACCCTCAGCATATTGTATGTATTTGTCTGTGTGCGTGTGTGTGTATTTGTATATATGTGTGTGCGTGTGTGTGTGTGTATATGGTGGGTGTTATACAAGAACCATGTAGACCAAGTATTTGATCAAGGTCATGATATTGATTATCATTAAAACCAACATGAGAATCTTCTAGGCCAGAACATCTATCATTTGTCAGCCTCTCAAGGGGATGATGATGACCTTTAACCCCACAGCACTTACATTAGTGTAAGTGCCTTAAGAAAGTGCCACACTGCTGAAAGGCTGCTGTCAAAGTTATGGAGCAAGTAATAGACAGCTAGACAGGAGGCTGTAGGGGGGCAGTAACAAGAGACACGAAGATCATGAACTGAAATGGTGACGTTATGCCCATGTCTAGCAGTCACGAAAGTTACTGTGTGGGAAGCTGTCAAACCGCAACTTGACAGGACAAGGGTGAAGTCACACACTGTAGAACCATACTAAATAATTACTGTTTCTGACAATACTCCTGCTTGCAAATAAATTAAGGTTGGATGAAATGTCATGTCAAAATTGAGTGTCTTAATATAAGGGTGGGGGGGGCACTGCAACGCCACTGAGGCACTTGCACGAGCAGATTTGCAAGACACGTCTCAGCAGTCTAACAACAAACAAAGCACTGAAAGAAGGGACTCTGTCCATTGAGCTCATCTCGTTTGTCAAGTTATTCTTTACCATTGCTAGATACTTTCCTACCAACACTTCTACATTCCATTTTGTGACCTCAGCAATGTACAAATTTCTTTTGATAACAACCTTAACTTTCTTTTTGTGGAGCAATTCACAGTGGTACTCAGAAGCTAACAAATGCAACAGAGTGACATATGTCATTTATGTCATGATGGAATATCTATATGTAGTTACAGACTAACATTCTCTTCTGAATGGCTTGCTTGAAATCATAGCTACAATATACAAATTGTCCTTATGACACTGAAATAAAGACATGTGAAAGCATAGGAAAATGCAGGGTAACATGATCATTTCATAACATCACATGGATTTTAACCACTACAAACATGAAGGATGATGTTACTTGGACAGGTAATGTACTTTTTTTAGTGTATTGAGTGTCATTTATGCTTTCATGTAGCCTATCTGGTCATCTAACAGAAATATCCTGTGATCTATGTACTGCATGCATGTCTGCTACAAATAAGGAGCATTTGCCGTTCAAACAGATGGTGCTCTGTGCAGTGGACCAGGGATTAAGAACAAATAGATTTGCATCACTCCTATATGATATTGGTCTTTCACAGTGAATTCATATTTGTCTTCAGACTAAGCAGTGGAAGGTGTAACAACATTTCTGAGCCCTAGTGATTTTGGCTTTCAGTTAATACAATAAGTGCTATCTGTAACTGTCTAAAGTCAGAGCTTGAAGCAGTTATATTTCTGAAATATGGTGACAACAAATTAGGGCCTTGACTGTGACTATAAACAAACTGTCATCAAGTGATTTTTAGTGCCAACATTATAAGTGGTGCAGTCAAAGATAAAAACCTGCAAAACATAGTGAAGACTGTGTGTATGCATATGTGTGTGTGTGCATGAGTGTGCGTGCGTGTGTGCATGTGTGTGTTTGCATATGTGTATATTTGTATGTGTGTTTATATGTGTGAGGGTGTGTGCAAATAAGTGCATCTGTGTAAAAGCAAAGGACCACATATGTGTGTGCTTGCATGTTTGCTTATGAATTTATAATTCTGTAACAGGGTACCCGGAAGAAGTGAGTGTCATTAATGTTGGAAAATTTGATAGCAGAAGTACATTTTAGCTTACATTGCTTATTTTGGAGACAATTAAATTACAGGATACTGCATATGCCTTTGCATATATCTATATCTTTATCTATATCTATCCATATCTATATCTATACCTATACCTAAAAGTAGTCTCCCTGCACCACTTTACTAATACCTGTTAAAACTAACCATTATCCTAACCCTGCCCCTAGCCCTAACCCTGCAGCTTTTCTTTGAAACATCCTTTCTATAACACTACCACTGAATAAGACATTCTAGACGTATAGGAACATGTGTATGCCAACACACATTCACTGCACTAACTCTATTCCCAGTAAAGGCAAAGCACCATTCATGACTTAGCTAGTGTGAGATTGGCTTTTTTTGTCCTGAATGTTTCCATAAAGATATGAAAAGTAAAAAAATCATGGGCATTCAGGGGCCATGTAGCTGAAACACTGGCATGTCCTTAAGGGTTAATTTGCATGGGTCCCATGGGCCTCCACTACAGGAGGTTTAAGGTATTACAGGGTAAAGACTCTCCACGGGATTCATAAAGCTCGGCACAAGGCCGGCGTAAGGCTTGTGCCAGCCGTGCGGCGTATATATATGGAGTAGTAGCGCCATATGCATATTAATGAAGACGCGCAGCCACCACAGCCACGTACATAGGAAATGTGCGCGAGTGCATGGGGCGTATCGAAGTTGCGCACGGAGGTGTGTCAATGTCGGCTGTCGATGAGCAACCTAAACTGCTGAATATTATATTCCGCCTGCAATAGTAATCACACCTATCAGTGTCCGTGGATACTGAAACGTATGCAAAGCATGCAAGATAGCTCTTGCGAACAGAAAATGAAGAAGCAAACACAAATGCATGGTAGGGAATAACGGGTCCCTAACCCTTGAACAAATGACATGGAAAACCGTGTGCCCATAGTCCAACGTAGTGTAGATAGCTATACCATGTGGAAGTGAAACGCATCATATGTTAGCGCGCCGCCAGTAGGTATATCCAGCCCAATGGAGAGGGTCACCAGCTGACCCATAATGTGAGGGAGGGTACATAGTTGGGCAGATGTGTCCATAACAAAATACACGAGGAGAAATGTAGATATATTTAGCGACCGTATGTCCGAATCATATCCCACAAGGCATGTAATAGTCACATACAAAAGGTATGTCCGTATTTCACATACCAAATGTGATAGGAAGCAGAATACGCATGTAAACAAAACAGAAGGAGCATATAAACAGCTACAACAATAAGGACACATGTAGGCCGAAAGGAACAGTATGATCCGTACCATCGACTAAGATTACCACCTGTCCCAGTTTGCGAGCGACAGTCCCTCTGTGGGCAGATGTGTCCTGAAACAAACTCGTAAAAATGGCAAATGTCCAGAGATTATAGGACATACTTATTCCTTAGACTTTATGTAATAGTTGCATTAAACAGTTTCTCTGTACGTATATTACATGAATGTCATAAGAAACAGAATAAGCCACCAAAATGCTACAGGAATAAGCTTATATATAGGCAAGAATTGTAAGCTCTATCTGCCGAACTGACCGTGGGTATGTGTCGGCCTGTAAAATGTGATGTGTTCACTGCAAATGTCACACTGTGGCCAATTGAAAAGGTGGAAACCCTACCGTCGACTGTGGGGAGGCATTGTCCACAACAGTCGTATATGTGTAAGGAATAGCTTGGACATAGGAAAAGGTGCCATCCTACCAATGAGTACAACAGGCTGGCAAAATCAGGAAGTCAGCGGTATAAGCCGAACTTGTATGTGACACAGTCGAATGGGTAGTACCTGGGTATACCAACCAAGTAATGAAATTTAAGTATGGGTGTGTACCTATGTGCGTGAGGTATAGCATGTGGAAAGCAAACATGGCAGGGTAGTCCACACAACCATAAAGGTACCTGACACATGTAAGGTATTCAATGTGTTACTCTGGCCATGTCATTGGTCAACAACCAAAGTAGTGATCTATGGGGTGTGAGGAATTTGCGTGTGAGGGGTGGATGGGTAATGGTAAAATCCTCCAAGGCGATACTTTGTCGTATGCAGAAAAGGTGAACTGGAGGTGTATGAGGGAGCAGCGGGTGAAGCTGAAAGAAACACAAGCACATGTAGAAACAGCTGCAAGACAAGCAGACAGGCCATAGTGTAGAGCACAATCCCACAAACATATGAATATGGAAATGTGCGATACAAATGTATAGATATGTCACTGTCACATACCCACAGATTGGTCCTGATGGAACTGGCCATAACAAATGCAACACACCTGGATGCATAATGGTCTACCCAGCATCCCCTCCACATCACACAACCCGCTCCCATACCAGAACGTCCACCAAATCCAGCCGTACTTGGCCTACTGGTTCGTTGCAGACACAGCTACACATAGTGACCCCTACGCATATGTAGTAGGTAGTGTCACCCGAGGCAGTTTCAGGATTACAAACCATGTATCCCTTGCATGTAAAACCCCCTGCATATTTTTTTAAAGCCAGAAAAATCTTCGGAATCTGTCTTGTTTTGGTCTTGTCAAATTTTTGGGATATCCCTCATGGGATAACTAACCTGTGTAAATAGTAGAATGGGTATGAAGACACGATGTCCAATCTTGTAGATATCTGGAGACAAGTCAGAATGTGCAGTAGAGGTCCATGACACTGTCCAGCCCTAAGTGGTCATGCATAACCTACTACCCAGGATAAAACACCTTACCGTGATGCACGTGTCCCAACACAAATAGGCGGGAGAATATATTGCACACATTCGCATAGTGGCAAATGGCATAAGGTTGATGAAGACACTGACGTAAACAGGATAACCCTGATCAAGTGTGAGGGACACTTACTGTGTTCAGGCATGACCGACCATACCTGTCAACCTGTGTGAGCAAGATATCTGGACAGAGCCGTGAATAAAAGTGAGACAAAGGCCCAAAAGTAGGGACAATTTGTAAAGATAGCTCTTAGAAACATAGAAATTTGATAGAATAACAGTTTGCACATTGGCATCAATGTCCTGAAGAGTATGAAGTCTGAAACCCAACTGTCTGTCATCACGTTCCGACTTCAGTCTTTAATGATTAGCTACTGCTTTACCAGAACACAACAGTGTATTACAGAGGTCCGTCTGTACATATTTACAGTAACAACCTTTCACATTTGTGTAATGTACAACTGCATACCTGTAGTCACTTCATGTCCAAAATAATAATCCCTGTATGACTGAATACAGGAAATAGTCAAATGTGAATGGGAACACCCCTCACCATGGAGTATGGACTGTAACAACCCCAGCCATAATATGTATTGCCAACAGAATAAGCTGCTGACAGGTGCACAAACACCTGTGTCTGTAAACACAGGTAAAAATTCATAATAGGGAGAAACTCCCTGTCAATGTGCTTCGTCTGACATTTGAACTTGGCCAGGGAAGTTCCATTCACCAGGCGGACAAGCCTAAACCCAGATCACTACATGAACACCCTGACAATCAAATACCTGTATGTACCAGGACTATAAGCCCTAGTGTTCTACATATCCTTGGAGTGATTAACTATGCAGCTGAGGTCCACAGCAGTAGGCAATAGAGAATGTGTAATATGTAGTACCGCATTTTTCCCAGCAGGAGAATGGATGCCTGTGTTGTAAGTGAAGCGGTGAGGCATATGTTGATGTAGCTAAGTACTATGGGTATGCATATCAATGAGGCAGAACACCAATAGAATAGTGGTTCCGGCATCCGGCCAATGTGAATGCAGTCCCGGTTGAACTACGACCACAGCACATATAAGTTTAAAGTGTAATGAATGTGTTTGTGCTGTAAACACATTTAAATATGTAAAGGTAAATGTGTGTTTCACATATGTCCGTAAACCGGAATACAGATATGTAACTGTTACGGTCACAATTAGGAAAGGCCACGTAAGCACAAATATTTATTAAACATATGTAACCCACAATAAGGATATGCAAGTGTGCCTGCGCATGTGTAATCCGCTCACAGCATAGCAAATGAATGCTGCTTTCTCCACGTTTTATATATATATATATATATATATATATATATATATATATATATATATATATGGCTCATACCTGTTAACCCCGTAAAGTAAGAAACCAGACAAAGCCATGAAAACAACTGGTACAAATAGGAACAATTACCAAATATTGCCCTAACAAACATAGAAAGTGGATAGAATATTGGTGTTTCACTAGCATGGATTATCTGAAGGGTATGAAGTCGTAACCTCAAATGCTTGTCATTATTTTCCAATGTCAGTCTTTAATGATATGCCACTAATTTGCCAGATAGCCACAAGGTTATGAAAAATGGACCAAAGATAAGAGGCAAACATCTGTACATTCTGCGATAATCTGTAGAGTTGAAAGGTATGATATGGATATATATATCTGTGTATACACATATATCCACAGACTTAAACCAAAGAAATTTATAAAATGAGGAATGTACAGACATATATGGACATATGTATATATGTACATATATATATATATCTATACACACACGATACATTAATAGATGTATACACAACAAACAAACATATGTCCTTGTAGATATAACACATGTACATAAATAGGTCACGGTATAGGTATTATGGATAGACAGACAGACATGCATGAAAGGTGAATACACTGATGCTTTCCAAACCATTGCCCGGAAAGTACCAGTGTGACAGACCTCCAAGTTCTACACTTTAAACATGGATATAGGTGTCCTTTGCAGGACCCCAACAAATGATCCCGTTCTAAGTGTGTACAATAATCATCAATGCAAAGAAGTCACAGCTGCAACTACGATATAGCTGTACATGCAACAGTAGCAGGTGCAAGGGTAATAACACATGGGTCGATAGAATGTATGACGTATGACCTGATATCCGGAGAGTGGAGAGTGCTTAGAAGTGTCTTCATACTTTATTATCGCTCATATTAAATATGTCTAATGAGTACTGTGGAGGGGTGTCAGGTATGGGAATCATGGGTATGCAGAAATGGGCGTAGGTGTTGGTTGGCACAGATTTCTTAGGTCCGCCCCATTGGAGTGATCAATATACCTATGTGTTTATAGCACACACCTATATTCTCCAAAAAGGTTGAACCCATCTACTGGATATTGTGTAAACCATTGGGGGAAGACATAGGGACTTATATCAGTGTCATGTAGGCGATTATCATGGATGGACATGCGTACGACCAAGATGGTAACCATACCTTCCAACCTTTCAGAATAAGACAGCTGGACAAAGGCATAGTACATGAAATACAAATAGGGACTATATTAAATATACCCCAGACAAAGTCAGAACGTTGATAGAATAATGGCGTAGTCAGGAGTATGAATTTTATGAGGGTTATTAATCATGAAATACAAATGTCAGTCATTATTATCTAACTTCACAGTCCTTAATGCCTTGCCAGTAATTTACCAGAAAGGCACATTATTATGAAAAAAGTAACAAAATCATAGGTCAAACCTCGGGACATTTACCCATAATGTGTACAGGTGAGAGGTATGAAGGTAACCCGTCCTAAATAAATGTACAGAACTAGTGATACTAGGTGGACAGGTGAGAAGAAAGACGTCAGGACAAATGACAAAACATGTACAAGTCAAAAGCATGTACCTCGACAAATGTGAATGACAATGTATGCCCTGTGAAAGTCAATGTGGAAGGTTAATAGAATCAAAAGAAATGTGTCCCTCAGGGTGTCATGCAGTGTCCCTGATACAGTGTCCAGTCCCCCCACAATCGCACGTGAGTTCTGCCACTGACGGAAAGCGCAAATACCGATGAACACATAAGGTACATGATAGAATAATAAGTGTGGATAAGCACCTGTTGGCTCTTTGTGAGGAATACAACCCTCTGGGTGGGTGTGTCCTGCAATAGGAATGTAATGGCATCTTTCCTGTGATGCCACCATATATTGTGTGTATTGGTGTAAGAAAATGATATCCTGTATCAGAAACAGATATATGTCAGAGGAAACAGTATTATCGACTGCAAGATAACTCAGAAGGTATTAAAAGTGCTGCAGTAGAAAGTTCAGTATTGACCACAAGTATGTGCTGACATGTCAAATGACACAGCAGTCTATATAAAGTACCTATAGGGCTGTCACCTTTACAAATGATGACAGTGGGAGCTGCTCTGTAGAAATACCAGACGTAGCAGGTCACAACATACCCACAGCCATGCATACACCACAAATAGACATAGCACACAGCAAAGCCTAGGCCATGATACACGACGCCTCCGGCATGTACGAGTAGAGTGAGAGTAGAGCAAGGAAAGATGTCTGCCAAGCTATTAAGCAAACTCCTGTAGGGGCGTGTAAGACCGCCCGTAACATGAACGTTGCACTGACAATGTTGGGATTTGCAAAATACCCCATTTGCAGGTGAAAGCTATGCAAATTATGTAAATACGCGATACATGAAACAGTAAGCTGTCCGTGCAAGAGCAGAGTTATGTGCAGAAATGTACCCGGATGTTAAGTGAGTAATGTTCTACACGTTGCTAAACGGAGCAATGACAGCTGCAAATACAGTATGAATACAGTCGAAGAAGCATGCCAATGTCCATAGATAGATATATACACACACACACACAACACACTTGGCAGGGATGGGAGCAGAACACAGACATAACCACTGTACCACACAACAGCATTATGCAGTTACAGAACACGCTACCATGATTAGTAGATCACAGCATACACACAGGCATACGTCTAGCCTGCAGACAGCAGCATCAAAGGCAAAGATGCCACACAGATGTTATGGAGAGTGAATACTGTAAAAGCAATGTACTGTTGTCATGCAGCTGGAAACACACACACACACTTGGCAGGGCTTTGAGTCGAACATACACCTACCTACCCTATCACACTACAGCATGACGTATTTACAGAATGCGCTACTGAGATTACAGAACACAGCAGTCCCAGAGGCATACTTCTAGGTGCATGTCATCATCCGCAAAGGCAAAGACGCTGGTAGGAAATATCTGTGGTGTGAGGTGTCTGAAAGCATGACTGAGTCCCTAGGCGTACGAAAGCATGCGCGTGCGCACAAACACACACAC
>NC_056744.1:1189998151-1190015651 GCF_019279795.1 Protopterus annectens
GCAGGGCTGGGAGTTGAACATACACCTACCTACTCTATCACACTACAGCATGATGCATTTACAGAACGCCCTACTGAGATTACTGAACACAGCACTCCCAGAGGCATACTTCTAGGCGCGTGTCATCATCCGCAAAGGCAAAGACGCCAGTAGGAAATATCTGTGGTGTGAGGCATCTAAAAGCATGACTGAGTCCCCAGGCGGACGGGAGCATGCACGCGCTTGCACACACACACACTCACACACACACACACACACACACACACACACACACACACACACACACACACACAGACACACACACACTTGGCATGGCTGGGAGTCAAACATACACCTAACTACCCTATCACACTACAGCATGACGCATTTACAGAACATGCTACCGAGATTACTGAACACACCACTCCCAGAGGCATTCTTCTAGGCACATGTCATCATCCACAAAGACAAAGACGCTGACAGGGATTGTATAGAGAGTGATCAGTCTGAAAGCATACAGACATATTACTGTCCCACGGTAGATGTAGACAAACACATGGCAGTGGTGTGATCGGGGCAACTAAAGATTTACGGAGCACTACAACAGCAATACATAGACACAGGACACACCACAGACAGTACACCCTTCAAGGTAGTTGACCAGTGTGTACTCCGGTAGGCATCCATCCTGACATTGAAAATGGACATCTGTTGCCTGGATGACCGCCATCGCTATACAGGATGTCAACAGCCATGCCCATGCACAGAGGGACATCACCGACACAAGGTGTCACTGGCCATGGCCACACGCTTAGTAATACACGTCCGTTCTGACTGTACTGTGTGTCAATCTACACAACGGCATACTGGGCATCCTCACACACTTAGCAGTTGCAAAAGGCCGTCTTGCATGCAGACAGAGTCTAAACATGCAAGGGCTCAGTTTTGACTGTCCTGTGTGTCCATCTACACAACAGCGTACTGGACATGCTCACACACTTAGCAGTTGCAAAGAGCCGTCTTGCATGCAGACGGAGTCTAAACACGGAAGGGCACAGTAAGGTATACCTGTCCCCTCACACAGGGCGGGCACTCACATGCAGTGACCAGTACACACGCAGGTGCCATCACAGCTGTCACAGATGCAGAGACGTACACACCGCAGTCTACACTGTAGCCCTCAAGACATCACCATGTTGTTGTTGCAGCAATACACAGCCATACATTACCACAACACCGTGTGACACATGACCAGTGGACTGTACAGAGGTCTACAGCAATTGTGCAGAGTACACATGTACCGACAGGGTTCCAACAGGTGTTATGCATTGCAATGATACCACTATACATGACCAGGTCAGCTCAAGACATACCAGGGGCCCTGGATCTTACACAGCTGTGACAGATGGGTGTTGCTGTACACCAAAGAACACACATGTTTGGATATGTCATACATGTGCTTGCAGTGGATGTGTGCATGGACCACGCACACAACACATATGTACATAGCATAGCTTTTGCTGTCCCCCGTGCAGAAAAGTGGCTTAAGCAATCATACACACGCAAATGGAAGGTGGGTCCATGTCTGTTGAATGTTCACAGTACAGGAGGTAGCAATGTTGACCGAGGACACATTCCCCTGTACTAGTCACCCATGACACCCGTGATGTCATACCACAGTCCATGTGTTATGTATGTCAACAGACATGTCCACCAATAGCAATGCATACAAACATGGCTACTGGAGACGCATGTAGGACCAACGCACATGTACAATCTGTACTGTGCATGCAGCAACCATGCATGTGCAGTGGCTGATGTCTGTAACTCATCTGTCCCTAACTACAACATGCAGTTGCAATGCAGCCCCATCATTGACACCTGTATATGGTGACATACTGACAGTACGGTTGGTTGTACATCACGTATGGAGGGATGTGTGTACATAAAGTGGTGATCCACCTGTTTAGATGGATGTTTGCAGGGGATGACTTACAGGTGTCACATGACATCCTACCATGACATGTGCAAACAGTACGCTATGTCACTGTTACTTGACGGTGATGACATAACACTTACACAGCGGTCAGGTGTTACCGACTGTACATCACATGACACCTGTAACACTTACATCCTCCCGTGTGCATATAGCAGCACAATTGCTAGACATAGCGTTGGTACACATAATGCGGACAATACCGCTGCATGTCTGTCAAACGTCTCATCATATGGCAGGTGTATCATTCCCAGCACTGCCATGTGTGTCTGCTTGTGTGACCACATGTGCCACATATGGTGGGGATTACATCCCAATTGTTACACACCCCTGTACACCGTTGTAGAGATATGTACATACTGCAGTGTGGAAAGCATGACGTCGGCAGGTGTGGTGCATCACACACATCGGCTATCCGTATACACATTTGTGGTCACCACAGTGTGTGTGTGTGTGTGTGTGTGTGTGTGTGTGTGTGTGTGTGTGTGTGTATGTATGTATGGCTGTCTGGTGCTTGGTATGAGGGTGTATGCTACCATACAGTGAAAACAGGATCACTAACCCCTCATGGTGATGGAGTCTACTACCCTGTTGATGCCATCAGTCCCAGCCATACTGGCTACCTGTGCATGTTCCTTCTCTGTGTCACATCGTGTGGGTGCAAAGTACTGTGAGGGTGATGACCACATAGGCAAGGGTCCTCACCTCAACACTATGGGGTGTGCGTTATAGTGTTGTATACCCTGTGAATGTGGGCATGTTCCAGTAATATGACAGGGTATTACTGCTACACAGTGTGGCCTCATGCTATCAAGTGGTCTCTAATGTCATCATTGGCCAGACTGCTGTGTACAACCCCTGCACCATGTCAACATACCTGTAATGTTTCCTGGTATGTATGTCACGTCTCTGGCTGCTGTAGCCTGTTCAACTGACCACATGCTTCAGGTGCAGTATATGTGCAGACATCTGTGTCATGTTAGACTGTCCAATAGTCAGGTTGAGGGTACGTTTAGCATGCTGATATTGCCATACGAGCCTGTGTGTACTCCACAGTTACACATGGGGGACTGCAAACACTGCTACCTGTAGACACATGCCAGTACACCATAGGAGGGAACCAGGGCATCATTACCAACATGCTGTTACTGTTGTAACCGAGACACATACTGTGAACATATCACAATGCATGCTGCACCTGTACTACATGGTATGTCTGGTGCATGTCGACATTACACAACCGATGTCATATACACGTCTCTCACTATTCACACACAACCAATGCAACATACACTTCCCTCACTATGCATACACAAGTGATGTAAGATACACCTCTCACTATTCTGTTCACCCTGTGCATCAGACCATTTGAGCATATCCCTGCACCGATGGTGTGGATGACAGGGATGTGGCACAGGCTTCATCATATGCACAGGGTGATAATGTTTGCCAAGGTCATAGGCTGCACCACTGGATGACATCATGTGTGTGGGTAAGGGCCGGTGATTTGATTGGACATGTCTGTTCAGTATGCATGTGGGTGTTGTGGAGCCCTACAGTTGTGTTTGCTGTGTGCGTGTATGTGTGCACACAGTTCTGTCATTTGTGAGGCCTACACAAGGGTATTATCGACAGCTCCAGATTGTACAGACCAGGTTGTACAGCTCACTGTGTCTGGACACAGCCACGTGCCCTGTGCCTGCCAGGGGTTGCACGGGCACTACCAGGCGGAGGTACAGAATGGCTACTGTCTGACAACACATGGCCACTGGAACTGTGTCCCCGCTGGGAACATCCAGGGCCACGTCCACATGGCCTGCTGTGTCCTGGTGTGGACAGCGCAGCACCAGCTGCACTGCTACTGCTACCGGCACTATGGGAGTGGCCATGTGAGGTGGCACACTCACGTTGACCTGCACTAGGTGGTGTAGCTGGCCTATGTCCACGTGGCCTATGCCTCACCCTTACCAGATGTTCCAGCACAGATAGCTCACCCTCGTGGATTGCCATGCCACAGTCAAGGATTCTGACCATGTCACCCAATCGCCTGTCCAGAACATCAGCAATCTGCTGTTGAGCACCTGCCAATGCCTGGATGTTGTTGTTTAGGGTACAGATAGCAGCCCTCTGCAGTCTCTGCCCTTCTTTGTTCTGCCGTTCGGCATGTGCCTGTGCCGCCATTACAGTCTGGAACATGCGTCTGGTGATTCCAGCTGCTGCGCTATGTCCTGCAGGTGCATGTCTGCCAGAGATCCTCCTACGAGCAGCATCGGCCACATGCCTGTGTGGCACATCTGCAGTCAGTACACTGACACCATGGTGTGGAGACACACCTTCTGTAGCCACCACATGTTCCGGTTCAACACTAACAGACACTGACTGTCCTTCTTCTATGGCCACTGGTGATGTGGTATGTGTTGGCAGCTGAACTGTGTGCGGGGAAGAGGGGGGCATAGCTGGGATGGAAACCATTGGCACAGATTCAGCCCCTGACAAACCTGCCTGTACCTCATGCATATGTTCATCACTGCTAGCATCTGTGGAGACACTAACATCAGATGGACCGCAGGAGGGTAACGCACCTACATCACCTGTGAATGCAAAGAAAGACTCTAAATTACAATAGTCACACACTGACACACACACTCACTGACACACACATGCACTGACACACACATACTGACACACACACACTGACACACCATGCATGTGATATGACAGATGGCATACAGCATGCTTGTGATACAGCTGACAGCATGTGGCTCAGACATCACTAGTGTTTGTAAGCATACCCCCTGGAATGCACACTACAGCAAGCAGGTGTCATATCATTATCCATGCAATTCACACTATCATGGTAGTATGAATGCATCCCCATGATACACCATGTGGACCAGAACAGGATAACAGTACACATGGATGACGTGACCTTGACATGTAATCTGCTGACGTGTGCATTAACATGCATACATGTCTGACACAATGGTGTCCTGACACATGTACAGTGTCGTACTAGGTATCACATTGCGATGTTGTCCGTATGCCCTACAGATAGAATGCATGTTGAGAAAATGTGCATGGGCATGGTAGGGGACTGTGAGCCATCTACATTGCTGTACAGTGTGAAGTACAGACAATGTGCCATTGCATGGCATCATGAGGCGTTTATATTGCTGAACAGTGCATAATATGTACACATTGCATATCCAGAACTGCATGCATACCCATGACATACCTGTGGATTGTGACCCACGATGCTGAGGTGTATACACACCACACCAAACCATGATGTGTCATGTGACAGGTCACTGGAGGACATACAGATGACACCCCTGCATGATAACTACAGAGTGTTAGCTGCCTGGCAACCATGTCTACACATAGCGGACCTGTCACGTCACCATTTCACACATGACGTTGATGTACCACACACACAAGGTGCACAGCTAACAGTGATGTCCTACAGCAGCAAGGGAAATGTACAGTATCTGTGGCCTGGTGTCACTGTCAGTGGAAGCTGTAAAGGTGACTACTGTCATGCTATGACACAGGCATCAGGTTCAACACATCTTATGAGGTAGACATCAGTGACACCTCTACTAGCTGTGCACAGGCATTTAAGATGTGCAGTGTACCACATCACCTGTACAATCGGTCTAGTAGGGCTGTAATTAGACCATGTGTGGACAAAGTGAGACAGGGTGTATCCACATCACATCTACTGTGTGGCTACGTGTCTCTGGCCATCCCCCATGGCCATGTGTGCACATGTGTTGGTCATATGTGTGTGATGGCCATCTATCACACATGTCTGTGATGTCCCATATG
The DNA here is from genome assembly GCF_019279795.1 of Protopterus annectens. Taxonomy (NCBI): domain Eukaryota; kingdom Metazoa; phylum Chordata; order Ceratodontiformes; family Protopteridae; genus Protopterus; species Protopterus annectens. The sequence goes on from NC_056744.1 coordinate 1,190,003,955, forward strand.
ACATACACCCATAGATGTCGGATATGTCACCATCCGCAGGGCTATGCAGACAACAGGTGTATGTGTGGTATGTGGGGTATGGGTTATGGGAAAGTGTGACAATATTGCAACCAAAACACTACATGTCTGAGACATGTCGGATGGCACATCACAATGTTTGAACCCCATTGCAGGGGCATATAACACAATGGTGACGCCTGTGGGCTGCCCATATCACTGCTCACTGTGTGGTACTGTTTTGTGTACCATACATTTTGTTCCACTGTATAGTACATATGCCTCCATTGTAGAACACCTCCATCGTTGTATGCACAGCTGGACACACATGTAGCAATGACAAATACTGTGGTTTCATGTCTGTGTGTCATTTCATTTGTATATATTGCACATGGGTGGCCTGTGCGGATGATGGGTGATGCGACCTGTATATCATATCTGGAATGAACATCATGTGTACAAGTATTAACTGGCCACATGGCAAATAGATCTATGCTTTGACATGCCTGATACCGATGACAGTCTCACCTGCAATGGACTCTTGTCTGTGTGGCACACCAGAGGTACCTGTATAGGGGTGACACAGCAGTATGAACATTATCCATGACTGTATGACAGCCACAGTGTGCACTGTGCAAGTTAACACATTTGCCTGTACAATAGCATATAGTAAGCACATGTGTGCATACCATACCTCTCAACCTCTTAGAACAATAAATCTGGACAAAGCCTACTATGATGGGGGACAAATAGGGACAGATGTTAAATATTTCACTTACAAACTTAGAACGTTGCTAGAATAATAGGTTTGCATGCACATGTTTTTTACAAGGAATGTGCAGTCGTAAGCACAAATGTTTGTCATCATTTAATTACTCCAATCCTCAGCTATTTGCCAGAAAGGGACAGATATTAAGGGGAACACACTGACAATATGAGGCAGACATCTGGACATTCTGCAAATACCTGTACAGTTCAGAGGTATGGTGCATACACAGGGTAGCATACTGTAGTATGCAGCATGTGTGTCCACATACCTTGCATATGTTGTTACATTACATGATGTACAGTGACACATGCAACTACATGGGATATACTGGCCATATGTTCAGTACTGACTTACCAAGCAACTTCAGGCTCATTGGTTGGGAGACACCCACCTCCATGATGGCAGGTAGTGTTTGTGGGAGCTGTTCCGAGGGTGTCCCCAGACTGGCCAGTAGCTCCTCTGTGTGTGTGTGAGTGGAGGCTGGGTTGGTGGCCCACCACCTGTTCCACCTTGTTCCCCAGCGATTGCAGTGGCACACTGTTTTGCATGACATATCAAGTCCATGCAGTGTCTGCGCACCTGCTGGTAGATGCGGTTGTGGCCACCCACTTCGTTGACCCTCCTGTGAAGATCCTGCCACAGGTCATCCCGCTGCTGTGCATGCTGTGGCACATGGCTAAATAACACCTCATAGTTCTCATGGAGGTACGGGATTAGGACATCATCCTCCTGTCGGCTGTAGGTTGGTAGGCGTGTACGAGGCATTATCTGTAAGACATGATGAAGGTGACAGGTCACATTTTCAGACATGTACAGTGATACCGCTGCACATACATTTCTAGTACATCTGCACAGTTATCTTTGCAAATCATCATGACACTAACATGACTGGCATGTACGTGTCTCACACATGTAACACCCATTATGCATTGGATATCATCTCCATATATGTGTGTCACCTCATTACAGTGTTCATACTGCATGTGACTGCTGTCTTCATGTGGGCATGTCTGTTTGCCTGCACTGATGTTCTTACCTATCTGCACATGCCCGGATGTGTCCACGGTAATGCTGTTGACCTTGATGCTATGTATATGTCACATATCAACATAGACACAGCCTTAATGGACTTGGGCAGTGACAATGCACCAAGTACACATGGAAACCTGTATATGCATCTGTTTGGCCATAGACATCTACACTGCACTGTACAGCTGTTCAACATCCTGCCATGGATCGCCTGTGTTGCACATGTGATAGACATGGGACAATGGCTAGTCGGATGTCATTTGCAGGTAAGGTTATCGGCTATAGCATGTACAGGCTGGGTTTACTAGCTGTATCCGACACCCATTACGCCACTTTGAGGGGCATCAGTGACACATTACTGATCCAGACAGTTGATACTACATCTACCATACGGCTATCATACCATGTATGACAGGGATGATATGTGCAGCTATGTGGACAGGGCTGCATGGTATGGTGGGAGTATGTCACAGGTATGACACAGGGATCTGTCCAGCATGTGGCCATCGTAGTCATAGGACGGTGGTTGTCCATGACGTATGTCTTTCAGATCAGGCTATGGACATGTAGCATGTCCAACAGCATAGTGTGGCATATGTCTGTATGCAAGGTGGATAGCATGCTGCATACTGGAGGTGAGTATTGTGGAGGCTGGTATCGGCCATCCACACATGGCCCTTACCCCTGGAAGGTGATATGTATTCTAATATTGGTCACACAGGTGCTGTGTATGCCTGTCCAATGATCTCCATGCTCATGGATGCCACCCTGCCATGTCATGGGTACCTCGGATGACTACCTAAAGGGCCATGGAGACATCTCCAGCTCAGGGAGGTGTACTGCACAACACCATCCCTAACACAGTGTCCATAATGTTGACCATAGCCTAGGTGGTACTTAATGGGTACAGGGATATTCCCCTAGCGGTGACATTGCTGATATCATCCACTAGAATGTGCACATATGTCACACACCTCACACACACAGCCCATTCTGTATGTTGTTCACAACACTCTGACAACTGTTGCCCATAGGTCATGGCCATTCACATCCTCACATACACAGATGGCTGACATTTGTCTGTGTGGTATGGGCTACAATGACGGTGGGATGCAACACATTAACCCTGGTTTACTGTAGCTGACACCGGTGTGATATGCACATGTCACTGTAGCACCTTTAGTAGTTGTGAGTCTGTCAACAGGCCACTGGTAAAACACTCCTGTGACATACAAAGGCATTTGTAGTCAAACATCCGTACTGTCTTGTACCTCTGTACTGCTAACATCTACACTGATAATGGTTCATGGACTTGCAGACCATACCTGGCAGTGTTCTGATGCGGTGCCACCAGTTATGACTGTCGTCAACACTTGTGGGTTGATATTATCCAACAACCTATCTGTATTGTATGGGCATGCTCGGCACTTGTTCAGAGCTTCTTGGCACATTATGAGCTACTGCTTAGTATAGCACCCATTCCACACCAGTCCTCACAGGTACACTGTCTGCCCATACATTTCCAGCTTGCCTACAGTACAACAGCTGTCATACACACATCACTCACATATCTCGTGAGACATGGTGGTTTATACAGCATGTCCACCTGGCACATACCAGTTATATACTGGCATGTCCAACTGGCACGTACCAGTGCTATTGCCTGTCTATATGATGACTATGTTGTACATGTGGCAATAGAGCTATTCTCATGTGCAAAGTCAATGCACACCTCCAAACAAACAACAGTACAGCCTGTGGGGGATGCACACATGCAGCCCTGCTGGGGGTTATACTGTCACCAACCCTGACTGTACCTGACAGTCATGTGGGGATGTGTAACATTCACAAAACACCCCACTTATCACATAGTCCCACATGATCCCCACCACAAGCCACACATATGGAGACACCTTGTGCATTACCCCTCCATACTCTGTGTAGGCACCAATGGCAGCCCACATCACCAAACACAACCACACCAACCTATAGCCCACAGACACATGTGCCCATCACATACAGCCAATAGGGTGTCATAACATACACAACACACCTGTCATAGGTGACTCTGTCAGCGGTCACACTGCTGTTCCACTCAGCAGGCTACACAAGGCGATAGTCACTTACATCCTGCTGTCGGGTAACTGGTTCTGCAACATAACCTATGCACCCATGCCACACCTCAGCAGGTACGATGTGACTGTCATTTTCCATGTTAGTGTGACTGATGTTGTATCTCAGGGCACAGACTACGTGTGAAGGGACATGCAATAGCCCACCAGTCTTGTAGCCCTGATGGTGTGGTCTGAGCCCTGGGGAGCATTTTGCAGTCATCTGGACCTGTTACCACTGTACAACGACCGACTGTGTCACTCCAATAGTTGCCCATGCTTCTGCTGTCATTCCACAGGTGTCTGGTACCTGTCCACTTTGACAGACCTGGTCAAACAACATGATGCTTTGGCACAATTGACCTGCACCTGTCAGCCCTGGGAGTATGGATCACATGTTGGACCCTTGCTGCTTTTATACTGCCTGTCTTGCACAGTGTCCAGTAACAGTCACCACCAGAACAGGAACTGGCTAGCGAAACATGTGGTCATGTAACACAATGCTTGACATCATCCTCTGTGATGCACACAGGCAAGGCACACCTGATACTGCACCACTTCTGTATCTCTGCAGTGACTGGAACCTGCCTCTAGGCTCTGCAGAGCACACCTGCAATGACTGGTTATAGACAGACCGTACCTCTCAGGCATGTACCTGGACTGGCACACCTACGGCTGAGGTGTCCCCATATTCCACTATGTTGTACACACATCCTGGCTGGTTACTTAGCACAATGCATCACAGGTGCTCCACGTGCAAATAACTGTGTCTGGAACTGCTATACACAGTGTTACAAGCAGCGGATTCAACACACCCCACGGTTACCAGACCTCATTTCATGGTGTACTGGACAGTTGGGCTCATACTGCTGCTACTGATGTGAGACTGACAGTAACCCACACTTAACTGTGATAGCCACACATGTACCGACACATTAGGCGTACGCTGTCCGTGAGTCATAACCACCACTTGGCTGGATCGACCTATATACACCACCTCCAAGACCAACAGTATCCTTGACATGGACACTACCAACAAGTGACTGCTGTTCCACACCTGGGGTTATCCCCTCATTGGTGGAATCCGAACATATGCTACTCACCCTTGTTAGCCACATACCGGCACCACACACTTCACGACATACACAGCACAAGAGTACTACAACACCTACTACAGATATCTTATGACACCGGTAGTTGACGTCATGACACACGTGCAGGTGGACAATGCACATACAAACGCTGAGACATACCCCAGTGCACTTCATTAGCATGTACACGACAAAATGGATCATGTTATTCCACACAGAGCCATGATGGTACACACCAGATAACAGACGCCACTCTTAAGTGCAGTTCCATGGACATACTTTACAACAACAGGTGGGGGCTGTTACACAGTGGTGTACATTCCCATGGGTGGGGTAACTCACTGGTCAGCCTTGGTAGGGCCACGGGATCCCTCATCACATACTCCATAACTAGCTACGTACACATTACTGCGACACATTCCGGGATGTACCACAAGGCATTATGATGGTATGTCAGTAGTCATTGGCAATACCCACATCTGCTCACACATACAACTGTCACTCTGGAACATGACAGAAACAGGTGATGTTGGCAACATGCTGTCTGATGGCTTCAATGCTAACATTACACCCTCTCACTCCCTACGGGGCCACATTCCTTGCAGGAACATTGCGGTGTCCCTGCGATCACACCTACACAGTACTGACCTGCACTCTATATGTCCTGGGACACTGGCCCCTTGTCACCCTACAAAATCCCAGGCTGTGATGCCCACAAACCTCTGAACGACGTCTCCCCACGGGACACCATATTCAGTAATAGCCTTGTACCAGACATTGTGGCCCCTGACTGGCACACAGCAACAGTTACAATCCACACAGGTGGTGCCACAATGCACGACTGGAACTATTGCCCTACACACCTGACTGGACTGTTCTGCGCGTCTATAGGGCACATCATCATGGACATCATACGCTGAGACTTTGTTGTGCTCCGGTCCTTTGATGCCAGCCAGGTTGGTCTTCCTGGGGCCACAGCATGCCTCCTACACCTGGTGAACTCCTTTTATACAGTGACCAGAGTAGTTGATAATGACACGGGGGTCCACATAGCCTACATTGTCCTCTCACTGCCTTTCAGCACCATTCTCCATTCTGGTATTGACAACATACACATCCACCTGCACATCAAACATATGTCTCAGGATGTTATGCAAAGTGGCTAATGGACAGGACACACACACTGAGGGTAGCATACCATATCACATACTGCATTTCAGTTATACTTGGCATACCACAGTCCTCAGTCATGGGGCCCTCATGTTCGGTATATACTTCCCTGAGGTACAGGCTACCACAGAGGGACCTTCCCTGCCTAGCTTTACAGACCACTGCATACCAAGCACCGTTGTTGATCCACCAGCTGATACTGACCCCATCCATATGGGTGTCACTGTGACGGATACCTGATATGAACATCATGGCCTCAACCTGCATGACACTAGGTATGAACATCACCTTTGCAGTACACCATCCACCCACTGGTTATCACATAGGTGTTAGTCCCCTACATACATGTCGCATTGTACGTGTTCATACTACACACGTATATTGCACACACTCCTGTGATTACCACATTGCCACTGTGGCGTGGATATTTCTACGTGTCCACACTTGTCTGTACTGGGTGTGTAGCTGGTACATAGGCACCCATTGTACCTCTCAACACTGGACTTATACACATATTCAAGGGTACAACACCCCACTTAGGATGTACCTTACACAACAGCTACAGCTTTACATAACACAACATTAACACGCCATGACTTTTATTGAGCTACGACAGTTAAAGTATGCGGCTGAAGTACAGACACCACGTCTGTACACATTTGCGGACTACATACTCAGGGGTGACCTCTGCTGCAAAGACAGGGCCCATGTCTGCAACTATGTTAATGGATATACTCCGCATACGCGACATAAACAATAGCCACTGTGAGCATCATGCTCATGGATATGTGCACACACGCAACAATGTGTGGGATGTGCTTGGGGGTTGCATTCCCAGACCGGACACTCACCATGCTTTGGAACAAGATTCCTATGTACATCACGCAGGGACACTCAGTAGCACTGTTCATGTGATACCTCACTTGGTGGATGGTGGACACATATACGCCAGGGATCACTGCAGTGGCTGTACTGTGCAGAGGTGCAGGTTACACATGGCTCTTCTGTTCACAGGACACTACCCTAGAGAGGTGCCACTGGTGTGAACACTGTAGTTGTTGTTACACATAGACTTGCCAGACTGCATGGTACCCCACTATGAACGTGTGGAGCTATTACATGTCCTTTGTGCATGGTTACTGGAGTAGCCCTTCCATTTAGATTAGCTATCAAACTATTATAATGTCCTGTGACTACAGGCCATATGTATCCTGTTATTGTACAAGCCAATCATGTTCTTGTTTGTCTGTCACATCTCTTCTGCTATTCTAGTATGGGAGAAATGTTTGCGTCCTTTGCAAATGAACAGAGTGTATTACATTATTTATTTCATCATAACTGTTTATAAATAAATTAATTAAATAATGCTACTCACATCACTATACGATACCTTTAGTATGCATAATATGCCTGTTCTCCTGTGTAGCATATCTGACATATCAATCTACTATACTATACATTACACATATTTTACATGGTATCCCATAATGCAAAGCATACTTGCACAGTGGGACCACCTTAGACATGTCATTGTCATTATATGCCCATACACATGCGTACTGTTACAATATATCAACATATACTATCCCCTGCTATGGCACGTACTTGTTGGACATACCCTGCCACTGATGGCGGGTCGTATGGCATTGTTCTGTTTAAAGCCCTCATGTTGCATCCCTTGTGGTGTCTGTGCTGTTTACCTTGTGGCCCACTACTGGACGCACAACTTCTACAAGCGTTAGTATGATCGGCAAGACATCACTACATAAATACCATTTCCCACTTTATGCATTGCGGACACTTTTAATTAATGCAAACCAGGCTATACATACACTGACATAGTTAATACAGAACATGTTATACATACAGTTACATACCGAGTGTTCTACATACCTTGATATCGTTCTGGTATTTCGTCTCTATCTCACTGTTCTGTATCACTCTTTAAACTGTTTTACGGTATGAGCATACAGTTTGCATATCTGGCAAGTCATCCTTATATACGTCGATACCTGCAACATGTGGTTTACTGCTGCCAGTTGGTGTTCCTGTGTGACTAATTACGTGCACATCAGCTGTGCAGCTACTCCATTTGCCAATTACGTGGCAACAATGGGGTATAATTGAATTCTCCACTTGGGCGTTGGCCATTTGCCCTACCTTCGGGGAGATGGCCTGTATCGTGTTTTGTTGTGTGTAATTGCAACTGCTATGTGTAGAGCCAAGTGTAGTTTGGAGTCATGTCCCCCGTGGATTGTGTGTGACGGCTTGAGTATGTGGTTCTACATGTGACTGTACCTGTCATCGCACCCGTCTGATAATGGACTATTGCAAACAACACCCGTAACATCGCCATTTGTTCCATTATACAACGGATACAATTTTACATGGTGCCTTTAAATGTGTCTCTCACAAGGTATGTTAATGTTTCAGCAGATGTAATTGGCTAACTGGATGTTTGTGCTGTGATTACGGTCTGTATTGCTATTGTTTCCAGTGTGGGTGATGTAGGCGGGTGTACTTAATATATACAGTTTTGTGGGGCTTGCATTTCTACATAGTCCATATATATGTGTGTGGGCTCCTTCCCTAATTAAAGAGCTATCACTTAGTAGACTTCTGTTACGGGATTTTACATTGGGCCATTGTTAATTGGTTTCTATATGGTATGCAGGTGAGGCTGATACTTCCATACCTCCGGATGTACAGCAATATGTGCAGGGATATTTCTAAATGACAGCTATCCTGTGTATGTCTGTCCCAGATATTTGCAGTCATTGCAGTGGTGTTGGTGTCAGACCATCTGTGGCATGGCTTGCCACCTTTTCATATGGCCATAGTTGGACACTTGCGGGTCGCACAGTGGTGTTTACAGGCTGACATATAGCCACGGTCAGTACACAGGATAGCACATACTTTTATCCTCATTACATACGTATTGTTCTTGGACCTTGCCTACTTATCATTTTGCATGTAACATTTCCGTTTCTTACATACAGGCATGACTATTTCCTGCAACTATTGCATAATATTTGGTACATGCTAATGTCCTACACTCTCGGACAGTTGCCCTTGTAATGTTTCATGTCAGGACACACCTGCCCAGGGAGGGGCTGTCCCTCCCAATGTGGGACAGGTGTTTACCGCATGCCTACGGCTAGCTATACCCGCACCTACCATAATCATCTACCTCCGAGTTGGCACCTACAGACACACGATGTGGACACACACACACATTACAGTCACACAGAAACGCACATGGCACCCTCAATACACACATACACAGGCTACATCACTCACAAACACAGTTGTACACGGTACCTACATGGACCGCACTGCCGGCAGCGGTGACTACATGTCCTTACTATCGTCATAATATTGCTCGCGGTTCTACTGTTCCAGTACTGTGTTCTTTCTGTCTTTCAGCCTCGTGGTTACGCGTGTCGGTGTGTGACACGTTCCATAGTTGGCAGTATCCTATTTATTTGTACCTCCAAAGTGTTTTGAATGTCGTTGACCTATCTATATATTTGCAGATGTCAGTGACTCCTTACATATCGATAAATATCAAACTATCGCCCTTTCTATCTGTATTATATATGTGTGTATATATATATATATATATATATATATATATATATATATATATATATATATCTATACATATCTCTGACAGGGGTGGTGACAGGCATGCTACACCTTTCATTGTGCGTTTGTCGGTGTATACTGTGTTTCCTGGACTCCGCACGTTTGTGTCTGTACCTGTCACATTACACACCTGCCATAGGTTAGGATTACCACCCGTCCCACTTTGCGAGGGACAGTCCCTCTTCGTGCAGTTGTGTCCTGCAAAATATTTGTGAACATGGCAAATGTCCTGCAACTTTGGGACAAACATATTTCCTATAGTTTATGTAATAGTTGCATACAACACTTATTCTGTATCTGAACCACCTACATGTTACAGGACATGGAACACGTACCTACGACCATTACTAGAATAAGCTTTTATCTAGGCAAAACACTGATGTTCTGGTTTTCATATTGGCCGGGTGTATGTGTTGGCCTGCAGACATCTGGTGTATGTCCCACATTGGTCATTTGAAATGTGGCAACCCTACCATACGTACATCTTGGCTAGCAATAGTGTTGGGTGATTGTATACATGATTGCCTGTTCAACTCCTGGCAGTGGTCATTTTACCCTTCAGAGCAGGCGCTATTTGTTCAGGGGTGACTAATGCTGGTTTCACCTGTTCTGTACATCACTGACCATGATCTGCGCAGTGGTCGGTGAAGCTTAGTCCTTTTTTACGCGTATCCGTATAGTCGTATTTAAACATCGCTTACCAGTAGTGGGCAACGCATATTCCTGCTAATGTGTGCTACACATATTCTGATGACCTGCATCCGGAATGCATTACCCATGCCGTCGGGATTACGTTACATCCCTTGCAGGACATGGGACCGGGAACATGCATGACGGTCACTGCATATACCACTTTGACATCTGGGGGTTGTACACGTATTATGTCATTTTGTATGTGGAGTAGACTACAGCAGTTACTCCACACTGCACTCACATGGATAACTCCATTAGTTTACATATTGATGAGTCCAGTTAATGGTATGTCCATGTGATGTTTACTGGATGTACTCTGGCATTGGGTATGTATATCACAATGAGCTACACCCGATAATGTGCTACACCTTCATATGACCGTGGGTGCAGCATGCTGGGGTGATGAATAGCTGTCATGGGTACATCCCCTGCCTTGACACAACATCCATGATTACATTATGTGGATCCCCTCATTAACACAGCGGGGAATCCCTGCTGAGTGTGTGCAGGACAGTGCTTACACACATGTGCTCCCGCGATTGCCTCTGCTCCAGTGAGCGACAGTTGCTTACTCGATGTTGTGGTGATTGGAGACACTGTTTGCCCCGTTTGGTGTTTTGCCACTGACAATCGGGCGTGTACCTACCGATGTACCTGAGAACCTATACACACAGCACCGACAGACGCTGATAGGTGCATGTACTGTTCAGGTGTTGACATTCCGTGTTCCAATGGCTGTTGCGTGTACAATGTTTGAGGGCTGCCTATGTAGGATTCCACAGTGGGCCACCTATACATCACAATTTACAGGTGGTCGTGTTTGTGTGCCATCCATTTTACTGTGTGTGCAGGTGGGGAGGGGTGTCAGTCCATGGGGGCCTACACTGTCAGGGTATGTGCTATATGTTCCCTCTTTGCCAAGGCGTAGGCATATTGGGCATGCCTCAATCTGCCTACTGGGGCTGGCACAGTGTGTCCATGGTCTGGATCCCTCTGTGCCTGTGTTTTAGCAATTGTGGTGGGCTGTGAGGCCCTCCCCCATTTTGACCCTGCTGCAGCTGTGTCTGCAGGATCATATTATGTAGCATGGCACATACTATGATGATGTGGGCACACGTGCCTGGAGAGTACTTCAAGGCTCCACCAGATGTGTCCAAGCACCGGAACCGTGATTTCAGCATCCCAAACA
>NC_056744.1:1190020651-1190138151 GCF_019279795.1 Protopterus annectens
AAGAATATATCAGACTTGTTGCTGATGCTCTAGACTAGTCAGTGTTCATTCTTATAAACAGATGTATCCTGGAAACCTGCATCATATCTGTCTGGGAAAGGTCATACAGTCTACTCTTGCATAGGGTCAGAAACTCTTTGTTTTATTCAACTAATCCCTCATTAGTATTCTTCTATCCAATTCCAAAATGTTGGAACAATGTGTGCAAACATAGTTACTGAAAAGTGCAGTAGATTATAACCATATTTCTCCAACTTAGCTTGGCTTTCATAACAATCCATGTACAACCTCTGCTCCACCCAGCTTCTTAAATGCCATAAACCAGAATGAAAATAAAGTCAAACTGGATTGCTCTTTGTTTTGGTACCTATTCAAAGCCTTTGATGTTATCTCTCATGATAATCTTTTAGACAAACTGTAAGCTAATTTCTTTATCACCTTGTTTTACAGCTACCTGTCCAACAGATTCCAATCAGGCAGAAATCAGAATGAATACTCTTACTTCCTTCCTGTTTACAATGTAGCACCCAAGGATACATATGAGGCTTACTGTTTAACATACTCATAAATAATCTGCACCCAACTGCAAAATATTCCAAAATTATTTAATATGGTGATGGTCCAGTTATCATCTAGCCCACACCCTACACTTCCTAAACTTCAAAATCTAGGCAAGAAGTATTTGTCCTCTACAGAAATTTGGCTGAAAACACCCAGCTACTGTTCAATCCTACAAATCAAAACCCGTACTAGTCACAACAAAATTACACTCCAGCAGCAGCATGCCCTTTAGTAACATATCTTTCAATAACACCAAAACTGAACTAGTCCTACACACAAAGCCATTAGCTATTAAAAAATTAAAACATGTGCCCTCTTATATTGAACCAAGCCTTTGTTTATAGACATGGGAAGACAAACATTATTTTTAGACTATCTACTTCCTTCTATCTTATATGCTTTTCCTATAGTACAAATTTGAAAAATACTCAAAAAACTATATTTGAGCAATACTACAACAAATTAATAACATTGACTGCTAACTTTCCATCCAGGACCCTACACTTCATGCCCCACAAAACCCCAATTACTTATTCAATCCTCAATTAAAAGATTACCCATTTATATACCTGCCAAATATTGGTGTAGCAAGCAGAAGAATGGCATAGGAGGAAGAGGACTATAGTAATGAGAGAAAAGTGGGAGATCCCAGTCCCCAAACTTTTATGTCAACCTAATCAAGGTGGAGAGGCTAGAGATGTCTAAGTGAAGGTGTCATTTGCCAGCAGTGATCACACCAAAGAGTGGTTTACAGCTGGAGGGAAGAGTAAGAACACGGAGACATAGATGTTGGTGTGGAACATTAGTTGAATGGATTATGATGACCTGGGCCAGAATAGCAAAAGATGAGTTAAAGGGTGGGGAAGATTATCTGGGGAGATGGTGAAAGATGATTTAAGGGAAGAGGACAAAATGAGGGAATAAAGCAATAAGAATGAATCAGTGAACCAGTACTCAGGGCTATAGTCACGGCAGGGCTAACCAATCAGTGGTGTAAGCATTGGTTCTAGGGGAACTGGTCACACCAACTAATGTCTCCAAAAAGTATTTAAAGAAGTAGAAAAAACGCAAATAAGAAGAACAGGTCAATGTGGCTATATAAAATGGTTAGGCTAGCGTGTAAAGCAAAAGTAAGCACATATAGGAGGTAACATGGAAAGTATCAATGGATTAAGCACAATAGAAGGAGTCCAGCAGAGGAAACTAGGGAACTGAGGGAGGGAAAGTCATAGGATGAAATTAAGTTGGCATCAGAAAGGGTCAAGAGGGGGGACAAAGACTTATTTTGTGGTATATAGCAGACAAAAACGAGGGAAGGGGAGGGAGAGATAGACTTAGACAATCTCACCAAAGATTAAACGAAGATCATGGAAGGCTAGGAAAATCAAATATGCTGAATAAATATTTCAGTTTTACAAAGGAAAGCAAAGGGGAGGGTGTTATGCTAGTAAGGAGGTATTCATTTTTGTGAACATGTCAGTTAAGTTTACTGACCATGACTTCCTCTACATGACAGATATATAAATCAGCTACTTTGTGTGTACTATTCACTTGTCGGTATAATTTAATGATCTTTCTCCTGAATCAGTGATTACAACATAATGATGTCTTCTTCGCACTCACGCCTGAGTCCCTTTTGAAAAGGGGCCTCTTTTTACTGGATGACCCAGTTAACAAAACACACATAAAATAAAAAATATAGGGCAAGGTCAAAGCTGAAAGGGTTACTTTGACATTGCTCATTTACTCACTTGTCAAAAGAATTAACAAACGTATCACTATTTGAGAGCATTACTCATTCTATATACTTAACATCTTTTAAACAGTCACAAAAATGCCATAATATACTTGCTAGCATTATTACTGCTACATGCAAAAAGGGTTACCATTCCAAAACATAATTGTTAAGGTTATTACAGCTAAGTTCTTCAACAAAATTAAGTAATTTGAAATGTAAAGTGTTGTCATGGCATAACTAGGTAGAGAGGATTTAAATACAGCTTAAATATAATCTATGTTTAATTAAGAATTAATTGTAATTTACCTCACTTTTTTGCAAGGCTTATAAAAGACATTGTCAGGCAACTTGCATAGCAGGCAGTTACTAGATTTTTTTAACTAAATCAAAACTGCAAAAGACTTAAAGAGGATTTTTGCTGTTCCTTAGATTACTGCAAATGATTTAGTGGAACCTTATTTTATTTTATGGCTTCTTACTTCAAAGAAATCATACAGATTTAAAACGTTGCTGCTTGTAAAAGGAAGACTGCAATGAATTCACTTGATATGTTTAATACAATGTTCTATGGCAGTTTCCAATAATATGCTGCAAGATTATTTGGATTACCACTTTAAATGGGTAGCAATACATTAAAGGTTATCCCTTAATGAAACTTCAGATATTAAAAGGCTGCCTTTATAAACCTGAATGAGCCAAGATCCTGGAAGACTGAATAAAAAACCTCCGTTATATCACAGAGAACAACTGCTACAACTCCCTCAAACTCATACTTAACATTTATTTCAATGCAATTTTATTATTTATTTTATATTTGTTAACCGGGAAAGACCAACTTGGAACAAGCCAATTTTCAGTGGAGGCCCGGGCAGAAATGCTCTAGACGCATGTCTTTGTAACTTGGGAGTAAACAGGAGCACCCGGAGGAAACCCACATGAATGCAGAGAGGACATGCAGACTCTGCACAGAAGGCACCCCAGCAGAGAACTGAATCAGAGAACCTCTTTCTGTGAGGTGACAATGCTACTGCTGCACCACTGTGCCGTCCAATCCTCAATCCAGTTATTTATCTAGAAATAATCAATCTTTCAACCTGCTTTTTCAGTCATTGAGAGTAAGGTCTTTCAGTTAAGAATTCTGAATCTCTGTTACATATTTCAGGCTTTTGGACAGCTACTTCACTATGACTTCACACATAGGCAAGCCTCATCCCCCCACCCCGCCACCACCATTACCCACCCTAGAAGTTCATTAATTATATTGAGCCATAACAAAAACAAATACAAGGCAATGTTGCTAAAACAAGGCTAGCACAAGGCTAGCAAGTCCATAAGTAATAATTACTTCTTCACCACTTGAAAGATATCCAAACTGTGACTTTTCCAATGAGATTACTTAGCAAGATATTTGCAGTACATATAGCTAAATAGCCCCCCTGTACTGAAGTGACTCTTTTTTACAGTGCCCCTTTTATAATATTAGGTTAGTTTATTTGAATCACAGAAGTGAAGGCTATGGACTGCCTCACGTGGCTCCACTCAGCATGACAGTAAGGCATAGTGCCAAGTCAAGGCTAAGACTATGCTCCATGTAAGTGATTAGAAATTAATTAGTCTCAGAGCTGCATTGGTTTTAATGACTTCGTGTCTACATGAATCACACATTATTGCTGTACTATTACATTGTTTTCTATCTGAATATTTTAAGACATGTATTATCAGATGTATTATATTACAATTTCATGTATGTTTGATATTTCATTTACTTTTGGCCAAGGCTTTGGCTGCCAAATATCCAGTGGGGGCTATTCCATTGACCTTATAATGACACAATAAGCAATAAATGTAAAGTACATTAGCCTCATTAATATTTTATTTCTTGATAGAAGACAAGGTTTAAGCATTTTCAGTATGGAACTTCCTAAACTCCACTGCCAGCTATTGCTTAAACCATCAGCAAAACTCCCTTACCCTGAACATTTTGTACTGGAATAAAAACAGGACAAATGTAATTTGGCTGAATAAAATGTGTATTTTTCCCTATAGACTGTGATGATGATGCTATTGGAGACAAGCCAATTTGAAGGTTTGACAGCACCAGTCTAAGAGACAATGCCCTGTAGATGCTGATTGGAAGATGCCTACATTACTGGAATACAGTAAAATATACATACTTGCACTGTACCAACCAGATTAATCACAGAGATAGTGAAAAAAATGGCCAGCCAAGTTGTCAGTCAAGTGGAATGCCACTGATAACAAAACATATGGGAAGTGGTTACCATCTCAGTGAACTTTGCAAGGATGAGTGGCTAAATAACATTTAAACCTTTAACAGAAATGATTACAAAACTCAAAACGTTTCATCCACATACCTGTGAAAGGTCAATGATCTTGTAAACTGACAGCAATGGAGACAGGAAGAAAATTTATTCTAATTTAGAAATCTTTGCATAAAATGTTGAAGATATGTTCAGTGGGATTGGCAAACATTACCTAACTTTAATCCTCTCTGTTTTGTTAAATATCACATTTGTTTTAAATGACTACATAAAAGTTCAAGCCAAATTCCTTCTGAATGGGCTTAAAAGGTCAGTATGCCTATAACTTCAAAACTTTTCATAACTTTAGCTGTACTTATTCATTGGTTGGTATGCTGATATGGTTAGTAGATAAGTCTGGTTGGGATACTATTGGCTAGGCATGCCAGCTAAAGGCTGATACAGCAAATAATTTGAAGAGCTTCTATTCTGGAAAATAACATGGAATAAAGTGTAGAAACTGGTCAGCTGCTCTAGATTATGTTGTTCTGGGAGATATGTAGGAAATTAGCAGAGATTTCTCCCTCAAGCTGCAGTAAACTGAAAGTTAAATGCACCTGAAAAATTTCCCATCAATAAATACATCACATCTTTTCACTACATTAACTTCACTTAGATTGTATAAATTGTGATCTGTACTGAATGTATAAGAAAAGACATATAAAACTTGACATATGCAAGTTGAATGCAAACCTATAATCTCATGAATTACTGAAAAGACACATCTATTTCTTGGAGATGATTGCATTTTATCTGAGAAACATCATTGCAGAGCAAACATCAAGGAATAATCTTTTTCATCACTGCTGACAGTTCAAAGCATAATGTTAATTTACTTTTTTTTGATAAATTAATACTCTAAGACGTATAAAGGAGTATGACCATATCTTAAAAGAACATGTATTTTTTTCTTAAATTATCTCAAACATTTGTTAAAGCTATATTCATAGATCAGACAAATGAAATTTTGCAAAAATAGAGTCTCATATTAGCATCATAAAATGGATTAGGGAGTGTTCATCAGATTAAACAGATTACAATCATAATTTTCCATAATATCTCATCAAAATGTGTTTAATTTTTAAGTAAAGACAACTATGTATTCTATACAACCTGCCTCTACTAAAACCATAACAAAAACTTTACACTAAGAATACTGCATTTTGAGTGATGTAGTTTGTTGTGCCAGATGTTTAAATTCAAAGTGAGATTTGAATAAATACAATGCAAAACAGGGATATTTGGCTTTCACCAACTGTGTTTGGAAGCATGATCTCATCTAATGTTCTTATAATTTTTTAAGTATATGTTACAATAATCTTGCAACAATTTCTTAGCTTTCAATCCATAATTCAGCTGCAAGACTAATACAAAATAAAATCAAAAAGTTTTTTTTATCAAACTAATCAAATAAACTGTTCCACCATCTATGAGAATTATACATATGTGGCCTTTAAGTGTACTGCACAACATTTCTGCTTTTTCTGGGTAGAGATAACTCTTT
The DNA here is from genome assembly GCF_019279795.1 of Protopterus annectens. NCBI lineage: Eukaryota > Metazoa > Chordata > Ceratodontiformes > Protopteridae > Protopterus > Protopterus annectens. Next base: position 1,190,026,776 of record NC_056744.1, read on the forward strand.
ATCTCTTAGCAAAACTTTTTCATTTTCATTAAACTCATCCTCATTGGCAGTCATCATTCTGAAAAGACAGTAAATGACTCCAAAGGACTTTATCTTTCATAATTATCATTTGTTGACCTCTTCAGGAGAGAACTCTTTTTGATAGGTATTGTGGGAACTTTTATATCAACATGAGCTACCATCAACTGAAGCAGTTGGGACCTCATTTTAATGTCTCAACCAAAGTATAACACACTTGGGAGTGCAGCATCCTCTCCCTCCATATTGTACTGCAGTGTGCAATCTACCTGCTGTGGGACTAAAACACATAGCCTTCAGCACCAACGGCACATGTGTGTCTGATGCACTACTGACATTACTTTATGAGTTCAGTCTAAAACAGAATTTTCCATGCATTCCAGATATTGCCAATTCATTGGTGTGAGAGAGGTGATTCACCAATGAATGCTAACAACTAAAGTTACAACCACAATGTTGTGTCAGTTTGTTGACATAATAAGGTTTGGTTGTATCTGATGTAAAATGGCTACAAACTGCCAGGGTCAAACCAGAAGGGTATGGAAGTGATGTGGTATGGAAAATATGATCGACAGACCTTGTTGCTTCACCATGGATGGCTTGGATCTGTCCTCTCTAGGGTTTCAGTTATTAGCAAGGACATTGTCCACCCCACAGTGCCTTTTTTAGGCAATGCAAACCTCATACACCTGCCAACATAATGAAATAATCAAAGGAAGATATGAAGTTGTTACTGATCAATGCTAGAAGCCTAACCAAGAAACTTCACTCACTACAAGCCCTTCTCGCCCTAGAGAGCACTGACATCTGTATAGTGACTGAGATATGGTTTAAAACAGCAGAGCACATTCCAGTTGTGCAGGACTATAATGTCTTCCATGCATTTGGAGGTATCTCAATCTACATCCAGAAGAGGCTGGTAAAGCAGCATGATGCACTAGAGCCTCTTCATGTCCCTCAGCTTATATTAACTATAGAGCATAGGGATTCCTGGACTTTGTAAACACAAATGTCCTAGATCAATTAGTCAGAGTGCCCAGTAGGGGGAATAACATCCTGGATCTTCTCTTTTCTAATAAGTAAACATCTTGCACCATCCCTTGTGTATCGTCATCACTTGTTAGGTCTGACCATTAAGTAGTTTCCTTCAAAATAAAAATTAAACCAGAGATCTCTTCCACCCAAAGTACCTTTAGAAATTTCATTATGACAAACCATGTCCTCCAAAGTGATATACTGGCAAGTTTCAAAACCTTGCTAACTCCAATAAATATGCAGAAATGTACAACATCACACTATACCAGCATGTGAACAGTTGAATAGATGCTGCTGTACCCCATAGGAACAAGTACAGGGCAAGCCCTGGAAACAAACACACATGGTAGAACCCTTGCAACAACAAGCTTTATAACAAACGGAAAACATTTCTGACCAAAAGTAAGAAGAGTAATTCCAAGAATGTTAGAGCCCTTGTCAATGAAACAAACAAACAACTCAGGAGCTTAATAAAATCCACCAAAGCCAAGTTTGAGGATAAAATAGCTACCCAAGCCAAAGACATTTTCAGTTATGTTCATAGTCTCAAAAGCACAAAGCAGCAATGTGCTGAGCTGATTGTGAATGATGTTCCCGACACTGAAGCTGAAGATATAGAAAACTTACTGACCGATAAATTTAGTTCTATCTTTGCCCCTCTCTCCCCTCTGTCTGTCCCTCAAGATATACCTTAAAGAGGCTCACCTCTAGCTATCACACAAGACCAAGTCCCAAAAAGTGCTTCCAGAAGCAAAAATACTGCATCAAAGGGTACTGAATATATCCCTGGATGCATCTTATATAGCATGAAACACAGTATTGTCACACCTTTGTGAACACTGTTAATTCTCAGCCCCCATAAGTCTGACCAGCCTCATATGCAAAGCTAGTTAAAGAATAATCATGGAATTAATTAATCAGGATATAGGGAACCTCCCAACTCTGGACCTGTCTTAATTTGGATTCTTCAAGGCCAGGTCATGTTTACTCAACCTGGTGTTTTTTTTTAAAGGACACCAAAGCAATGGATGAAGGCAAAATGGTACACACAGCATACCTTGACCTGGCCAAAGCTTTTGACACAATTATTCAATCAGGCATAGTAGAAAAGCTAAATAAACTGGGAATAAGCCCCTATGTCACCTGATGAATTGCCATCTGACTCACAGATCAGATGCAGATAATCAAAATAGGGATAATTGCCTCCACAAAGCAACTAGTCACCAGTGGAGATCCCCCTCCACCCCAGGGTCTGTGCTAGGACCTTTCCTGCATGGCATCTAATTTTCTGAATTCAAAACCTTTACCAAGAACTCTGGCTGACTAAGTTTACAGATTAATACAAGCTAGGAGCTGTCATGAAAGGGAATACTTCCAGCCCAGCTATCTAGAGTTTTATAAATAATTATATGCCATTTGTGAATATCAACATGATGTATATAGAAGTGTGACAAAGGGAGATACTGCCAGCACAGCTATTAGAAATTTTGTAAATAATTATATGTTATTTGTGAATATCAACATGCCTCAAGATTTAATAAACTCCATGTATGAATAGTGCAAGCCCTCCACTGAGTGTACCATGGCCATGTCTGCAGCTCTCCCTCGGCAGAACTCCTTGCATATTAATGAAGGCATGCTACTGAAGGAGAGCCATGTACACTGTTACTGAATCAGTGTATGGGGTGTGTTACAGTGCTCAGAAATATGTAACACACTCCCTGCACTGTCAAAGTGCCAGACGGCACTACAATAGTAAATAGAACTGTCTTCTTGCTATATGTAGGGGTGTATTATAGTGTCCATAACACACACCCTGCACTGTGAAAGTGCCATACAGCACTAAATTATTAAATGTAAAGTTGTGTCCCAGCCAGTAGTAAAATATATGTAAGGGGTGTGTTACAGTGTTCATAACATACCTCCTCCACTGTCAAAGTGCTGTATGGCAATAAAATATTACATGGAATGTGTCCTCAGCCAGTTGTAAAATATATATGTATTGGGTGTGTTACAGTGTCTGTAACACACCCCCTGCAGTGTCAGAGTGCTGTACAGCACTGAAATTAAATGTGAAAATGTGATTCTCCAGTTTTGTTTTATTTATTTATTTATTTTGTGTGTTTATGCAGTACAGAATGGAGCTTAGCAAGAAACATATGCAAGACAATTAAAAATAGAAACCGGATGCTTTTAATTTTAATAAAATGGTCAAGTTTAAGTATAGCTGGTGGGTTTGCAAGGCATGGAGCTCAACAGTGCTTAAACATAACTGAGAGCTATATAGAACAGTATAGCTCTGATCACCATATCCTCAGTAGCTGAATGATTTGAGTGATGGCTTCATGTGCAGTAGATGCACGTTTCGAATACTGGCCATTCAGCTTTTTACATGTGATAGGGAAATGTTTTAAATTGTTTTTTTTTTTTATGTATACATTAAAATTTGATAACTGGGTTAGTCCAGCTTGACTAGAAGCCCATATTTAGTGGAGACCTGAGTATAAAAGCCCCAGTTGCACACAAGTGTCCAATACATTAAAGTTACACTACAAGATAATGTAGTGAAATGCATATATTTAGGGGATATAAAGTAAAATAGATACACATAATAATGAATTATCCTTAATGAAGGAATACTTTCAATAATTTGCTTTCTATTTTGTAAAAAGTGTGGTTTGCCCATAGCTAAGTTCTGCTAAGCAAAGCTAAACAATGCTTAAAGAGGACCTGCTTTAGCAATACTTAGCAACTTGCAGCTGCACTTAGCTGGTTTGGGCACTGCTAAGCAATCCCAGTTTAAGCAGTCCTCAGCTCAGCTAAGCAGGTATGTGCACTGCTAAGGAAGGCAGCAAAGAGCAGGAAACAGCCTTATTTAAGCTGAACAGGTGAGAATACAACCAGAACCTGCTGGAGTTTAATCACTGCAGGAGCTATGGCTGGAGTCAGAGAGGGAGCATGCTTCCGGGAGTCCAAGGTCTTGGTTGAGCTCCTTGTCAAAGATGATGATGACAGACTGCGGCAGGGCCAGTACCAGAGCTCTTGAATACAAGTCTGAGGCCTGGGAGCATCTGCATGTGACCTCACCAATGCAACTGGAATCCCCTGCACTGGTGAGTAGGTTCATTATCATTAAGATGACCTGAAGTGAACCAAGAAGAAGATCGGGAGCCAAGATCCTCGGGACCGCAATGCCCCAGAAGTTTGTAAGTATAAGAACCATTGCTATACCAGATTCTAGCATGAATATCTGAAAGACAGGTATGCATAATGGTGTGTTTCCCTTCCAACAGCTGCAGAGAAGAGGGCTCACAACTTGGAGGCCCAACCAGGGTGCTTAGCGAGGATGCGCCGAGAGTGTGGTGAGTGCAGTATATCTTGTAATATATAGTAATATAAATAAGAAAGAGTACAGTAGTAACTGCCAGTAGGTATATACTGTTCTGAGTGTACTACAATAGCATTAATAATGTGTAGGAATGACATGTGTGTACAGTATTAATACTAATGATATGGTAATAAAGTACACTGGCATTCTAAATGTGAAGGGAATAAGTGACATTCTTTCATGATTTAAAGGAAATACAGTACAACTGCAGTCAGACTTGTGAATGAAATAAATTAGTATTGCATAGGTTCTGTAATAACAGCACACCTTCAACGCATGCATTATTTAAACTGGAGAACAATAAAGTTTGTCAAATGTATACCAATGACTGTGTCATGTCACTCTCAATAAAGCTTTCTTCTGCCAAATGTTGTGTGTATTCTGGTCTGTTGTTGAAAAAATCTAATTTTACAGGTGCTGCAAAGAAAACATGAATATAACACCATGAAGTGACTGAAGTCTGGCTGATAAAGAACTGTTATGCTAAGGCGTACATGTGGAGCTGCACTACAAGATCGAATGCCACTTGATATATGTTCTGCACTAACATGTGAACCTTAAATAGTAATATGTAGAGGTATTATAGTGTGTTTCCCTCAGGATTGTCAAAGTCAAAGAAAACTTTATTGTCATTCAAAACTACACAGCAATGTAGCTAAACAAATTTACAATGCTTCATTCTCAATACAGGAAACAGTTGCACATATAGACAGAAAATAATTAATAAAATATCATAGTAGAAATTAGTAAGTAAAGTAGGACAGCAGTGACCCACACTCATCCCAGAACAGGAGACAAGAAAGACAAGGAACAATACGAAGGTAATATTGTCAAAGTAAAACAATAGAAGCATATCTATGACTGCACTGAATTATTGCACAGTTTGTATAGTGCACTTCACATTCCTTCAGTGTGTAGGTGAGCTATGTTAGTATTACACTTAGTTATTGCACATCCATAAAATAAGCCCCTTGATAGGCTAGTTATATAACAGACATCATGGTTCATTTTTCCCCAAGAGTTCAACAGTCTAACGGAAAGCAGAAAGAAACTGTTTTTAGTCTGGTGGTCTTACAATGCAGGCTTCTGTATCTCCTGCCAGATGATAGGCGAGTGTACAGACCAATGTGTTGGATTGCTGGAAATCTTTCTGGCCCTGTCGATGCACTGGCATTTGTGTAGATCTTCCGGAGGAGTAAGGGAGGTGCCAATGATTCTTTCTGCTGACTTTACAACTCTCTTGAGTGCCTTCCGATCCTGATTATTACAGCTCCCATACCACACTGCAATGCTGTTGGTCAGGACACTTTCAATGGTGCCCCTATAAAAGGTCTGAAGTATGGAGCTTGGTAATTTTGCCTTCCTAAATTTCCTTAGAAAGTGCAAGTGTTGCTGTGCTTTTTTGACTGTGCTGGCTACATGGACTGACCAGGATAAGCTCTTCGTGAGATGAACACCCAAGACCTTTGTACTCTTGACCCTTTCTACTGTCATCCCTATCATTACTAGAGGTTTGTGTGGTACATGAGCTCTTCTGAAATCAACAATCAGCTCCTTTGTCTTGCTGGCATTTAGTGCTAGACTGCAGCTGTCACACCAGACCAGTAGTTGATCAGTTTCGTTCCTGTAAGCCTCCTCCTCTCCATGTTTGTCCAGGCCTATAACAGTGATGTTGTACGCAAATCTGATGATCCTATTCATCTCATGTGTGGCCATGCAGTCATGTGTCAGTAGAGTGAAAAGGAAAGGGCTTAAGACACACCCCTGTGGTACTCCTGTGTTCAGGATGATACTTCTGGAGCTGTTGTCTCCCACACAAACCTTTTGAGGCCTTTCAGTAAGGAAGCTCAGAATCCAATTGCATAAATGAGAGTCTATGCCCATTTGAAGTAGCTTCAATATTAGATTCTGAGGGATGACAGTGTTGAAGGCAGAACTGAAATCGATGAATAGCAATCTTGCATAGCAGTTTTCGCCTTCTAAAGTGGGTCAGTGTTTCATGGAGAGCTAGTGAAATGGCATCCCCTGTACTGCAGTTTGTCCTGTATGCGAATTGCAGTACATACAGTGACACAGGTAAGACTGAGGCTATATGATCTTTGACGAGCATCTCCAGGGACTTTATTACTATAGAGATTAAAGCAACTGGTTGGTAGTCATTCAGAGTTGTTGGCTGTGGTTTCTTGGGTAGAGGAATGATAGGCATCTCCTTGAAGCATTTCAGAACACTGGCTAGATGGAGTAAAGTGTTGAAGTTGTCAGTGAGTACTGGAGCCAGTTCCATTGCACATTCCCTTAGTGCCCTGCCCATGATGTTGTCAGGGCCAGCTGCTTTCCTCAGGTTGACATGTTTTAGGGTTCTGATGACATTGATTGTATTGAAGCTCAGCACTGCTGCATCCTTGTCTTCAGGGATTCTTCATGCTGTTGTTTTGTTGTCAGCATCAAACCTACTGAAGAAATGTCTTGTGTTAACCTTTGCATTTTAGCTATATGCATTCCTGAATGTAGGTATGCTGATGCAGGCAAGTATGACACAGTAGTAGCATAGACTACAAATATACCATCTGCAAATGTATATGGGTCAGGTAGGCATCCCAGCACCCTGATATGGTCTGTACAGATCACACATATTCCCATCCGCTAGGGGTTAATTGTGTACACCTGCATTCCAAGTATTAATACACACTTCACCTACTATCTCTGTCATGCCTGAATCTCATGCATGTATGTTCAACTGTCACTGCAGTCTTCTGTGACACTCTACTGATATTACCAGGACAGACTTTGTTAGCAGGTGAGCTGTAGGTACATATCAGTCAAACAACCCACAGCAGTGGCACACTAGCTCTGTGTGATAAGCAATGCATATGTTGTTTTTTCCACACACAGACCAGGGTTTGAATCCAGGGACTGGTAGTAAGATTTGTTTATAATAAGAGACAGGTAGTACTGACTATTTATAGGAACAGTCACTTATTGTTAACAGATATTCTCCACACAGGACTTACAGGTAAAGAAATGTCTGTAGTAGCTGTATGAAGGGTATACTAATGTCTGTGTCCAAATGTACTAGTGTGTAAACAGCATTCCTCATCCAGGTGATAAGGCTCCATTAAATAAAATGTCATGAAGTACACTACACTACTATTCCAACTAAATAAGACAACTGAAATGTTCTACTGTTGGTACAGCTGCATGCCTGATGCATCTGTGAATGTGTGCTGATAGTCTAACCCCATGCCTATGAATGACAGCAGGATAGGTATAAACTCCCTGGACTGTGCACAATACATGTCTCTCAAGTGTCATGCTATCACGGCTAGTGATCACTGTTGCCAATAATCTTGGACACAAATATAAATCCAGTTGAAGTATACCAGTAGCACAGTCACACAACATCAGTGCAGGCTACACGTTGTTAGTCATATATGATCCGCTGACATGTAATAGTCCCCTGTAGTTATGTACCTATAGTTGGGCAGCCGTGGTTTTCTGGTTCGATCCTTGGCTGGGGTGCCTTCTGTGTGGAGTCTGCATGTCCTCCCTGTGGTCACGTGGGATTCCTCTGGGTGTTCCAGTTTCCTCCCACATCCCAAAGACATGCTGTAGATGGATTGGACACTCTAAATTGGCCCTAGGCATGAGTGTGTGAGTGCCTTATGTGGAAGGTTGGGTGCCGGGCTGGCAACTCGACACCGTAAAACTCCACTGCCAATCATGAGTGGACAGGTGATCCACTATGGTGATCCCTAACTGGGAAAAGCTGAAAGAAGAAGAAGATGTTATGTACCTATAGTTCTTGAAGCTTGGCCTATACCATCCCATGTGGACAGCTTGAGAGGTATGTATGTACTAAAGAAGCTATAGGGCACATGTAGTTCTAAAGTAAGGGCAGATCTGTAGAGTATAGAGCAGTACTGTTGTGAAAATATAGCCTACACAGTAAGTAATGGAATGTTTTTCTCTCCCCCACCCCTTATATGCATCACAAATATTTATTCGCATACTACGGGTATGGTTTCATTTCCACATATGTTGTTCTCAAAAACTAACCCCCTGCAAAATACTATTTAAAGTAGTATTTTGAGAACCAGCTTTTTCAAAAGTGCACTTTCAATGTAGTGCACTTTCACTTTAATGAGTCTCTATGTTTCTTGTTTGAGATAGTGAAATTTTGATCAAGAAACATAGACCCAAATAGCTACCGTGCCTGATGTGGACAGGGTGACCATTCCACAGCAGGGTGAGGGTGTGGGACACACATCTGAGCCACCAAGAAGACCAGTTAATGTCACACACAAGCAGGTTGAGGACAAGTGACTGTGTTAATAGACTGGAGCTTGAGTTGCACTTGTGCAGCAGTCCCAGCAATGTGGAGTCCATGATTGCCTTGCATGCCAGACAGAGGTCACCTCTGAAGAGTATGTATGAAACCAGGTACAGGGTTGGCTTATAGCCCAGCTGTGCATGGTAGATGTTTGAGGCCCTGGTACTCCCTGGTGGGGAACCTCTGTGATGTCCCCAGCTGCTGCATATGTGTGTGACGTGAATGACAAACAGAGTATTTTATACAGTAATGGACCTTATTGTGGGGAATACAGGGATGTTAGGACCCCATGTCTCTGGATGACATACCTATAGGTATAAGGTGGGCCATGTAGAAGGTTTACCGTAGAACAGAAGCAACATGCTGGTGAAGTGTCATGTTGCCATAAACCTGTGTGTACAGATCACACATAACTGATTGTGTGCCTAGGATGTTGTTAGTACTGTTATAATATGTGGAGATGTCACTCTCCCCAAAGGGGTTGACACTGTATGTTCTGGTATGCAGCCTGAGGCCATGCTTCTGGCACCAGTCATGTATCTGCATAAGACCCCCCCCAGGCAGATGTCCACATCACTAGAGAATCCGGTAACAGCACATAGCATGCAGTCATCTTTAGACATAGTTGGCCATAGGCCAATGGCTTTGTCCTGCACAACAGACATGCACATCACACATAACAGTAGCCCAAACACAGTCCAACAGGTTACGCCACTAGTTATGGGTCAACCGCTAGGTGTGTCTTCCCCTATGTGTTTTACGTGGGTCATTTCAGTGCACCAGTGTGCTACCCTGATGGTAACATATGGTGTGATGCATACTTGGGAGCGTATTTCTATTATGACCAGGTGGGCTATACTGTCAAAGACTTTCTCCAGGTCAAGGTAGGCAGTGTGCACTGTCACTCTCCTGTCCATGACTTTGGTGACTGTGTCAAACAGGTCAACTGAGTGTAACAGACACGATTCCGTCATTGACAAAGCCTATCTGTGCATCATGGAGTGTGTGGAAGTTGCCAATGTCCTTGTTAATGAGCTGCACTATAAACTGTGCTATGGCCTTGCAGAACAGCCGAGTTAGGCTGATGGGTGTATAATGTGATAGATTGGTGGACGCACCACCTTAGTGTAAAGTGGTGACAGTGGTTGTCCTTCACATGTCTGGGACAAAGGCAGTTGTCAGGCCTCCTTTGAATTCAGTGGCTTATGTTGTTGTAAGGTTATGCTTGGGGCTATGTAGAATGCATCCTGTCATGTGATAGGTTCCCATGGCGGATGTATACCATAACTTTCACATGACAGTGGTGATCTGTTCCCTACATATAGGGGAGGTGGGCAGGTACTTTGGACATCCTGCTGTATTGATGGGGGGACAGGTGGTGAAGCCTACACTGATTCTGTCAGGCATCACGTATGCTACACCTACAGCACTGGTATAGCTGGTGTCCCTGACCACCACAAGTGAGCAAATGCAGGTGCTTCCTGTCATGTTGCAGACATATGTGCAGAATGGTAGATGATTGTCTGCAGTGGATGTCAACAATGTGAGCTCCAGGTTTGCTGTGCACGTTCCCAGGAGTGATCCCATTCACTTGTTCACCCTAACGAGACATTGCTTGAAAATGGGCACCTGCTGCTAGTTTGTCTCGGACAGCAGTAAGTCATCCCTGTTACAGACAGTTATGTATTGCAGATGTCCACCAGACAGGTGTACGTATCCTTGCACAGGATGATGTAGTCCTATAGGGTATAACTGACTGCATGCATCTATACAAATGCACATCTAGCACATGTATGTATGTGTGGATATTGGTGGCAGTCCCTACAGAGGGGTTTGGGGCAGTGAAGCTGTGTATACCACCCCCCAGGAGGCTATATTCCATGTTGGAGGTGTATGTATGTATGTGTGTGTGACCCTAGCTAGATTGGTATTGTGGGAGATGGTGACTGCAAATGTGACTGCATGATGGTTGTTTTGCCATGAAGATTGACACTGTAGGGATGCCGCAGTGGTAACCTGTGTTGTGTAATCTTAACTGCAACACACCTTCACCTCATGTGGGGATAGCCACTAGCTGCAATGAGGTGTTTGTAATTCCACTGTTGATGGCTCCTTGGCCATGTATGTGCTGGCATGGGTACATCCTCCAATGTATGTTTGGGTAGTTCAAGTGACCCAGGTTCAGGGTACAGACCCAAATCAGAATACAGTTGTTGAGGTCCATATATGCAGGATGGCCTTCCTGGTCACATGTGGTGACCAGTAGCTAGCTATGATTTGAATAGGTGTGTTTGCAATGGTGAACTGCTCCTGCAGTGTCTCCTGTCCATCTTACTGCCTGTACAGCGTGGAGGTGTGTACGTGTCTCATATATACTGCATTCATATGTCCCATGCCATTTCCCTTCACACATTGGGGTATGAATGTATGATAGGATGGTAGACCTGGTAAGGCTGGAGTGCTCTCTGCAACTTTGAACCATGTGTGTGTGTGACTGCACAGATGTCAGCATTTCCCCATGTTAAGAATGCTTGCGTTGAGGGCAGAATTATGTGTAGACACCTGGGTTTAGTAGCATGACCTTCAATGTGTGCTGCACCACTTTTCCTAATAAAGACACTATGGGGGGGGGGCAAGAACCATTGCCAGATGCCTGAAGGTCAGTTCAGAATGATGAAGACCATCTGTTGCAGAGCATTGTGGTCTGCTGACCATAGCATCCCAGGCTCACTGGTACGGGAACCCCCTGGAATATCACAGGATAAAAGGCCACATGTTAAGGTCAATCATGCCCTGAATGTATTGCGGCATCAGTCTGCATACAGCAGAATGTTGCATAAGGCTAGAGACATACCTGCTTGGGATACATAATCAGTGTGCTCATTCATGTCTCACTACATATAGCTCAGGAACATATATCTGGGGTCAGGCATGTCAACATGGACTGTGACAGATTCATGACAGTACCTGTTGGTGAGAGACAGCAATGCATATGTGATATGGTGGAGTCTGTCACCTGACACACAAGTAACTGTGACTATCCACATGTACAGCCAGGTAAGAGGCACATCATTGTGTCTCACAATGGAGTCTCCTATGTGTAACATGTTTGACATGCGCTAACACCAATGTTTTTGTGAGACACAGGTGTGTGGCCATGTGTGGTATGTGTTGTGTACGACTGTGGCATTCATGTGTGGCTTTGCCTCAGAGGTATCCTTTTTTGTGTATGTTGAGGTCCACTGCATGTGTGTGTGTGTGTGTGTGTGTGTGTGTGTGTTTATGTGTGTGTGTGTGTGTGTGTGTGTGTGTGTGTGTGTGTGCGTGCGTGCGTGTGTGTGTGTGTGTGTTATGTAGGTGTGGGTGGTGTGTGAGGTGTTCTGATTGTGTTAACAATCTGTTTCAGGACAGATATGCTGCCTTGATATGGAGGGAGCATGGACTGCTGGTTCCTATTGTCATTGCATTTCTTTCACACTGTGCTCCTTGGTGATATTTGTAGATGGTTGTCCATCTATGTACATGAGGCAGGTACTACACTATGCCAGGACACCCATGTCAGCCACACTGGCAGAGGAAACTGTAGGACATTGTCCAGCCATATAGTCCAGAATCTGAGAGGGAGACCTGAGGGGTGGGCCTACAGCTCAGGTGCTTACTACAACAGTAGGAGGCTGACACCACAGCATACCATGTAGACAGGCTATGAACAAGCAGTAATAGGTGCAACAGGTAAATGCATTTGAACACCTAATAGCACATGCAGCAAGTAGCATGAAACATCAGGTTCAGGGGGCAAACCATGATTTATTGCCACAATGTAGCTGATAGCCACATACATAGTGGGGTGATAGATGGTGGGGTATGATGTGGGAGTTAGCGATGGATAGTGGTGGCAATTGTGGATGTACAGGGTCGGTACGTTGTGGTGAGCAAAGTATGTGGTCATGTAATGTGCTCCCCTCTTCATGTCTGTCAAGTGGAATGTATAGACATCACAATCCACCTTTCTCAGAAGCTGAAACCACTACCATTATTGATAACCTGAGGCTCCATCAGTTGGTGCTGCTGACAAGGACTCACCATACCCAGCAAGAATGTGCTATATTGTGGGCAGATCTCATAGCAACGGTGAATGACGTGGGCAACCAGAACAGGATCTATGAACAGTTCTGACACCGTGCTTCAGATATAATACATCATGCATGGCAAAGGGCCACAGCTGTGGCCAGAGGCCATGCTAGCACCAGGGGAAGGCCTGATACACAACGCCCACTTTCAGCAACAAAGGAGTTCCTGGCAAACCTGGGTTCAGCCATCAGCTCACAAGAAACTATCACAACATATGTCATGGAGGTGGGTGGCAGGGATTCCACAGCAGAGGAGCATCCAGGTAGACCTCCACTGGTCATCATGTTAATACTGTAGCATTCAGAGTGGGAGCCTGTGCATCCCTCTACACAAATGTCAGTCAATCTGCATTTGTGGGTGGGGTTTTATAATGCACATGTGTGCACACATATTGTGAATGTCAGCAATTTGGGTAGTATCACAATTTGTACTGTGCATGTTGATAAATGCACATATTGTCCTGTACCAATGCCACATGTGTGTATGCTGACAAGACCTCTCCCCCACAAATCCATAGGTACCTCTGGTGTGGCTGAGGACCATCATCCTGTAGCTGGTGAGTGTGGAACTGTCTTGTGATGGCTCTTCTATACCCTAGGCATGTTAAGGGCTGCCAGTTTGCCATGGAAACTACTGTTTATCTTAGCCATATTGCAATATGTGCATGTTCACTTGTGGTGGGTTTCAATGCAGTGCATCACATCAGTAAGCACAGTAGCATATTTGCAGTAGCTGTAACATATTAGCATATATTTTTGTAAAGGTGTAGCCAGTCTGCTATACAGGGGTGCATTGCTATTGTGTAAATGGGTGCACTGTGTTTTAGGTGGGGGTCTATCACATAGTCTGACTCATCACGTATTTCACAGGTGTATAGTACTAGCAATATTAACTGGATGTAGCTGCAATGCATGTTGTTAAGGGCCTGTACAGAGTGTGTCAGTTGTGGTCAGATTGTGTGTTGTGCATGGCATTAGTCAGAAGGTCCGATCTGTATAATGCCTTTGTGGAACCTCACCTGTATATATGTGTGTGTGTGTGTGTGTGTGTGTGTGTGTGTGTCTGTGTGGATCAGCAGACATTATAGGGCAGGAATTAATGTAGTCATGTTGTCTACCCCTCACAGGTGACCATGGGGTTGGAGTGTGTCCCCCTCACAACCTGATGTCGGTGTGTCATCGGACTCTGATGATAATGGTGGCCATTGTGAGGTACAGGTGGGGTTGTTGGGGGCAGAATGTGTCCCAATGGTTGACATCCCACTTCCACCTCCAATGTTACTGCACACAATCAGTATGCCCACACATGCCCAGTCTCCAACAGCCACAGATATTGGGCAATCAGAGGGTGGTGGCATTGAACAGGGGAGTTCGGCGACTATGGCATCTGTGACTGTAGACACTAGCCATAGCCAGAGAGCTGGCAAGGTTCCACACAGGCAGATTGACAAGGGTGCTCAAAGGAAGACTACTGCCCATCCAGCACCTATCAGAGGTGTCACAGCATGTGTCACCTGATGCATATTTAGGTCCATCATGGAGGCACAGGCATGTTGTGAACGGTACACTAGATGGATGCTCAGGGTCATCGATGCCACACTGCCTGGCATGCATGACTCCTACAACGACATTGGTGATGCCTTACACTATTTTGCTGATGTAGGGGATAGACAGTGGGGTGAGACATAGTCAGTCCTTAAACGTGCAATGTCTGTGCTGGAACATGTAGTGGTAGTAGGACGTCAGACATGTGGATGAAGGTCAGCAACAACATCAGCTGAGAGCCCAAGTAGTGGTGCACAGTCAGACTCGCATAGTGTCAGTACCACCAGCATTACCAAAGGGAGGTTGCTGCCAACACCACAACATGGCAGGCCATGGGCATGTGTTCCTGGGTAGTTCCGTGAGGGACACAGACACAGCAGAGACCAGTCACGATCAGCAAGTAGCGCCACATCTGGCCCTGGGTATGGTGATGCCAGTGCTACTCCTGGTAGAACCAGTTCCCATGCTCATGGCTGGACATGGTGAACTGTACATTCTGACACTGAAAGACCTTAGACCAAAAGACAAAATGCCAGCACCAAGAATGAATTGAGTAATAGTAGCTTTATTTAAGCTGAAATTCTAGACCGGTTTCAGCACATGGCTTTCATCAGTAGATTATTACACACAAAATGAAAAGGTCCTGTTATAAATACCTTTGTGACTGGAAGTAGAATGACATCATTTCCTGTCTCAAGAAGAAAATGTAATTGTTACAAAATAAACACAAAAATAAAAATAAATATTAATATACAATTCAAAATGCATGTGCTTAGAAAATATACATATTCTAACATCAATATGAAAGTCAAAAAAAGAACAATGTTTAAATTATGATAATTTATCATTAAGTTCAGGGGAAAATAAACTGCCTAATTTCACTATCCATTTTTTCTCTTTGTTATTCAGAATGTCATGCCATCCAGTTTTAAAAGCACGGTTGCCTGTAATGTTATCAATGATAGTAAATGAAAACTTTGCAGTGGGATGATTCATAGTGTGTCTGTATAAGGCATTTGTAATCCTGCTATTTCTGATGTCCCCCAGGTGTTCAGATATTCTAATTCTGAACTGTCTGGATGTCTGTCCAACATAAAAAAGCTTGACATGTGCATGTTGCAAGATAAATAATCCAATCCGAACTGCAGTTACCAAAAAAAACAATATCATATAAATGGCCCGTGTTTTTGCTAGTAAAAGTTTTAGTTTTAAATATGTAGCCAAAAAAGCTACAATGACCACAAGGGTATATTCCAACTAATTTCTCACCTGTTAATGTTCTTTGGGATAAGGTTTCATCCCTGGAGTTAAGTTTCTTGTAATGTGAGAAATGAGATCCAAGTGTTTTCCCTTTTCTGTATGAAAATGAGCAATGTTCCCCCAAATAGTCCTCTAAGAGGGAATGAGACTTCAATATGTTCCAATGTTTATCTATAATATTAAGAAGATGTTTAGTATTTCTTCCATAGGTTGTAACAAATCTGCAAGTTTCTTGATTGGTCTGTTTTTGATGTTCTTTATATTTCAGTAGTGAATCCCTAGATTGGTTTCTGCTCCATTGCATGGTAGAACTGATAGAATGTCTAGAGTATCCTCTAGTAAGAAACCTATTGGCTAAGTCATCATGATGTTGTTTTAAATCTTGCTCAGAGGAACATATCCTTTTGAGCCGCAAAAACTGTGATTTGGGAATGTTATTAATTGTGTGTTTTGGATGTAGACTGTTGGCATGGAGCAAGGTGTTGTATTCAGGAAATTTTCGATATACAGAAGTTTTTAGTGTATTGTCTGGTTGGCGCTGTAAAAAGACATCCAAGAAATGTATTTCATTATGATGATAGTCCACTGTAAATTCTGTACCCCAAATGTTTCCATTAAGATGTTCAACATATTCTTGAAGATAATCACTGCCACCCTTCCATACTAGCCAACAGTCGTCCAAATATCTTCTCCAGATGTCAATCTCTGGCATGTATACATTGTGCAACTCATCATAGATGATGTGTTTCTCCACATAACTCATATAAAGGTCAGCATAAATGGGTGCAAATGAGGCACCCATTGCCGTACCCTGTATTTGCCAATAGCAGTCTTGTTTGAAGTAAAAGATATTCTTGGTGAGGATGTGTTCAGTCATGCAAATGAGTAATGTATTAAATCCTGGAGCATAAATATTAGCTTTGTTTAACCAAAAATCCAAAGCTGCTAGTCCTGCCCAGTGTGGAATACTAGTATATAGAGACTTGACACTTTCTGTTTTTTTAACTGAAAAATTGAAACCCCTTCTATCTTTAATTAGAGCCAGACTTCAAGACACTACTGAATTTTTGCAAATTGTCTCTGAATCAGAATTGGAGCCGGATTGGCTAATGTGCACCCTAGATGTCAAGTCTCTATATACTAGTATTCCACACTGGGCAGGACTAGCAGCTTTGGATTTTTGGTTAAACAAAGCTAATATTTATGCCCCAGGATTTAATACATTACTCATTTGCATAGCTGAACACATCCTCACCAAGAATATCTTTTACTTCAAACAAGACTGCTATTGGCAAATACAGGGTACGGCAATGGGTGCCTCATTTGCACCCATTTATGCTGACCTTTATATGGGTTATGTGGAGGAATACATCATCTATGATGAGTTGCACAATGTATACATACCAAAGATTGACATCTGGAGAAGATATTTGGACGACTGTTGGCTAGTATGGAAGGGTGGCAGTGATTATCTTCAAAAATTTGTTGAACTTCTTAATGGAAACATTTGGGGTACAGAATTTACAGTGGACTATCATCATAATGAAATACATTTCTTGGATGTCTTTTTACAGCGCCAACCAGACAATACACTAAAAACTTCTGTATATCGAAAATTTCCGAATACTACACCTTGCTCCATGCCAACAGTCTACATCCAAAACACACAATTAATAACATTCCCAAATCACAGTTTTTGCAGCTCAAAAGGATATGTTCCTCTGAGCAAGATCGAAAACAACATCATGATGACTTAGCCAATAGGTTTCTTACTAGAGGATACTCTAGACATTCTATCAGTTCTGCCATGCAATGGAGCAGAAACCAATCTAGGGATTCACTACTGAAATATAAAGAACATCAAAAACAGACCAATCAAGAAACTTGCAGATTTGTTACAACCTATGGAAGAAATACTAAACATCTTCTTAATATTATAGATAAACATTGGAACATATTGAAGTCTCATTCCCTCTTAGAGGACTATTTGGGGGAGCATTGCTCATTTTCATACAGAAAAGGGAAAACACTTGGATCTCATTTCTCACATTACAAGAAACTTAACTCCAGGGATGAAACCTTATCCCAAAGAACATTAACAGGTGAGAAATTAGTTGGAATATACCCCTGTGGTCATTGTAGCTTTTGTGGCTACATATTTAAAACTAAAACTTTTACTAGCAAAAACACGGGCCATTTATATGATATTGTTTTTTTTGGTAACTGCAGTTCGGATTGGATTATTTATCTTGCAACATGCACATGTCAAGCTTTTTATGTTGGACAGACATCCAGACAGTTCAGAATTAGAATATCTGAACACCTGGGGGACATCAGAAATAGCAGGATTACAAATGCCTTATACAGCACACTATGAATCATCCCACTGCAAAGTTTTCATTTACTATCATTGATAACATTACAGGCAACCGTGCTTTTAAAACTGGATGGCATGACATTCTGAATAACAAAGAGAAAAAATGGATAGTGAAATTAGGCAGTTTATTTTCCCCTGGACTTAATGACAAATTATCATAATTCAAACATTGTTCTTTTTTGACTTTCATATTTATGTTAGAATATGTATATTTTCTAAGCACATGCATTTTGAATTGTATATTACTATTTATTTTTATTTTTGTGTTTATTTTGTAACAATTAAATTTTTTTCTTGATACAGGAAGTGATGTCATTCTACTTCCAGTCACAAAGGTATTTATAACAGGACCTTTTCATTTTGTGTGTAATAATCTACTGATGAAAGCCATGTGCTGAAACCGGTCTAGAATTTCAGCTTAAATAAAGCTACTATTACTCAATTCATTCTTGGTGCTGGCATTTTGTCTTTTGGTCTAACTAGCTTGCTTGCCTTGCACTAGCTGTACTTGCTAGCTTCTCTTTTTGGTTACACTGAAAGACCTTGTCCAACATACCCTCATGTAGGGCTAACACATGGCTTGACTGTGTGGATGCACACACACACAGCACTGTCACATGCAGGTCACCAACAGACCACACAGCCCCTCTCCATAGCCCAGCTGACCAGCACCCCTCCAGGCAAACACACACATGATGTCAACTGTATGGCACAGCCTAGGCCTTTGGCAAACCCACACCACACCCTGTGCATGTTATGATAGCTGTGTCACATTGCTTTTGTCCATGCCATCAATGCAGGGACATGCTAATATGTGTGTGATGCTCAGGGTGAATATAGTACAGTTAATGGCAGTTTCTAGTGCCGTACTGTTTTGATCTGTAAGGTGCTGCCTGCTGTCAATTGTCATGCGTGCACATCAGAGTGTATGTGCCTTTGTGCCATGATGCTTTATTGCGGTTAGTACTGCTGACTGACTGTTGTCTGACAGACCTTATTCTGTTTCTGTTCCAGGTGTCTGTGTATCTAAGTCATGGTGAACTGCTGCCATTACAGAAACTCATGGTGGTGTAGTGGCAATGCAGAAACTTATTTCTCACCAAGGTATGGCTGAATATGTGCATGTTTACCTAGTTTCATATGCGTGGAACAGTGTGTGCGGATTAATGGGGGCAGGCAGTGTAATCTTGCATGCATACCCCTTGCCACAGCATGCTACTCTTGATACATTTCACCTGGGAATTCGGTAGAATCTCAGGTTCATAGGTCCATAGAAGGTTACTAGAGTACTGGCCCTGGGTCCCTTACAAGCCTAGCCATTACTTTATCCCCAACTGAATCATCAATTAGCACCTGTTGCCCCTGACATTGATGGACACAGATTAGACCCCTGGGACATATTTTTGGTTTTCCACCCACTCATCATGGATGCACTTGATGAGGGTCTGCATGGTACTCTGTTTGACATGTATGGGAAGTGCATTCCTGAGACAGAGCAACTTCTAGGAGACAAAACTGTTTCTCCATCAGGTTTTTTTGCTGTCACATATGTGATTCAGGTCTGTTGTGCTGCAATAAATACAGAGTTAGACTCACGTATATGGGGCTGAGCACAACATTGTATGCATGCCACAGCCCACCTCTGGACAACCTGTCTGATAAGTGGGGCATTACTGATTTGAAGCTGTCTGCATGGAACAGGTGTTGAAGGCCATGGATAACCTTTGTAGGTGTTAACATAGCCTTTCCAGTTGCTGCAGATGTCTGCATAGGTACATACCAGACCAACCATGATGATAATGTATTGTACTGACTGAGGACTATACAGAGATAATGCCCACCTTTTGCCTGTATGCAGTCCCCTTACCTATGCGGTGAACCATGTCCAAGGCTTTTCCGACCACTGCCACTACTTGATGGCTGAATGCAAGAGTGTTATCAACCTGAGTACCCAGGTCTGTCAATGCAGTCTGTCTGTTTATGGGGTTGCCGTTGATGTGGGAAATAGTTGGGCCTTGTCCTCACCATATGGTATGATGGTACTACTTTTTGCATTCATCTTGAGGCCAGGATCTTGGCAGCATTCCACACCCGTTGTATGACCCCCCCCCCCAAAGTATGTTAACATCAGTTAATGGCTGAATGACAGACAGCACACTACTTACAGTCTGCCATTGCCTTAGGTGGCACCTACAAATGTGGGTGGTGGCAGTTAGCATTTATGCCTACATAGATGTGGGTCATTGGGGGTGGCAGCTAATCACAGGGCCTATACATGTCTACATATTGCACATACATAGGCAACACAAAGTATTGCCACCTTATCAAATGTGGAATGTGGGACACATTTTGTAGTATCATGACAGTTGGCAGGCCATACCATACCCATGGCAAGTGCAACAGAGAGGACTTCCCTTGGTTTGCCAATAAGACAGCTTCTTTGTGTCACATTACCATAGGTTATGCTATTTCTCATAACATTACGGTGTTTCTGATGTGAAATAACTGCTTTATGCAACTAGTAGACAACTTTAGGAAATGTTTGTTGTCATACACTCTGGGGACCTCGGTATTGTTTGAGTCATTGTCACAGGTCACAACTGGCTAAACATGGAATGCAACCAGCAGGGTGGGACAGGTGTTGGCCATATCTCTCACCTCTACAGATTTCTGCTGAACGTCCTAATGTTTGCCACAACTTTTGGTTCCATTTGTCATGAAATTGTAGTTTTCTGGACAAGTAGTGTGAAATCATTAAAGACTGACATTACACAATAATGACAGACATTTTCATGTCAGACTTCATACCCTTCAGAAAATGCATGTGAATGCACAACCTGTTATTCTATTAACTTTCTATGTTTGTAGCAGTAATATTTCAAGACTGACCCTAATATCTGAGTTTTGTCCCAATTTTCTATAAGGTTTTATCCAGATGTCTTTCTGTAAGTGGTTGAGAGCTATGTTTGTGGCCCTAACACAGTCACATTGCTGCAAGGGGATATACATACACACACACACACACACACACACACACACACACACACACACACACACACACACACTAATCAACTGCTCTTGTTGATAGTAGAACCCCTACCTGCCTAGTTTTACATACGATATTGCTAGATACATATTGCATGATCAACAAAGGTTATACAGTTTTGCAGTGTCTGCCACTAGTATTCAGGTGGATGACATCTGCAGGTTTTATAAGGATTGCCACTGGGGGGTTACCAAGCCCTTAAAATGGCATAATCATGTCACACACACACACACACACACACACACACACACACACACACACACACACACACACACACACACACACACACACACACACTGCTGCAGGGGGACATGCATTCCAACACACATGCACAGAGAGTTGCCAGTTTTGAGATTAGGACACCTATCTATGTACTTATGTACACTATAGCCTGCTATAAGTATTGTATGTGCCACAGTGCTACTGTGTTTGAAAATGTCTAACTCTGCATCTAAGGTGGATGATATCTGTAGGCTCTGAATAGGTTGGTGATGGTGGAGATAACAAAGTGGCACAGGCACACAAAATGGTAAAGCCAATGTACACACACAGAAGCAAGACAGCCACACTGCTACAATGGATATGCATACACAAACACATACACTCACACAGTTGGCGGTATTGAGATTAGTACCCCTACCTATCTAGTTGTATGTAATACAGTGCTCTGCCCTTATTACGTGTGCCGCATAGCTTATTTGCCTAGGGTATACCTCTCAACCTCTTAGAGCAATAAATGTGGGCAAAGCCTTCAATAATGGGGGATACAGGCCCAAAAATAGGGACACCTTTTACATATTGCTCTTACAAATTAGATTATTGCTAGAGTGACAGGTTTCGCATTAGCATCACTTTTGTGAAGGGTATGACGTCTGAAATTCAAATGTCTGTCATTATTTTCTGACTTCAACTCTCAATAATTTGCCAGTGATTTGCCAGGAAACCAGAATTTTATGAGACAGGCCAAATATATGAGGCAAACATCTGAACATTTTGCAAAACTCTATACAAACTCTATACAGTTGAGAGGTATGGCCTGCAGACTGTCACATGGTACATCTAAGGTGGATAACATCAACAGGCCCTCTAAGTAATGAAATGGGGGAGTCAGCAGGGTGGAGCAGGGCCTACAGCATATTCTGAGGTAGCCAGTATTTGGCAGAGAGCTCTTGTTATCCCATATAGCTGTCCATTGTTTGCTGCTATCCTAGTAGCCACTCCATTCCCTTGCATACAGGCAGCAATACCATACATATGGTACCACAGTCTACTACCCCATTCATTTGTTGTTAAGAAAAGTGACTTACCTTGTGCCTGCAGCAGTTGAGATGGCAGTGCTTCAGAGCTGAGTCTGCTGGATGCAAGCAGTACACAGCCAATACATGGTAAGGTACAGATAGTGTGATGTGGCTGGCATCCTTTTTACTGTGTGTATGTGAGTTGGAGTGAGGTGTCAATTGCTGGGTCCTTAGGTTGTCAGTGTGTGTGCTATGCATTGCCTCTTTGCCAAGACTGGGTGTGCTGGGCGTGCCTACGTCTGCCTACAGGGACAGGCTCAGGGTGTTCCTCCTCCAAGTCCCCCTGTACCTATAGGGACCTTGGAAATGGAGGGGGACTGTGTCTTCTTTCCCTGTGATGTTCCTGCCACAGCTGTTTCCACAGGATCATATTGTGTATCATGGCACATACTATGAACATGTGTGCACATGTGGCTGGAGAGTACTGCAGGGCTTCACCAGATATGTCAAGGTAGTGGAACCCTGACTTCAGCAGTCCAAACACATGCTCTATGATGTTCCTAGTTTGAGTGTGTGCCTCATTATGGGGTTCTTCAGTTGGACTATTTGCATTTCTGATGGGTATCATCATCCACAGTTCCAGTGCATAGCCAGTATCCCCCAATAGATGGCCATATGGGATGCCCCCCTGGCAAATGCCTGGCACAACTGTTATGCATGACAGATTTGGGAGCCATGATAACTGCCAGGGCTGCCAGCACACACATTGATGATAATGCCCTGGGCATTGCACATGGCCTGGCAGTGGATGGTGTGATACCCCTTGTGGTTGACATAGACTCTACCTTCCTCACTGAGTGGTGCTTTAATGTGAACATAAATGCAGTCTATAGCACCTAGTACCTCTAGGTAGTGTGCTACATGGTGGAAGAGACATATATTGCCGGTCATCTCCTCAGGGGTGCTGGAGAAATATATGTGCTCACTGGAATGTGTTAGCATGACATTCAGGAACTGGTGGAGTACCCTGGATGCAGATGCCTGTGAGAGCCTCCATGATGTCCCTAGTAGGTCTTTGGAAAGTACATGTAGCTAGTATTCTTAAGGTTACACATACCTTTGTTTCCACTGGGATGAATTTCTCTCTGTTGGCTCTGGGTCTGAGGTGAGGGCTGCAGTGCTTGGTGAGTTCCTGTAGTATGTCCCTGTCCACCATGTAGCACTCTACTTCTCCATCTCCTGCAGACCCTGAAAGGTTACCCCGGGCCTGAACACTTTTCTCCTAGTTAGACGGGGCCTATTGTCAGCATTATTCTCATCACTGACCTTAGCCTGTAGCTCACACAGATGTAGCAGAGCAGCAGCAGCCCCTATCATTTGTCAGCTAAAATTTCCAAGTGTGTACTCCAATAGTGCAGAGTATGTTGGAATTATCAGATTGAAGGGTGAATACATACTTTAAACTAGAGTTCTGCAGATGCAGCCTGTGTGATTGGCTGACTGTGATACATTCCACCTGCCAGGTATATCATTGAGAGATTTGAATGGGCCAGTGTCAGTGGTGCAGGGCTTATCAGTCTGTTATACTTGATTGGCTTGCTCAGCCTATTTCCTTTATTTAATTTTTTTTCAATTTCTTCCACTGCTAAGCACCATGGCACTCTGCGCAAACCTGTGGTGCTAGTATAAACATTGTTCAGCAGTTTAGACACTCCCCTGTAAACAGGCATGCTTAGCTTTTCTTTAACAAGCTAAAACACATGCCACGGGGCTAAGTATAGCTTAGCAGCCTCAGACACATACACCCTGCTTAGATGTGCTTAGCTGAGTACAATCAGATGCCACTAACCTCCAATCCACTTTAACATACAGTGACATACCTCCTTTTGATGTTTATCTGTTATGCCCACAGCAATACAGAGAGAGCCCTACCACAGTTAGTACCTACGGACACGGTGGCCCTTTTTGCTATTCAATAACCCTGGTTCAATTACAATTGCGTATACCCTGGAATCAGCACTACACCAGGGCCTATCTCCTTAGCTACCACTATAACCTGCCATTGTATGACTCTGCATGCTGGCCACTATAATGCAATAACTTTTCTTACCTTTATATTTCATATTTTACACTTTTTATTTACTTTTTGCAAAATAGCATATTTGCACGTCACTGTGTGCTGCTTGAACATGGCATATGTATTAAAAAAAGTTTAAGATTTAATATATTGTATTACTTTTTCACCCCAGTGGCCATAGTTTTGGCCATTTGCATGGCTACTGTGACATATACAACCTTTTATTTGGGCTGTTATAACGCCTGTTTAAATTCTATAGTCCAGTACATGGTTTGTAACCGCATACATTTTTCCTGCTGACACCCCACCTACATGGAAAATCACCTAATTTGCATAGTTTTCACCAGCAAATTAGGTGATTTGTATTCCACTGACACCTCCATGTTTGCACATTGTCCAGACACTAATGCACACCCCCAGCCCTGTTTCCTGAATCACTTAGTGGCGATATTCCATATTTGGGCCACTACCCTATTCCTACATGGAGAATTGCTCCATGTAGGGTTTATTGAATTACTCCCCATGACCTATGTAAGATGCTTGTGTTACAAATGTATTAGAACTGTATGGCATATGTATATCAAAATAGTACAGACATATGTGTTAAAAATGGTATTTTGTAAAGTAGTGAGCTTAAAGATGTATCAACAGTGTGCCCTGCTGGAGGAGAACAGAACGGTCCATGCACTATTGTAACTGTTTAAATGTATATATTTTTAACAGTGGAAGTTGGAATACAGGAGGTTAACTTCAGTCCAGCAAAACATCAGAAAAATAGCTGAAATTAAATTACTTTATAGCTATACATTAAAATATGATATCTTTCAATTTCAATGCAGCAAGGAGATACAATGATTAAAACTAGGGAGCTTTCTGTGTTGTCTCTAAAGTTAAATAATTACTAGCTTTGAAATGTGGAGGGATGTAATTGTTTTATGACTTCCAGTATCTGCCAAAGATCTGAGGCTTATGTATTTTCACAGGTAGATTACAGTAGTGGGGGTTTCACCTGGGAGAGACAGATGACAAGAAATGATGTCATTCTGCAAGCTATGCCAGAAGTAATATTTGAGATATTAATTTAAGAAGTCTCTGAGAGAGAGAGAGACAGCATTCTGTATTTTGTTTCAGAACCAGCAACAAGAAGACCCATTCACCACACATCTGCCTTGGTCTAAGTAAGTTTCTAGGTTATAGTAATTCTCTTAGATACAGTCAGGAATATAGCAAAGCATAGTTTAGATGTTTTACTTTATTTATTTGAGACTGTCCTGCAGTGCTGCTTTAAATATTTCCTGTGATTTTGAACTCTGATGTCACTGTGAATATATACTGAGTATATCCTTGTTCTTTTATTATTTATTATTAAATGTATTTAAACCTTCCATTGTGGCTGATCTGTCTAGAGATATTTAAGTTCTGAGAGTACTTGCATAATCATTTGGTAACACTGTGTAGGCCACTGCTAATAGCATTGCTCTTGGTCAAGCTACCATTTATATTAGTATTAACATTACACAGTAAGACTGGACACTCTTTGTTAAGTGCCTCAAAGTAGCTGATAAGGGGTTATGGTGGCAGACCTTATAGTCTGGGCAGAAGCGGGCATAGCTAGTAAACCTGTGCCAGCCTTTCCCAGGTGTGTGTGTGTGTGTGTGTGTGTGTGTGTGTGTGTGTGTGTGTGTGTGTGTCAGCTACTTGAGCAGGGATATAAAGCACTGATGAGACAGAGAGAGTGTTGGAGGACTTTGCTTGGAACCCTGGCTAAGGACTCAACTCTATAGCTATACCAGTGTAGAGTCTTATTGGGAATTTGGAGGAAGCTGGAGAAACCAGCCCTGGAACTAGTGTGTTCTCTGTGTGCTCTTAAGGGAAATTGCACTTGATGCAGTGAGCTGCATCTGGAAATATTGTGTGTGTGTGTACCTTGTCATCCTCTCGGTGTGCATCCCCCACTGGTGCCAGTGGTGAAGATTGAGGTTCCTCGATTACTGGTCGAGTGGTGGGGTGTCACAGGAGCAATCACTGAATCCCTAAATGGCATAGCTATCATGCAGGAAGGTTTCTCCCAAATAAATAACTGGTGCTAAAATCATGGACTGAAACTGAATGCCAAAAAATACATTATTGTATCATTTGGAATGTTATTTACACCAGGGAACTGTCACAAAATGCTCCTAAGAGTTGACCCAGCTGTTTGAGATTTGAGAACAAGTGACCTTACTTTTGAACAACATATGACCAACATGTTTCTACTGTTGTAAGAAAGTCTTTCTATATTGCACATCTTATAAACAAAGGAGTTATGTCTAGATCTAGGAGTGTCATTGTCATCTTTATTCAGCCTTCATTAGGCCAATCATGGAATATAATGCCCATTTTGGCATGTATCTGTCCAAACACATGCACCAACTGAAATGGCCACAGGGATCCCTTTCTAAAAGGATAAAAGTCCTAAACTACATGTCCTACATGGGCCAACTCAAAGTCCTGCCACTATGCTCAGTATCCTACAGATTGCTAAGATGTGACCTTTGTCTGGCATGTAAGGCATCATCTGACCCATTACTGATGCATTTACTGCATATCAGCAAATCAAATGGCATCAGAAATAGTTGGTTTAGGGATCAAAACTTGTTATGCAACACAAACAGAATGGTTTCGAGGGACAGGTATGTCTCACTGGTGTGGAATAGACTCCCCAGTCACATAAAATAAAGTTCATCCCTGTCAATACTCAAGCACAACTTAGCTCTATGGATGGGAAACACAAAATGTACCCAAGGACTGCCCCCTGCATTACTAATAGGCCGAGCAGCTCCTAAATGCTTTATCCCATGCATGGGTCTCCTCCAATTACATATATTATCATCCCAGTTATTCTCATTAGGGTTAATATATAATTAGTGACCATGGGATGGGTAAGGCCAATTTATACCATAGTATATGTGATTTTGAGCACAAAAAGGGAATTTGGCTAGGCTTAAAGTGGCCACAAAGGCAACTAGCCTAGTACTTACATATGAACCTATGTTATCTATGTGCAGGATATGTTATGTTAACCACACTTGTACCTCAGGATGGATAGAAATTCATATGGAATGCATTACAGTATTTTCTTAACGAAAACATATATATATTATGGTGTCACGTCTAAGCTCAAGCTCTGATTCATTTAAAACTTTCTCTTTGAAGAGAGTCTAAATGCTAAAAAAGTAACTGAAGGCCTCTCATGCTTAGTCATCTGCAAGTTAAGATAAGTAGGCACTTTCTTGTAAAAATAGAATAATTATTTAAATAGAAAAACATGTCCCATCCACACTATAGAAATAAAGTACAAAAATGCTGCCACTCTAAATGTATTTAATTCTCAGATTTAAAGTGACCACATGCTTTATTTTTGTTTATCTGGTGCATCTTTCATCTGCTATGTGTCCCTGCCACATTTTTTTATGCTAAATATCAGGGCACATGTATGTTGCAGACATCTTGCCATATAAGGTTGAGTAGAATAAATAACACTAAAAACTACACGAAAAAAGGAACGGGTCAACAGTATATAAAAACAGCTAAAGCCTGTTCCTCACAGCACAGGACACGTACACACCGACACCTGCGAATTTAAAATCACTTGTTTAATAAATAAAATGTTGATAAAATACAACGGTTAAGCGCTTTCATCTAAATTATTTAGACTTCATCAGAACAATTCTAATCCATTACTTCACAGTTTAAATACTTCTTTAACCCTATCAAAACTTGCTAGTAATTACAACCAATATATATTTAAAGTGCCAGTGTGCATAACCATAAAACCATCTCATTCAATTCATATCATATTAAATAAAACTTAAACGTCTCATTTGCCATGTTGATTTCCGCATAAAACATGTTAGTATGTACTATAAGTTGTACTTTGAATTACTTCTTAATATATTATTGTATAATATTGTGCCATTAGATATTACTGTCACTGTTCAGTGACTTAAATAACCAACAGAGACTCTAACTGACTGTGTTCTCTAGAATGGGCTTTACAGATATATGGTCATTTAATCCAGGGGGTGAAGAGGCATTCAATTTAATT
Source organism: Protopterus annectens (assembly GCF_019279795.1). Lineage (NCBI taxonomy): Eukaryota > Metazoa > Chordata > Ceratodontiformes > Protopteridae > Protopterus > Protopterus annectens. Next base: position 1,190,055,307 of record NC_056744.1, read on the forward strand.
TGCCATCTAGCTTTGAGCTCACCTAATTTCTTTTTAATACATCCACCCCTCGGATTTTCCTTGGCTATATCCAATATGCAAAAGTGAAACACACTACAACCATTATTCTTAGCCACATGTCTCCATAATGCATTATTGGTGTCTTTCTTCTTTATATTATAGTAATGGTCATATATCCTTTGTCTCAGACATCTATCTGTCTTCCCTATATAATAACAGGGACAATTTGTGCATTTCGCCAAATAGACTATATGTTTCGTTCTACAATTACCTTTTCTATACATTATACTTGTATGGTTTGTGTCTTCTAATATAATGCTCTTCTCATTTGTAATATACCTGCACTGGTTGCAAGTACCGCATTTGGTTGTCCCCCCTAAATCTACATTTTCTCTATCATTTCCTTTTTTCTTTTCTAACTCATTCTTTATATTAAACCCATTTCTAGAAACAAACCTTGGTGTTTTTCCCACTATGTCCACTATTTTTTTGTCTGTCTTAAATAAATTCCAGTTATTAGAAATAATATTCCTAACCTCTGTACTCCATGGAGTATATTGTACTATGCAAGCTCTATTGTATCCAATATTATCTACTTCCTTGTCTGTGTTTACATTATTCTCTTTGCTAAGGGGACCTTTGCCTACCAATGGTATGTATTTTTTACCCCATTCGTTCCATACATATTCTGCCACATCTAATACTAACCACCTGGGGTATCCTCTTTGCAGGAACATTTTGCCTATATTCCCCAATTCAATCAAAAAGTCAGCATAGTCTGATGTCATCCTTGCTGCTCTGATGCATTGGCCTTTAATTATACTTCTTTTTTGGCTTAGAGGATGGCAACTAGTGTATTCTAAATATCCATTGCTAAATGTTTGCTTCCTGCATATTTGTGTTTTTATTTTATCATTTTCAACTATAATACATGTATCTAGGTACGCCATTTTATTCATATCTATATTAAAAGTAAACTTTAACCAGCTACATCTTGAGTTTAAATAGACTTTAAATTCCTCTAATTCCTTAAGGGTACCCTTCCAAATCAAAAACACATCATCCAAAAAACGGAAGTAACATGACATATTTGCATACCATTTGTTTTTTAAAATAAATTCTTCCTCCCAATCATTTAAATAGAGATTCGCATATATGGGGGCACATGCTGCCCCCATTGTTACACCTCTGCTTTGTATATAGAACTCTCCTTCAAATAAAATGTAATTATATTTTAAGACAATTTCCATGAATTCCAAGGTCAAAATTCTCCTGTCATTTGTTAAATGACTTGCCTTTTTCATCTGATTTTCTACTCTTAATAATCCATCGTCGTGAGGTATGCTGGAAAATAGATCCACAACATCTATCGTAACCAGTGCACATCCAGGTTTAATCATTTCAGTTTTCAATCTCCCTAGGAAGTCCCAAGAGTCTATTATGATGTGTTCTATTGAAGCGTATATAGGCTTTAGCCAGGCATCCACCACCTTACCAAAGTTAAAAGTTTACAGTTTTAAATAAAAGCAATATGAACGCAGGCTGCAATAAGTTCAGTTTCAGCAGTTTTTTAGTCAACAATTATGACTTTGACCAGAGATGTAAAAGGAAAAAAGATGACAAAAGTGATAGTAATGAGATTAACAATGATAACAAGACACTTAAAGACTCGATATATGAATTTGGAAAAAAGTTAAAAACATGTAAGGGTCTACAAGTAGAGAATGGATATTTGAAAAAATGCTTGGATACTAATATTGTACCTATGGGGTTAAGATTCTTCAAATATCCGATGGGTATAGAACTGAATGATGAAACAACGATACAATGTATGAAAATGTTTGATGAATTTGGTTTCACGTTCATGCGTTTTATTATAAGTTGTAATGACAAGAAAATATGTGTGCTAATGAATGAATTAGAAGAGTTAAATGACAATATAGTCAATGATTTGTTGTATGATGAATTGGAATACTGTATGGACACACAATTCATATGGGTACGGAATCAGACTGATAAAGTATTTGAGAGGAAATGCAAGAAATTCAATAGAGACCTTGAACAATATGCTAAGGGCAATGCATATAGATGGGAGTATGGAGGTAAAGAGAAAAGTTTGAAAACTCAAGGTAGATGGAAAGGGAATTGGAACACCAGTTCCCATAGACAACAGTATAATAGACTGAATTCATGTACTAATAATGATGTTTTTTAAGAGAAAGAAGGGGATTGGGAGGAAATAAGCAAGAGGCAAAAACAGACACATTACAAAGTAAATATGAATCAGTGGGAAAATACAGAGGGGTACAAGTACCAACACCATCAAGGAGGGAAGCAGAAGAGATAGTGAAGCTTAATGAAATTACTAGTGGATATAAGCAGTTTTACATTCACAATTATACTAATATGGACTTGAGGAAAGAACATTTCACCCTATTCAGTAAAGGGATGAAATTTGTTCCGGTGAGAAAATTTAATGTGGAGGATGCCATTATTGATGTAAAGAAATATACTAGAAAGTTAAATTTGGCAATTTTATTTAATAACAATAAAAATAATAATAACAATAATGAACATGGCAGAGAGTTTAAGAAAAAAAGTGCATACACCCCCCCACTTAATGGCACTTTAGCTATGTTTGAAAAAATAGTGATAGACGAACTTTATGCTTATAAGAATAAAATTAGTAAAGTTAAAGTTAATTATAATTTGAATAATAAGGAAGCGGCAGTCTTGAGGGAAATGCAAAGCAATAAGATGAAAAGAATAATGAAGCCTGATAAAGGGGGTGGGGTCATTATATTTCATCAAGAGGAGTATAAAAATAAGATTAATGATATTCTCCTTAATTCTGGTAATTATGGTTTATCCTCACGGAACAAAGTGAATATAGGTTATAATAAAATAAATTTGTACCTCGAGGATGTGTTAATAGAGGAAAGGATTAGTATGGATCTATACAATTTTCTAAAAGTAGAAAAACCTATTATAAGTACTATTATAGATATACCCAAGATTCATAAAAACTTATTAGACCCACCCTTTCACCCTATAATATCTGGTAATCGATCTAAAACTTTTAACTTTGGTAAGGTGGTGGATGCCTGGCTAAAGCCTATATACACTTCAATAGAACACATCATAATAGACTCTCGGGACTTCCTAGGGAGATTGAAAAATGAAATGATTAAACCTGGATGCGCACTGGTTACGATAGATGTTGTGGATCTATTTTCCAGCATACCTCACGACGATGGATTATTAAGAGTAGAAAATCAGATGAAAAAGGCAAGTCATTTAACAAATGACAGGAGAATTTTGACCTTGGAATTCATGGAAATTGTCTTAAAATATAATTACATTTTATTTGAAGGAGAGTTCTATATACAAAGCAGAGGTGTAGCAATGGGGGCAGCATGTGCCCCCATATATGCGAATCTCTATTTAAATGATTGGGAGGAAGAATTTATTTTAAAAACCAAATGGTATGCAAATATGTCATGTTACTTCCGTTTTTTGGATGATGTGTTTTTGATTTGGAAGGGTACCCTTAAGGAATTAGAGGAATTTAAAGTCTATTTAAACTCAAGATGTAGCTGGTTAAAGTTTACTTTTAATATAGATATGAATAAAATGGCGTACCTAGATACATGTATTATAGTTGAAAATGATAAAATAAAAACACAAATATACAGGAAGTAAACATTTAGCAATGGATATTTAGAATACACTAGTTGCCATCCTCTAAGCCAAAAAAGAAGTATAATTAAAGGCCAATGCATCAGAGCAGCAAGGATGACATCAGACTATGCTGACTTTTTGATTGAATTGGGGAATATAGGCGAAATGTTCCTGCAAAGAGGATATCCCAGGTGGTTAGTGTTAGATGTGACAGAATATGTAAGGAACGAATGGGGTAAAAAATACATACCATTGGCAGGCAAAGGTCCCCTTAGCAAAGAGAATAATGTAAACACAGACAAGGAAGTAGATAATATTGGATACAATAGAGCTTGCATAGTACAATATACTCCATGGAGTACAGAGGTTAGGAATATTATTTCTAATAATTGGAATTTATTTAAGACAGACAAAAAAATAGTGGACATAGTGGGAAAAACACCAAGGTTTGTTTCTAGAAATGGGTTTAATATGAAGAATGAGTTAGAAAGGAAAAAAGGAAATGATAGAGAAAATGTAGATTTAGGGGGGACAACCAAATGCGGTACGTGCAACCAGTGCAGGTATATTACAAATGAGAAGAGCATTATATTAGAAGACACAAACCGTACAAGTATAATGTATAGAAAAGGTAATTGTAGAACGAAACATATAGTCTATTTGGCGAAATGCATAAATTGTCCCTGTTATTATATAGGGAAGACAGATAGATGTCTCAGACAAAGGATATATGACCATTACTATAATATAAAGAAGAAAGACACCAACAATGCATTATGGAGACATGTGGCTAAGAATAATGGTTGTAGTGTGTTTCACTTTGGCATATTGGATATAGCCAAGGAAAATCCGAGGGGTGGATGTATTAAAAAGAAATTAAGTGAGCTCGAAGCTAGATGGCAAATTAAATTAAATGCCTCTTCACCCCCTGGATTAAATGACCATATATCTGTAAAGCCCATTCTAGAGAACACAGTCAGTTAGAGTCTCTGTTTGTTATTTAAGTCACTGAACAGTGACAATAATATCTAATGGCACAATATTATACAATAATATATTAAGAAGTAATTCAAAGTACAACTTATAGTACATACTAACATGTTTTATGCGGAAATCAACATGGCAAATGAGACCTTTAAGTTTTATTTAATATGATATGAATTAAATGAGATGGTTTTATGGTTATGCACACTGGCACTTTAAATATATATTGGTTGTAATTACTAGCAAGTTTTGATAGGGTTAAAGAAGTATTTAAACTGTGAAGTAATGGATTAGAATTGTTCTGATGAAGTCTAAATAATTTAGATGAAAGCGGTTAACCGTTGTATTTTATCAACATTTTATTTATTAAACAAGTGATTTTAAATTCGCAAGTGTCGGTGTGTACATGTCCTGTGCTGTGAGGAATAGAATAAATAACAGTAATCAGCTCATACTACTGGTTAACAGTATAATTTAGGCATGTAATACAACTGGATAGTAAAATAGGAGAAAATAATGTCAACGATGAGCCAACATATAAGGAGTCTCTCATTAAGACTTGTGCACTGTTTTAAGAGCTACCCAGGTTTATGTATCTCTTGCAGATCAAGGTGATCTGAAATGTTGCCTTTGGGGAGCAGCCTTTTACTTAATATCTATTCTGTCTTACAACTCCCTTCCACAAGATTGTGGGATAGGTAATGTATCACAACTGCATTAGACTGATCAATACACTGCAAAAATGACCCTTTTATAAACATAATATTCAATATTTATGTTATTACCAGCTGGTAGATCTGTATGAAAGAGTGAAGGAATGCCAGTTGCTGAAGGATAACATCTGCCATCTGAGTAAAACTTTTAGAAATTCAGAAAAATGTAAAGTTGTCATGTGAGCCTGGGTACAATAGCAACGTAATAAAGATTGCTGAAGCATGGGAGCTTATTGCTAGTTAAAGGCTATGAAGGACTGCTTCTTTCCTTTCTTTTTTATAAGCTCCAGCTAATCCCTTGATTGAATGAAGACACTTTCCTAAATGCTTTTGGAATTTGACAAGCAGACCTCATGGTACTGCAGATCAGCACTTTGGGCCAGATGAAATACTGCTATATGTAATTCATTTCAGACCTACAACTACTATCACAACTATTTTTTTTCTTTTGCTATGTTTCTTCATTGGTATTTTCATGTAGTGCCAGCCTTTATGAACCCATATGTATACATTTTGAGTATTGGTGTGTGTGTGTGTGTGTGTGTGTGTGTGTGTGTGTGTGTGTGTGTGTGTGTGTGTGTGTGTGTGTGTGTGTGTGCATCCACATTTATGTGGGCAACTGTAAAGTAGGAATTTTATAAGATTCATGACAAAATGCATGCAATCTGAAGATCAGTGAAACTGTCACAGAAATACATGTATCCCTAGTCAAAAAATGCAGCCTCTGCCTTCCATAACATGCCACCTCCACACATTTTGGCATAAATGCATAAATGATTTCCCCTTGACCTAATAGCAAATAATGATGAACTTCATCATTCTGTAACAAGCTACTCCAAAAACATGCAGTCATCTTAGAAGCAGGTGGTATAAAGTAAACTATAAAACAATCATTCATACTGAACCCCCCCCCCCCCCCTCATCTTTTTCTAAAGGCAGAACATTTGACAGACGGACTGTTGGCTGTCATGACAGTGTACTGCATGTTGCAGATCACATTACTAAAAAAAACTGGGGAAATTAGATCAGCTGGCCCAACGTCTAAAAATTCTGAACTGGCAAGCATCAAGTGCTTCATATAAACAGTAGATTTTCACTCATACGTAATGAAAGAACTGAACATATTTTAAATTAATTTTATCACATGCATTATAAAAGAGAGAGTGCCGAACAGCGTTAAGATGAAATGAAATCTGACATCCTGAAATAAAAAATTTGCTTATAAACCTGAGTCCAGTCTCAAACAGAATATTTAAATGTAAACTTTAGTACCCAGGGGATAGAATGCAGGTCTTGTAATAAAGCCATAATGAAACTGTAACTGGTTATTACCAGTACCAGAGTTACTCATAAAACTTGAAGAAATTAATATACAACCAGCAATTGTAGATGTCTTTCCTTTAAGGTGTGAACATCTTGATAATTGATTTCCTCTATTTTTCATATGACAAGAAGTAGCTGTTCTCAAAGACAGAAAGGACACACAGCTGGAGAAGGCAGTGACAGTCCTTCAAGGTCATCAAACAAGCTTCCTCATTATGCAAAAGATGTTTAAAAAAGAGGGAGAGAGAGAGAGACTAAAATTGATAAAGATAAACCTTCTGTGGACCATGCTAAATTTATTCTCTGCATTAATTGTGCATGCCTTCCTTTCTATCAGTTATTGAAGCAGAAAACTGTGACAAAAGACAATAGTTCAATTACAGCAGAGATACCAAAGTGAAAACATTCACTCTTTTAGTTAATTAAGTCAGTTTAAGACAGTAAATGAGAAATATTTCAGATTGATGCACCATCTGCATTCTAGTCAGACACGAGATCATACATCATATATTAAAGGACAGAAGTGCTTAAGGTACAAGGATATGGCATAGCTATTCATTCTTTTAACTTCAATTGAGGAAAGATTAGACGCAAAACTATAGAACTTGTAATGGTATGCTAATAGGTACTTCTATATATTTAAATAGGGATGAACTTGTTTTCATGGTGAGGGAGGACTGTTGCAACTATTAATACTACTAAATACTTTAAACAAACTGTGGTTTTAATTTCATTATTAGCATCCCTGCTAAAGGAGCAATATCTGAGAGATGAAATTAGTGCTGCTGTTCCAGACCATAGTTACTTACAAGTGTGAGGGGGTGAAAACCTTATAAAGGATATTCAGGCACTTTAGCTGGAGGATGCAGGTGTTTGATAGCTTACATCTGCACACTCTTTACAAAACATGCATTTCATTTTTTCAAGTCAGAAAAGAGAGTAGTAACTCATACATAAATTCTCTCTACCCAGGCAGGATGTTTTCTGCAAACTCCTACGTCTTTGCCAGTCCTCTACAATGACAGTGTAGAATCCTCAAAATACAGAAACATTCCTACAATGAGACCAGACCAGGCCCATGGGGAGGATGGCACCCCTGTTGTAGAAGGAAGTAGTAGTCCACAAAAATCACAAAAACTGATAGGATAAAGAAGAGCCATGAAGACGATAGAGTGGACTATTGAGGATAAGAAAGAAATTAGGTATTATTACTATTATGCAAAAAGCCCAGAATTTCCAGACAGAAGATATACAAAAAGATTAAGAGAGAAATTAGAGGAAAGAAAAATACTTCCACAAGAAAAACTGTCAGAAGCCTCAAATAAAAATGTATGTTCATTACTACAACAGATTTGTGAAAAACTTTGATCTGTTTGTAGAAAGAAGCATCTGAGGAAGTGCAAAAATATAAAAAAATAATACCTAGAGATTTTTGAAAAGTATAAAAAAGAAATATGGACATGGAGAAAAAAAAGACAGATTTGGTATGGTGCAATATTTTTACAAAGGCAAAAGACAAATTAATCAATGTGAAGAAGTCACCGTGAAGATATTCAAAGAGAAATACAGGCAAAGGCATCCTGATATAGACAATTTTACAATAAAAAATATCACAAAAAGGGAATGTAGAAAAGATGATTAGTAAAGTAGAAGTTAAAAAAATAGAAGAAGTTATGGAGTGCCTGTGAAGTGAAGGATTTGGTATAGAAGTTCTAACACAGATGATATCACATCATGATGGATCGAGTCCCCAAAGTAAGGAGAAACAGGAAGATCAGAAGACATCTGAAGAAGAAATATTGACATGGGAAAGAAAAAGAGATTTAATATGGTGTAATATCTATGTAAAGGAAAATGCAAAACTAATCAGTACAAAAATAGCAGCACCAAAGATATTTGAAGAGAAATACAGGTAAAGGAATCCAGACATGGAAAATTTTACAATAAAAAAATAAGAAGACAAAGAGGAAAATTAGAAAAAGTGATTAGTAATGGAGAATTTAAAGAAATAGATACTGGGGTTATGGAGTACCTGTGAAGTGAAGGATTCAGTGTAGAACATTTAATTCAGGAAGCACCACAACAGGATAGCACAATGGACATCCAAATTAAGGGGAAACCAGTGGAACAGGAAGCAATCGGACAGGTACAATATGAAGGTATTTTGAAGCCTTCCATAGGAAACCAGTATAAATGATCACTTGAAGCAGGATAGCAAGGGAAGGAACAGGAAACTGTGGAAACTCTGATGCAGTCAATGTTGAAGAGTGAACAGATGGCACAAGATGAAATTGAAGAGAAAGTGCAACAGGAAAATGCTATAGAACTTTCTATACAATGCCTGCAAGATATGGAAAACAAAAAATGTGCCCTCAGTTTAGAAGAAAATGAGCTAACAGAACAGTTGCCTGATTTACTAGAGATAGATAGACATATTAAAATCAATGAAAGAAACAGACTGCAGAAGGTCAATAAAACCCAAAAAGTCAGAAGTTTGATAAAACAAATGAACACAGTAATTAGGCATGTTAATAGAGATCCATGCAATATAATAGAAGTAAACAGGATGTATTACTGTGCAGCTAAATTAATAATTGATAAAGTTCTACCACAAGAACATGGGGTAGTGGGGGGAAAGGAAAGGGAGAAATCGAATACCACCATAGAAGTATCAAATAGAGAGAACTATAAAGCATTAAGACAAGAAATGTCAATATTAAAAGAATATAGAAGAGGGAACAGATCAACAAAAATACTTAGAAAGACAGATGTGATAAAAGCAATACAGAGTATTTAAACAGATCAGGATCTATCATTCACTACCTCAAATAACAAACTAAAAATCTCAGCACAGGTGGAAAAACTAAAACTAAGTAGATACGCAGATAAATATAAAGTAAAAGTACAAAGTAAGAAAGTTATTGATGACCCAAAAAAAAAAAATTATTGACAACTGGGAAACAAGGTAAAAGGAATTGAAAGACCACCAAAAAAGAAGAAACAGATATATTTTGGAGAAGTATTTATGAAGATCCTGTGAAACATAACAAAGATGCTAAATGGATAGAAGAAGTAAAAGAAAGAATAAGAAGTTTAAAGGTACAGGATATGAAATGGGATGAAGTACCAGCCAGAGAGATTGAAACAAAGTTAAGAAAAGGAATAAATAAAATGAGTAAAAACTGCTGAGCAAAACAATGATGGGGTAACAAAAATATTCCAGAGCTCCAGGATCCAAAAAATGCAGTTAATAAAGATCAAGTGTATACTGACAATATTTATTTATAAAGTAAGCGCAGTAGCTTCATCAGACCTTCTGATGAAGCTACTGCGAAAGCGCTAACCTTACTTTATAAATAAATATATTTGTCGAGTATACACTTGGATCGTCTTTTATTAACTGCATTTTTTGGATCCTGGAGCTCTGGAATATTTTTGTTACCCCATCATTGTTTTGCTCAGCAGTTTTTACTCATTTTATTTATTCCTGCTAGCTTTCTTGCTGAGCATTTACTTCACTGGTCCACTTCGTTTTTACCTTTTCAAAGTTAAGAAAAGGCTCTAATTGGAAAACCCCAGGTCCAGATGCAGTATCTAACTTCTGGTTAAAAGTAATAGATTTAACTATGAGTAAGAACTATTTATATGCACACTCTGAACAGACACCGACCTGGCTAGCAACAAGAAAAACACTGCTCCAACTTAAGACTGAACCTGCAAGTTACCCTAAAAATTGGCAACCAATAACTTGCCTTCTGATGACATATAAACTATACACTGGAAATTATGCTAACAGAGTTAAAAGTCATTTAGAATAAAACTCAATTATGGCAATGGAACTAAAGGGCAATAAAAGAAAGTCATATGAAACAAAGGATCATCTGTTGTTAAATAAAGTCATAGTGGAGAATTGTAAAAAAGGGAAGTATGTAATTAAAGCATGGACTGACTACAAAAAAGCAGTTGATAGTATCCCACATTCATGGATAAAAGAATGCTTAAAATGTATAAGATACACCCTACACTTATTGACTACATTACAGTGACCATGAAACAGTGGCAGAGCACTTTGCAATTAAGCCATAAAAAGGGACAAATTATTACTCCAGGAATAAAAATTCAATGGGGGATATTCCAGTGTGACTCTTTGTCACTGCTGCTATTCTGCCTGGCCCTTAACCCATTAAGCTGTCTACTTAACAGCTTAGACGATGGCTATAATTTTGCTCCTAGAAAACAACAAAGTGTGAAGACTTTTCATCTTCTCTTTGTCAATGATTTAAAACTGTATAGCTCATCAGATGGGGAACCAATATCACAACTGCAAGTTGTCAAAACCTTTACAGATGATATAAGAATGTCATTTGGTCTTGATAAATGTGAAAAAGTAACCTTTAAAGTAGGAAAACTGTAGCACCAAGAAAACATCAGTTTGGGACAATAATGTGATATAAAAGAACTTGAGCAAGAGGGAGTCTATTAATATTTGAGAATTGATGAAGGATCAACAATAAAACATGAACAAATGTGAATAAAACTTAGGAATACGTTAGAAGACTTAAATTAATCCTGAAAACAGCATTGACATCTAGGAAAAAAATCCAAGCTATCAACTAATTTGCTCTTCCTATCCTAACTTACAGTTTTGGAGTGATTTGTACACAAACCGCTCGGGCTGCCACTCATTGAAACACACTGTTTATTTAAACGGTCAAAGTAAAAAACGTTTTTCGTCTAAACAAGTTGGTTAGACTTCTTCAGAATCACAGACAAAAAATATCAAACGCTGTATTTATAAACTCATTTAAAATTCCCCGCCAAAATTCATGGCAACAATGTATCTTAAAGGTATATTTCATCAACCAAAAATGACAGCAGAAATTTAATTCATTAAACTTGACATCTTCATATAATACTTGTACTTTATAACAGCTGCAGCAACTCTCATATTTCCACTTTAAAAATATTTGCTTAAAAAAATATATATAATAAATATTTGATAAATAATATTTACCTAAAAAGTAAGTAAACATTTACCTGAAAAAATAAATAAATATTTACCTTAAAAGGTAAGTATAATAATAAACGGCTACTGGATGAGTATTAAAAAAAAAAACCTCTATTTAAAATTTAGTTTAAAGCTTATATGTATGAATATATCGATTATGTTAATGCATTCACCTCATTAAAATTATTCATCAAAATTTCTCGGTGAACCACATTATTCTAAATAATGTAAAAAATATAAAAGAATTAAAATAATTTTGACTCTGATTATGTTAACCATTATGCTAAAGTGTAATTTAAAGACACAACAATAATATTAATAAGTAACATAATGACAAATCAATCTAATGTACATCAAAACATAACAAGCATGACCAGATAGATGTACACCACATACCCCCTGCGAGTTAACAAATCCACCAAGTTTCTTGATACTAAACAATCAATAAGTATTTTAATTTTCCCGTGACTTTCAATGAGAAAAAAGTATATAAATATCAAATAAATAAAATAAATATAAAACTATATCAACACTCACATTTCATACAACATCAATTGCTTATTTGGATGTAACACTGACTAAAAATGATATAGTAAAAGAATATGAAGCTAAAATTTTTAGGAAGCCTACCTATTCGAACAAGTTTTTACACTACTCAAGCGCACACCCAAAACATCAAAAGAGATCAGTGGTCAAGGGCCAGGTGGTATGGGCTGCGCGAATGAAACTTTAGAGAAGGAATTTGCAGAAGAATGTGTCAATTTAAAACAAATGTTTTTGAATAGGGCATACCCAATTACATCAATAGAAGATCTTATAGAAGAAGTGACAATTAAAAGAAATAATGGGATATATAAAGCCATCTTAAAATGACAACATAACAGTGTACATAATCGAAATGACAAAACCATCAGTGCCACATCCTTAGGATATACACAACAAGACATTGAAACAGATTTCAATTTGGCTTGTGTATTAAGATTTTCCTTGGATTATGAAAATATTAGGAAAATGTTATTGAAAAATTGGATGATACTTAATGATGATAACACTTTGGTATGTAAATTAGGAACAGCACCAAAGATAATATGGAGAAAAGGAATACGTTTTAAAGAATTATTATAGAACAACCGATATGTTGTTCCTGTAGGAATTCATAGAGGTATGATGCAATGTGGCAACTGTTCATTTTGCCAATTAATGTCATTGGGGAGCAATATAGAGATCAATGGCTTTAAATTGCACACTAAAGGTAAATTCAACTGTAATTCAAAGGGAGTAGTGTACATAGCAGTCTGCCAAGGTTGCCCATCCTTTTACATAGGAAAAACCGAGAGGAGACTCAAATACAGGGTTTATGAACATCAGAGAAGTATTAGATTACAAAAAGAAGATAATGCATTGGCCAGACATACCATGGCATTCCCGGATCACAAATTCCATTTCAGAGTAATAGACCAAATTAAACAAGATGTGAGGGGAGGTCCTTTCAGCCTATTGCTTGAGAAAATGGAATTATTGTGGCAAATTAAACTTAATGCTTACACTAGTCCAGGTCTAAATGATAAATGTTCTTTGATGTGCTTATTAAAACTCAATAGTTTGGATAGATAATCTTGTATCATTTTTTTAGGTAATATGATATGTAAATAAGTATGTGGCATTAAGTACTAGTAATTGAAAAGTTATAATGTCAGGATTCTATAATCATTTTTTTGTTGGTTGAAGTGCTTTTACATTTAAAAAGCACCAATACATAAATTAGGAAGTCATTTAACACATACATGTTTGATATAGTTTTATATTTATTTTATTTATTTGATATTTATATAATTTTTTCTCATTGAAAGTCATGGGAAAATTAAAATACTTATTGATTGTTTAGTATCAAGAAACTTGGTGGATTTGTTAACTCGCAGGGGGTATGTGGTGTACATCTATCTGGTAGTGCTCGTTATGTTTTGATGTACATTAGTTTGATTTGTCGTTATGTTACTTATTAATATTATTAAATTTCCAAAAGTACAACCAGCAGATAGAGAGCTGAACCAGCAAATGCAAACAATACGTAAATCCAAAAAAGTAATATATGCTGGTTCACGAAGGCCAAGTAGAAACCACTAATTGTACTGATGCACTTGTTATTTTAAAATACATACATGAAGGAAGTCCATGACACTAAAGAGTAATACGTAGATGAGCAGAACTTTATTTGCAAGTAAGCGCTTTCACCCGTAGGCTTCTTCAGACTTTTATTGCTGACTGCAGTAATGCAGTTTAAATAATCTATTGTGCATTACTATTGGGTAATTAATATAACATGGAGAAGGCTTAAAGCGCTACATTCACAATATATTCAAAATATACACTGTTGGTATTTAATATATAATTAAAAGCCTTTTAATAAAACATTTATTTAAACAATGCTCTAAAAACATGGATTAAAAACATCAATGTTAAAACAATTGGTATTTATGTATAAATTAACATCTAAGTATATGAATGTAAAAAAGAAAAATATGTGCTACAATGGACATATTAGTGACTATATAGACAAAATTATTGTCATTGAAAAAAACTTAAACCCTGTTCATATTTTATGAGATTATATCTATCTAGACACCAAATATCCATACTCAAAAAATAGTGTAAACATTTACTTCTATAAAAAGATCTTTAGGGTCTTAAAAAACTAAACATATAGGAATAAGAAATTAATAATGATACACGACCTACATCTCAAAGCTAATGTTTGGGTACTCGAAGCCTCTTACATCTTAAAAATGGGTTTACCTGTACCTTATCATTCAGGCCAGGGAAATGGTCAGCCCTACATCTAATAATCCATCTCATTTCACTTTCTAACGTATAGTTGATTATGTCACCCGCTCTTATATTAGTATTAATCTTTTGAATAACCATAAACTTAAACTTATGTGTGGTACCCAAATCCATAATATGTTTCGATAGAGCATTAAACACTGAGCCTTTTCTAATATGATATACATGTTCCCTTATACGTTCTTTCAGGGAACGATTAGTTTTACCAATATAAAATGCATGACATGCCATGCATCTAGCCATGTATACAATATTTGTGCTGTCACAATTCGTATTAGTATAAAAATGATATAACTGTTCTGTTACTGGATGAATAAAATCTGTTGCCTCTTCAATATATATACATTGATTGCATTTTCCACAGGGTCTTGTATTAATATTATGTACATTTAATCCTTCTATAGTCAAAGCATTATTTGGTCTGCACAGTATTCTTCTTAGGTTTGGTTGATTCTTAAACACCAAAGTGGGTTTGGGGCCTACGATCTTACTGATACTACTATCTAAACAAAGAATATCCCAATGTCTGTTCAATATTTGTTTGAGATAAATGGCATCCTTCGTAAAGAACATTGGTGCTCTGATGTTCTCTAACCCAGTAGGTAGGTCTACAATAGATGCCCCCAAAGATTCCGAAAAATATGGCCTAGCTGTGGTACTTCTCAAATCATTAACCACAGATGTGGTCTGTGCAAACATCTCTTCACTGTAGCCACGTTGTACAAATTTGGTCCGTAAATCATTCAATTCCTTGACATAACCTTCCTCAGTTGGATTCAATCTGGATGCTCTCATAATTTGACCTTTCAAAACATTATCAAAAATATGTTTGGGATGCATACTATCTCTATGCAAAATTGTGTTCCTATGACACAACTTCCTATGCACGGAAGTGTTAAGCAGCCCATTGCTAAGTCTCAAAATATTGACATCTAAAAATGAAATTTCTTCTAGTGAGTAATTTAGAGTGAACTCTAAAAAGTTAGTAGAGGTGTTAATACTATCAATGAACATGCTGATTGTATTGACATCACTCAACCAAATAAAGAAAAGGTCATCTACAAACCTACGATATAGGCCTACATGGTCTTGAAAAGCTTGAAGCTTAAAGAGAAAATTCTCCTCCCAGTATGCCATAACTAAGTTGGCGTAGCTATTGGCACAAGAAGTGCCCATAGCTACGCCATCTTTTTGAAGATACACTTCCTCATGGAACATAAATACATTATTCATTAAGACTGTTTCCAAGAGTAGTGTAATTAAATCAACTTTCTCCAAAGTATATTCAGAATGAACTCCAAGATATTCATGTAACCATTGTATCCCCACATCATTGGGGATTACTGTAAACAAACTGACAACATCCAATGTCACTAATATGTAATGTCTCTCATCATCTAACTGTGTGACATAAGCATATAAGTCAAGTAAAAATTGTTTACTATCTCTTAAGACGCTGTTATTAGCATCAACAAGTGGTCTTAAGTGAAACTCAGTAAAAATAGATAAGGGCTCAGTCATCCAGCCTTGACCGGCCACAATTGGTCTCATAGGTGGTCTGACCATGGATTTATGGACCTTGGGAAGTCCTTGTATAATAGGAATCAATGGATTAGCATCCTTTAAATAATCATATAGTTCTTTCGTAATAATAGAACTCAGTAAAAGGTCATCTAACATATCATAAGTTTGAAATACCTTCTCCATAACAGTATTCATATCTATTTTCATATAAAAAACTTGGTTATTCAAAAGTTGGTGCATACTTGCATCATAATCTATTTTATCCATAAGCACTATAGGTCCTCCTTTATCAGCAGGTCTAATCATCAGCATACTATCATTTCTAAGATTTGTAAGAGCCTGCCTTTGTTTAAATGTTAGATTATTCTTATATCTAACATCATGACTTCCATCAAAATAGTTATAAATATCTTGCTCTATCATCCTAGAAAAAACATCTAATAAGGGATGTAGTTGTGGAGTATACACACTATTGGAGTGAAACCGTGGTCCATTATTCAATAAATCATCATTGCCAAAATCAAGTTTTAATTGGATATTCCTAATGTACATTTTAGTGTCAATAATGGAGTCAACTAAGTTGGCTCTCTTTGTTGGAATGAAACTTAACCCTTTATTCAATACCTGTTCTTCATATATGGTTAAAATCCTACTCGATAAATTAACTACTAACGAATTGTTCTTTCCCACATTTTCTTTAGCGTGGGTTCCTGTTGTCCCCCACCTGATCCCTTCCTTTTCTGTCTGCCCCTGCTCATTGATCTGGTCCTGCCTGTAAACTGTTTCTGTGCTATAGGGAAAGGAGTATGTGTGGTTTCATGTGCATTCTCATTGGGGGGTATCTTGCGTCTAACTACTGTATCCACACGAGTAGGAATATCAGTCGTCTCATGTGTGGGAGCATTGTGTTTCAACACTGATGTCCCTATATCTGTGCTAACCCTTGATGCATTCGGGTTTTCGACAGCAGTGTCATTAAACACAATTTCTGTGTAAGAAACATTTCTCCTAGTGGGTCTAACTGTATTCAAAGAGCTGACATGACTAGTATTATGTACAACATTGGTGTTACTAAGGACATTGCTGTGTTCAGATGCATTATTACCAGCATTAACATCATTGACATTATTCACAGTACTAATAGTAGAATTGCTTGAATTATTAATATTGTTAATATCATTGACATTAGTAGCATTATATCTTGGCCAAGTGAAAACATTTGAATTTGCAAAGTCTCTAGTGTCTCTCATGATTTTGTGCTTTTTCTGTTCTAGCATACGTCTTTCGAACAACAGCACATTATCCAGCATTTTTTCTATCCTTAAATCAATGTCATCACCTTGGTACTTCTTTTTTATATATTACCAAACAAATTATTGACAGTTATTCTCAATAAATCTTCCTCTGGTTTATGATAATCAATTAAAAGTCTCATGTAATTGTGGCTCAGCTCAATATTGAGCTGCTGCCATTTGAATAGTAATGCTGGAAAGCAATTACCTGATGTGGGCATTTTTAAAACTCGAAGCCCACGTGGAATGATCTTCTTGGCTAGACATGCCTCAAAGTATTGGCGTTCGAGTTGCAGCTTTTTAAGCTTAATAGTTTCAGTTTCAAGTTCCTGTAAATCTGCCATTAAATCCAAACGACTCTCAGCGTTGTTTTCACCATCTCCGGTCCCAAGATTAGGTTCATATTCAAGTAGCAAGTTTTCGCTGCCAGTAACACAAGCTTTAAACCTTTCGGTCCTCTGATTGGTCACGTTCGACGTCGATGGTACATAGGGTAATTCAATATTCAATGTTGCTTCCTCGACCATCCCCTCAAGCTGGAAGTGGTATAAAGTCACGAAAGAATAACTTTCCAAAAGTACGACCAGCAGATAGAGAGCTGAACCAGCAAATGCAAACAATACGTAAATCCAAAAAAGTAATATATGCTGGTTCACGAAGGCCAAGTAGAAACCACTAATTGTACTGATGCACTTGTTATTTTAAAAAACATACATGAAGGAAGTCCATGACACTAAAGAGTAATACGTAGATGAGCAGAACTTTATTTGCAAGTAAGCGCTTTCACCCGTAGGCTTCTTCAGACTTTTATTGCTGACTGCAGTAATGCAGTTTAAATAATCTATTGTGCATTACTATTGGGTAATTAATATAACATGGAGAAGGCTTAAAGCGCTACATTCACAATATATTCAAAATATACACTGTTGGTATGTAATATATAATTAAAAGCCTTTTAATAAAACATTTATTTAAACAATGCTCTAAAAACATGGATTAAAAACATCAATGTTAAAACAATTGGTATTTATGTATAAATTAACATCTAAGTATATGAATGTAAAAAAGAAGAATATGTGCTACAATGGACATATTAGTGACTATATAGACAAAATTATTGTCATTGAAAAAAACTTAAACCCTGTTCATATTTTATGAGATTATCTATCTAGACACCAAATATCCACACTCAAAAAATAATGTAAACATTTACTTCTATAAAAAGATCTTTAGGGTCTTAAAAAGCTAAACATATAGGAATAAGAAATTAATAATGATACATGACCTACATCTCAAAGCTAATGTTTGGGTACTCGAAGCCTCTTATGTCTTAAAAATGGTTTTACCTGTACCTTATCATTCAGGCCAGGGAAATGGTCAGCCCTACATCTAATAATCCATCTCATTACACTTTCTAACGTATATTTGATTATGTCACCCCCTCATTAGTTTGATTTGTCGTTATGTTACTTATTAATATTATTGTTGTGTCTTTAAATTACACTTCAACATAATGGTTAAAATAATCTGAGTCAAAATTATTTTAATTCTTTTATATTTTTACATTATTTAAAATAATGTGGTTCACCGAGAAATTTTGATGAATAACTTTAATGAGGTGAATGCATTAACATAATCAATATATTCATACATATAAGCTTTAAACTAAATTTTAAATAGAGTTTTTTTTTAAAAATACTCATCCAGTAGCCGTTTATTATTATATTTACCTTTTAAGGTAAATATTTATTTATTTTTTCAGGTAAATGTTTACTTACTTTTTAGGTAAATATTTTTTATCACATAATTATTATATATATATATATATATATATATATATATATATATATATATATATATATATATATATATATTTTTTAGGCAAATATTTTTAAAGTGGAAATATGAGAGTTGCTGCAGTAGCACTGTTATAAATTACAAGTATTATATGAAGATGTCAAGTTTAATGAATTAAATGTCTGCTGTCATTTTTGGTTGATGAAATATACTTTTAAGATACATTGTTGCCGTGAATTTTGGCGAGGAATTTTAAATGAGTTTATAAATACAGCATTTGATTTTTTTTTGTCTGTGGTTCTGAAGAAGTCTAACCAACTTGTTTAGACAAAAAACGTTTTTTACTTTGAGCATTTAAATAAACAGTGTGTTTCAACGAGTGGCACCCCAAGCGGTTTGTGTACAAGTTCATTTTTCAGTACAGTGGATTGGTTTTGGAGTGATTGTCTGGCCCCAACATGAGTTGCATTGATTAGAGAAGAAAACAAGAAGGATGCTTCAGACTCATCAAATGATTTATAAAAATCAGTGCATACCAAAACTATATATTCCACATTCTGAAGGCGGGTTGGGCCTCCTTGAAATTGATAACATGTATAGATCTGCAATCATGGGACTACACACACATATCTACTGACCTCACAAGACCCAAACATAATGAAAGTTTTGAAACATGAGGAGAATAAATCCAAGATGACTCCTCTGCATAGTGCAGCAGAAACATATTGTAGTCAAGTATGTATGGAAATCAATCCAGTAGTAGATACAAATCAGATAGCAACTGAATGTGCCAAAAAACAAAAGAAAGAATATAAGGTGAAGGACCAGATGAGAAGGCAAGTAAACTTCTGGAAGAACCTCATGTTGGCAGGCTTGAATGCAGGAATGGTTAAAGAGAGGTGAATTTAAACCAAGAGAAGAAAGGCTAATATTGGCTGCCCAAGATATTAGGCTATGTACATATTGCTTTACAAAGTCCATTGAAAATGTGGGAGAAACAGACAAATGTAGGTTTTGTAAAACAGAATTGGAAACAGTTGCAGATCTCACTGCTAGTTGTGACATACTAATGGCAGAAGGACTGTATACTGAAAGGCATAATAATCCAGCAAGACTGTTGCACTGGGGATTGTGTAATCATTATAGTAGTGCAGTGGCTGAAAAACTTTGGAAACATGAGCCACAAAGCATCATTGAAAATAATGAAGTCTAAATCACATGGGATCACTCATTACCAATTGTTCAAAAGATAGATGCTAGAAAACCAGATACAGTGGTCCATGAATAGAAGAGAAAAGTAGCATTGATAATTAAAATCACCACACACAGTGACTACAGTGTCTTGCGTACAGAGAGACACAAAGTCATAACATATCAGGATTTGCAGGCAGAAAAAAGAGCAATGTGGATGAAAGATACCCAGCCACTTCCAATACTAATAGGAGCAATGGGTCTTATTAAAAAAGACTCTAGAATCATATTTAGATATGTTACCAATGCACGTAACTCTGAGGTTTCACTTCTAAAGCTCAAAATTTCAAATTATTGAAACTCTAATTATCAAAGACCAGAGGATCGAAGATTTGAAATATCGGACCTTGTCAATGGAGATCACCGTACAGTGCAGAACGGGAACTTTACATTTCTCTTCCCTGTAGTCTGATCTCGGAGTTGGTATAGTTAAGTAACAGGGAGTGTGGGGGTGCAGGGCAGCTTGCCCCCTTGCAAAAATGTGAAATTAGAAGTACTGACAGGTTATTTTTTTTTTTTAGGTTCGCTATTTCAAATCTTCGATCCTCTGATCTTTGATAATTAGAGGTTTGATGATTTGAAATTCCAAACTTTAGAAGGGAAACCAACTCTGTACAAATTGCAGAAGGAGTTATTACTGGGCACATTGTGGCTGCTGTTAAAAACACTTCTGGCTGACATCAAAGATTGAAATAATACTAATTTCATGAACTTTAATCGTACTTTGACTTAGGAATGGGGTCCATTCCCATCATGGTATTAAAAACCCAAAGGACTTGGAGAAATGAGTATGATTGACCAAGATGTATTAGCAGTAGGATTTAAAATGAGCTATGCAGTTATCATTTGATGAACAAGTTAATTTTTACATCCCCCTTTTCTTTCAATCTCAGGAGTGTCTCCAACTGTTAGCTTATAAAGGACCACCAGATGGCCTGTCTCAGTGCTGGAATAGTGACACCCATTTTTTTTTGTTAGAACAACCTAAATATCTATCTGACAAATATAACATCAATAAGGTTCATAGGTAGGTACTGGGCTATCTGCCTGAAGGTATATATTAGCTCAGCCACGTTGTGCAGTATTCAATGCCCCTTGGGTTAGTTCCCTTGGCCTTTGATCTAGCAGCTAGTACCCTTGGCCCCTATCTAGTAGAGCTGTTGGTATGATCCCTGGTGTGAACTTTCTGTTACCCATCCACTCGTCTAGGTTCCTCTTGAAGAGTGATAGTGAGGGGCTCTGTCTTATGTAGATCGGGACCTTGTTCCATAGCAAAGGAAGTCTTTGCGAAGGGAATCTATCCCTCCAGCATGTTCTATTCATTGTTGTGCTGAGGTTTATATCCCTAGAGCGTGTAGCTCGAGTGGATTTGGTTTTGCTAAGATGGAGCATGTTCAACAGTTCTGGGTTGGACATGGCTCTGTATGTTAGGCAGAGATCACCTCTGAGAAGGTGGTATGCAACAGAGAAAAGCCTTAGTTTCTTTCAATCGTGCTGCATAGGGCAACTGTTTGAGGCCAGTAATCCTCTTAGTGAGGTACCTCTGTGGTTTCTCCAGCTGCTGGAGATGCCTAGCCAGGTACATACCAATTGGTGCATTGTACTCAATAATGGGTCTGATGAGGGAAGAGTAGAGGGGCACCATTACATCCTTAGATCTAGATGTGAACCCTTTTGTGATCAGATGGGTCACATAGAAGGATTTTCTAACCACCTTGGCAACATGGTTATCAAAGGAAAGCTGACTACTTTGGTCCCTAGATCCCTTATTACTACTTCAGATTTCAGGGGGTTACCTCCTATGTGGTAGTTTGCGGGTACTCTGTTTTTTCCAAAGGGAATTACTACGCATTTTTTAGCATTTAGCTTGAGATCATGGCTTTGACACCATGCATCAGTCTCATTAAGGCTCTTCTGGAGGATATCCACGTCGGCCGGAGACTCTATTATAGCACCCAGTTTGCAGTTGTCCGCAAACTTCGTCAGCCACAGCCCTTCAGTGTATGCCTGTACTTCAGAGAAATATATGCCAAAGTGGAGGGGCCCCAGGACAGAGCCCTGAGGCACAATACTCGTTACTGGTCTGGATTCGGACATAGATCCCGCTAATCTTACTTTGTGGGATCTGTCTGAGATCCAGTTTGCGATCCATCTTGTGATGTAAGGGTTTATGCCCAGGTTGGTGAGTTCATCAATAATACCTGAATGGGGAATGGTGTCAAATGCTTTAGCAAGGTCAAGGTAAGCAGTGTGTACCTCCTTTCCCTTATCTATAGCCTGAGTAACTGTCTCAAAGAAGTCTACCAGGTTCAGGAGGCATGATCTGCCCTTGACGAAGCTGAACTGTGTGGGGTCAAGTGTTTGGAGGTTCCCATTCTCTCCATTTATGAGTTCCATAATTATTCGCTCCATTGCCTTACAGATCAGACTGGTCAGGCTTATTGGTCGGTAGTTCCTAGGGTTGGTTGTGGGTCCACCCTTGTGCAGCAGAACCACCGTTGCTGTGCGCCATTCTATGGGCACATATCCTGTCAAGAGGCCGAGACTGAACAGGTATTCAGATGCAGGGTTAATTCATTTTGGAGCTCACGTATGACACAGCCCGGGACACCATCTGGTCCCATAGAGGCAGTGTTTTTAGCTTTAGATAGAGCCTTGTTAACCAACGTATCAGTAATAATTGGAGTTACACAATCCCCTGGAATAGTAATAGGCCCTGTAGGTGGTGGTGAGATGTTGGCAATGTCAGTGGGGTCAGTGTATTTTGTTCCATTTTGTACTAGCTCAAAACAGACCTGAGCGTTGACATTTAGGTTTTTGACGTAACCATAGAAGGCCTTATGGTTATCCTTGGCATCCTTGGCAACTTGTTTTTCAAAATTGGCTTTAGTTGACTTGATGAGGGCCCTCAATTTCTTACTAAAGCTGATCAGGGAAGATTTTTCTACTTGAGATTTGGCCTTTTTTTGTATAAGTCTCCTCCTTTTATTGTATAGTTTGCTTATGGCCGGGGCCCACCAGAATGGTTTCTTCTTGCTTGAGGAAGGAGTCTTGGTTTTATCTGGGATAGAATGGTCCATGCAATCCTGAAGATGTACATAAAGTGCCTTGGTGTAGGATTCCGCATCCTGGATATAATTATCCTTCTGCAAGGGAATAGTAAAGCTTTCCACTTCTAATGCAAGTAGTTTGAAGTTTGCTTTGGAAAGGTTTTTTATGATGGCTTCTTTGACTGGAGGAGGTGGAGGGGTGAGGATGTCTATGGTTATCAGTTTGTGATCTGATCTGACCAGAGAGGGAGTGATAACGGGTGTGGTACAATGGGCGCCCATATTTGTGATGACTAAATCCAATATGTTGTCCCCACTAGTGGGAGAACATACCAGTTGTTCAAGGGCATTTGAATTTATAAATTCTATGAACCGCTGGGCATAGGAGTTAGAACTTTGGTAGTTCACCCAGTCTATACCAGGGTAGTTGAAATCACCCAGAATTATGGTGTTGGGTAGGACCTTTATATTTTCCAATGCCTCAAGGAATGCTGAGTGAGCATCTTGGGACATGGTGGGCGATCCATAACAGGCCATGACTTGAAATGTGGTTTTGCCTGCTGATAGTTGAGCATGGATGATCTCTGGGGCATCATGCTGCGCCACTAACCTGGAGATGTGGGTATCCCTGATGAACATGGATACACCTCCACCCTTTGTACTGTGATCCGGTAACTGAAGCCGGAAGGTATGATATGAATTGTAACCTGCTGGAGTGCTCTCTGGAACCTTGAACCAGGTTTCCGTCACTGCACAAACATCGATTTTCTCCATACTGAGGAGTGCCTCGAGTGTGTGCATTTTGAGGTTGAGACTTCTGGCGTTGACTAGCATTACCCTTAGTTTTTGGTTACCTGTGCTGGTTACGGTGGTTGGTTTGTCCTTTGAGCCTTGCCTAAAAAAGGCACTATGGGGACGGCAAGAGCCTTGGCCAGTATTAGAAAGCCTAGGGTTGATAGGTGCAAACCATCTCTGGCGAAACAGCGAGGCTTGTCTATCATGTCATCCCAGGCAGACAGACACTGGATCCCCTTAGAATGACACCAGAAGCTTAGCCAATTGTTGAAATTGATCAATAATCAACACTAGCACTTACTGATATAGATTTAATTTGACTTCAGTGATATGCAATTGCTGGCAATGACTTAAATGAACAGAAGATGGTTAACTGTGAACAAGCAAATAATAAACAAAGAGGTGACCAGTGAACACAATATTAATGGCCTGCCTAGTAATGACACTAAGTAAATAGATACATGTGGAACTTTAGACTGCATGTTTGATAATCTGCCAAAAATAAAAAGGATTTATTATATAAGACAAAGATTGTAATATGACATTTCAGATAAACTAAGGTCAAAGAAGTAAACTTTCTGCAGTAGGACTCAGGTGCAAGGCAGGAAACAGCATCAGTAGACAAAATTGCCAGCACCAAATGTAGTGTAAATCAACAAAATAAGGCTATAAGTTAAATACATAGTATTTATTTAATATAACAACAACCCAGACCGGTTTCAGCCAACAGACTTTCCTCAGTGGGAAATGAAAGTATTAGCAAATAAAAGGTGACACACACACATATATATAGCATGAGTCATCCAATAGGATTCTTCCCAAAGTGATCTTCTCAAAATTCAAATTGTTTCCTGTATAGAAAATAAAAAGAGACTATAAAAGTTATAATAAATCAACCACACAGTTACTGTCCATTGTAATTAGTAAAAATTAAAATAAACATACAATATTGTTATAAATGATCATTTAAACCAGGTGAAAACAAAGCACCCAGTTTAATGATCCAATACTTCTCTTTTTTAGTGAGAATAGAATGCCATCCTTGTTTATTGGATCTATCACCAAGTATTCTGTCTATGATGCTGAACTCGAATCTGGCTGTGTTGTGTTGTATACAATGTCTAAATAGTGCATTGGTCTCCCTCTTGGTTTGTATGTCACTACGGTGCTCTGACATGCGTAATCGGAGTGGTCGTGATGTCTGTCCAACATAAAATGAACCACATATACATGTTGCAAGGTACACCACCCAATCACTCTTACAATTGCCAAAGAATTTCATGTCAAAAATCCTGTCAGTGTTTTTGCTGGTAAAGTGTTTTGATGTAAAAATATATGGACATGATGAACAGTGACCACATTGGTAGGTACCCCATAGTTTATCACTTGTCATGGTTAGTTGATGGTGTATTGCTCCAGCTGAACTGACCCTTTTAAAATGTGAAAAAAAGTACCCAAGTGTCTTCCCTCTCCTGTATCCATACTTACATGCATCACCAATCCAGGGTGTAGGCTCCTCATTGGCAGTAAGAATGTTCCAGTGTTTGGACATAGCATTCCTAATTAGGTTGATGTTGCGTCCAAATGTTGTAATAAACCAGATAGATTCATCCTGTTCAGTCTGAGTCTTATCACGGTATTTAAGAAGGGAGGTTCTGGTAGAACTGATAGCAATTTGTTGGGCACCCCGGATATCAGGCTCCTTGTAACCCCTAGCTCTGAACATGTTGGCCAGATCCTGTTGGGATTCTTCATAATCTTTTTCTGAGGAACAAATTCTGCGAATCCGGAGGAACTGAGATTTGGGTATGTTTTGGATGATGTGGTTTGGATGCATGCTCGTTGCATGTAGTAAGTTGTTGTAATGTGGGTATTTACGAAAAGTTTTACTTTGTAGAGTGTCATCTGGATTTCTGGTTACGGTGACATCCAGAAAGTTAATTTCATTTTTGTCATGAGTAGAAGTAAATTCAATACCCCATTTCTTCTGGTTAAGGTATAATACAAATTCTCCCAAATATTCCTCATCAGAACGCCAAACCAACCAACAATCATCCAAATATCTACGCCAAATATCAAGTTCCTCAAGATATAAGTGGTGTGCGGAGTCATAAATGAGATGTTCCTCAATGTATCCTATAAATATTTCTGCATATATGGGAGCAAAAGACGTTCCCATAGCGGTGCCTTTGAGCTGCCAATAGCATTCTCTCTGAAAATAGAAAAGATTTTTGTTGAGAACATGTTCAGCCATGCAGACCAAAAGTGTGTTAAAGCCTATGGGATAGAGTTAGGCTCTGTCTAACCAAAACCTAAGGGCTTCCAATCCAGCCCAATGTGGTATGTTGGTGTATAGAGCCTTGACATCTAGGGTGCAGAGTAGCCAGTCAGGTTCTAGTTGTCAGCAATAATGTGTAAAAATTGTGTGGTGTCCTGTATTCTGGCATGAATCAGGCTTAGTAGTGGTTTAAGATACAATGTGAGGAACTCAGATAATGGTTCCATCAATGAACCCATCCCAGATACGATAGGTCTTCCAGGAGGTTTGTTAAGGCATTTGTTTATCTTGGGTAGCAGGTATAATGTTTGTTTTTGTGGATCCTGGACCATCAGATGTGTCTTCACTGTGTCGGATATGATACCCTCCGAAACAGCCAGGTCCAAAAACTTGTCACTTTCCCACTTAAAATTAGGAGTGGGGTCAATAGGCATTTTCATGTAATAGGAAGGGTTGGAAAGTTGTCCATTTCCCTCCCCCAGATAAAAATCCGTGTCCATGATGACTACTGCCCCACCCTTGTCAGCCTGAGTAATGACAATATTTTTATTATCCCTAAGCTGTTGCAATGCCTGTTGTTCAGTATTCGTTAGGTTATGTTTCAAGGGTGAAAACTGATCCAACTTGAAGTGTATATCCCTAAGTACAGCTTGTTGAAAAACAGCTACATTCCAATTCATAGATGGTACAAAGTTGGATTTGTGAAATTTGAATTCATTAGATCTTTGAGAATCAGACCTGGATCCAAAGAAAAGTGTGAGGTTAATTCTGCGGCAAAAATCATTAATGTCATTAACTATGTCAGATTCATCGACAAAAAACCCAGGAACAAAATTCAGACCTTTATTCAAAACTTTCTTTTGATCCTCTGTTAAAACAGTTTGAGAAATATTCAAAATATTACAAACTATTGTCTCATAAGTGTTTGTATGAGACCCTCAATTGTGTCTATCTTTGTACCTTCTATGCTTTCTACCACCCCCCCTCCTAATGTGTTTAAAGGGTGGATCTGACTCTTTGATTTTTTTGGGGACCAGGGATACCCCAGTGTTAGTCCCTTTGGTGTCTGTAGTGGAGGAATCATCTGCTGATGTACTGCTGTATGTATGAGACCCCTTTAATATGGATCTGGGTCTTTTTTTATAATTCCTACCAGGTTTCTGTCCGATGTCCATAAATTTAACATTTTTGGTGGTGTCAACAGGTCATCCCCTTTGATAATCGGTTAGATCTCTGTTAAATTTTTTAATTTTTTTATCCTTAATCTGCTTTTCAAACACCAAATCAAATTTCACAAATCCAACTTTGTACCACCTATGAACCGGAATGTAGCTGTTTTTTAACAAACCGTACTTAGGGATATACACTTCAAGTTGGATCAGTTTGGAAATGGACAACTTTCCAACCCTTCCTATTACATGAAAATGCCTTTGACCCCACTCCTAATTTTAAGTGGGAAATTGACAAGTTTTTGGACCTGGCTGTTTTGGAGGGTATCATATCGGACACAGTGAAAACACATCTGATGGTCCAGGATCCATAAAAACAAGCATTATACCTGCTACCCAAGATACACAAATGCCTTAACAAACCTCCTGGAAGACCTATTGTATCTGGGATGGGTTCATTGATGGAACCATTATCTGAGTTCCTCACATTGTATCTTAAACCACTACTAAGCCTGATTTGTGCCAGAATTCAGGACACCTCACAATTTATACACATTATTGCTGACAATCAACTAGAACCTGCCTGGCTACTCTGCACCCTGGATGTCAAGGCTCTATACACCAACATACCACATTGGGCTGGATTGGAAGCCCTTAAGTTTTGGTTAGACAGAGCCCAAATCTATCCCATAGGCTTTAACACACTTTTGGTCTGCATGGCTGAACATGTTCTCAACAAAAATGTTTTCTATTTTCAGGGAGAATACTATTGGCAGCTCAAAGGCACTGCTATGGGAGTGTCTTTTGCTCCCATATATGCAGACCTATTTATGGGATACAGAACCTCTGTTCTTAGATACCGTGATAAGACTCAGACTGAACAGGATGAATCTATCTGGTTTATTACAACATTTGGATGCAACATCAACCTAATTAGGAATGTTATGTCCAAACACTAGAACATTCTTACTGCCAATGAGGAGTTTACACCCTGGATTGGTGATGCATGTAAGTATGGATACAGAAGAGGGAGGACACTTGGGTCATTTTTTTCACATTTTAAAAGGGTCAGTTCAGCTGGAGCAATACACCATCAACTAACCATGACAGGTGATAAACTATGGGGTACCTACCAATGTGGTCACTGTTCATCATGTCCATATATTTTTACATCAAAACACTTTACCAGCAAAAACACTGACAGGATTTTTGACATGAAATTCTTTGGCAATTGTAAGAGTGATTGGGTAGTGTACCTTGCAACATGTATATGTGGTTCATTTTATGTTGGACAGACATCACGACCACTCCGATTACGCATGTCGGAGCACCGTAGCGACATACGAACCAAGAGGGAGACTAATGCACTATTTAGACATTGTATACAACACAACTCAGCCAGATTTCAGTTCAGCATCATAGGCAGAATTCTTAGTGATAGATCCAATAAACAAGGATGGCATTCTATTCTCACTAAAAAAAGGAGTATTGGATCATTAAACTGGGTGCTTTGTTTTCACCTGGTTTAAATGATCATTTATAACAATATTATATGTTTATTCTAATTTTTACTAATTACAATGGACAGTAACTGTGTGGTTGATTTATTGTATAACTTTTATATTCTCTTTTTATTTTCCATACAGGAAATGGGAAGATCACTTTGGGAAGAATCCTATTGTTATTTGCAATTACTTTCATTTCCCACTGAGGAAAGCCTGTTGGCTGAAACCAGTTTGGGTTGTTTGTTATATTAAATAAATATTTATGTATTTAACTTACTAGCCTTATTTTGTTGATTTACACTGCATTTGGTGCTGGCAATTTTGTCTACTTATTTCAGATAAACTGTAAACAGTAGGACTGACTACTTAACAATATAATTTATTGTTTGATTTTCAGTTATTCAGTACAAGGCAACCAAAAGACAATCAGATATTTTAATTTATCTCATGTTTTTAAGTTCTAAATTAACGGATATTTGTACATTTATCATCTAGACATAAATGAGTACGATGTGTTTTAAAGCTTCTGTCTTATATTTTCAAGTGTAACTTTTGACAAGCAAGGGCCACAACACTTTCCTTTCTCAACTGTAAAATATCTGCAATATAAAATTAAATTCCTTGCAATGAAATCTGCTGTCTGGGTACCACCTACACATTTTTTTTTTTATTTTAGGAAAAAACACAGTGAAATCTAGATTTTAGCAGGATATAAGTTATACAATGTAAACCTATTACTATTTTTCGAACAGAAAACACAGAAGTCAACAAACCTTTATATACTGCCTACGCTACAGCTTAATTCATACAAAAAATGTAAAAATATTAATGTCTATCCATCTGAAAGCCACAGCACTATGGCTTTGTGATACTCAGCACATTTTATGATCAGCTTGTCTTAGCAAAGTTTTTGTGTATTTTGGTGATGAATTCCATGAGCTAAGCAGAAGCCAGAAACAATCCTAAGAACTCCTCATTTAATACTCTTAGAGACATAAATGTTCAAAATGGCAAATGAAAATGTGATTTACTAGTCAAAAAGATGCTAAGACTTTCATTTATGTCCATGAAATACATTTTACCCTGCAGTGGCCTCTACAGCCATACCAACATGATCCCAGATATACTGTAACAGTTTTGAATTCTATAACAATATACATAATGGTTTCCATAGCATGGAAGGCTTATTGTTGCAATCATTAATGCTTAAATACTTGTGGAGCTTTTATTTATTTATTTATTTTTATTTTATTTCAACATCTCTAGTCAGAGTCCTATCATAGGAGAGGATTCTTATAGTCAGGGAACAGGGTTTGAGTCTAGAGAAAAAAAATTGCAAACTTTCCTAGTACACAATCAAAAAGTTCTCAGCCTTCAGCACACCAGGCAACATTGACCATTTCTCCAGTTCCTCATATTGCAACTCCACACTGATCATTCAAAAGTCTAAGTCTGCTGTCATACAAGGAACTATTTTAATCTTAGCTGACTCTATAGTTAGATATATAGACTAACTATATTGTCAACTATTGTTAGGCATACAGACTCCACACTCAAGAGGTAAAGCCAGGTAAAGCAAGAACAAGGTGACTGTAAGCTGTTTTTGTGGTGCTTAGGATCCATGATGTCACATGGGCCCTAAGGTCACTTGAATGACACATATATAACTACAACCTATTGGTGGCTCATGGGAGTGAAAGGCTTGATGCACTCCACCTACAAGGCCATACAGAGAGTTACGATGGCACTTACTATGCATGTGCTTCTGTTATGAGATGTATCCTACCTTTAACAAGAATTATGCCCAGATACCAAAACAAGATAACTGTTTTTTTAACAACTGGCTAAGTAGCTTGTTTAATTATAAGGAGATGCAGTATGTGATGGCCTGGGATGAGATAGTACATAAGAATTCCTGTTTCACCAGGGATGACATATGCCTCTCATACAAGGATTTTCACATATTGGTTAAAGGCTTTGCTAACTCTATAGTGCATTTTTTGCAGAATCTCCATATTGGATGTTCCTACACACCAAACCTGAATCCAAATTTTCAGCAAAATCATACTGGAACTACTCAATGCTAGGAATCTAAGCAGAAATATGCCAGAACTTGAGTGTGTCCTGTAACTTGAAACATAATCACGTGTGTAGTTATTACAACTGGCTTAAATATAATGATATCACTCTCCCACTTCCAAAGAGTAGCACCTATCATGACTTCAGAAATACAATCACCCACATTAAATTAACCTCAACCCTTATTTGGAGGTCCTGGAGATCCAAATCACCAGTAGCAACTCCAACTATTACTTTATTACTAGTTACAGATCACCATCAATATCCCACACAGATCACTGAAATTGCCTTTATACCATTGAGAGGTTAAATATCAAACCAAATACTTTCTTGCTAAGGAACGTATTACTCCAACATTGACTGATACACCTCTAAAAATAGATATGCCCAAACTGTCCTAGATTTTGTTAATATGGCCACACCTGATCAAATTATAAAACAACACACTAGAGGTCAGCAACCAAGCCACCACTTGCACCCCACCATACATCTCCTCATCCCTTGTTAAATCTGACCACAAATCAGATATCTTCTCTTTGAGGCTTAATGGTACCACTCCAGCACCAAACAAAA
Organism: Protopterus annectens; assembly: GCF_019279795.1. Taxonomy (NCBI): domain Eukaryota; kingdom Metazoa; phylum Chordata; order Ceratodontiformes; family Protopteridae; genus Protopterus; species Protopterus annectens. The sequence continues at coordinate 1,190,087,170 of NC_056744.1, forward strand.
CCATCTTTTGTGACTTCTCCTAGGCAACTCTATTTCAACTTGTTGAAAACCTATGCAAAATTCCTAACAACCCCCCACAAAGGGGGCCATCCAAGAAGGCTGCAACATTAATTTCCAGTTTTTCCCAGCATCTGACTAGCTACATAGAAATTACTGTAGACAAATGTCCTAAATATAGTGACTAGTGACAAATTCAGGAAAAAAAACTCTTTGGCATAACCAAAGAAGGAAAATAATTAAGTTGTAAGAAATGCCCATACCCCTATCTCAAATTCACACTGAAACCTGCTAATAAGGAACTTAAGACCACTGCTTCTTTCTTTATTTATTTATGTATTGATATTTTATTACCAGGAAAGTCCAACTGGGTAGAAGCCCAATTTGAGCAGATGCCCTTGGAGAAAAACTCCAAATTATTACAAAACATTTTAAGAAGAATAATTTTACAGTCTTCAAAAATAAAACAAAAACATCTGCATTTTAAATAATTATAACAAACTGGACATAAATTAAAAACATTGGTTAAGAATACATATAAGTTAAATGACAATAATTTAATATTTAGAAAAATGTTAGACATTTTGTAGAGGAATTAAAGGAAAGTTAGTTTAATACAAACAGGAACTGCAATATGAAGTGAGGGGAAAAACAGGCTTATGGTATGTTTAGAGAGAAAGTCACGGAATAGAATTTTATAGAAGTAAGGAAGTAAGTGAAGAAGGGATAGTAAGGAGGTATAAGGAGTGACAAGGTATTTGTTCACATTTAGGGATATAGCTATTAGAAAAGTAAAGCACAGTGTGAACTCAAGACTACCACAGATGCTAAAAAAAACTATAAATCATTCTTTAGTTATGTGAGGAAATTAAGCAATATACTGAGCTCATGTCTACTAATATCACACATTCCATTCCCAAGGACAGAGCAAATATATAAGCAAAAAAAAATGTAGTGGTAACTTCACTCCACTGACCCATATTGCTGTATTCACTATCTCTAAAAATGTAGTTTCCCCCATAATCCCCTTGGAGCTTATCTTAGAATCCTTGCTAAAGACTAAAATAATGTTTTTATGGGACCAGATAACATACTAGACTATATTCTTATCAGTGCACTATCCATGCCTCTGTTTAAACAGTTCACCCTCAGCCTATCAAAGCAGTTTGCTTCTGATGCCTGGAGAATAGCCAGTATAACTGTACTACACAAAGGTGACCCCTTTACAGGCCAAAGTAATTATTGGCCAATCCACCTTACCAGCCTTGTTTGCCATGAAATGTATCAGAGGGAGACATAGCAGCTTAGCAAAGCTAGATTTGCTCAGTTTGGTTTTGTGAAGGGCAGTTCCTGTCTCCTGAACCTAGTAAACTTCTTTGAAACAGTGGCCACTCTGTGTAAGCTGCTTATATTTATACAGCCACAGCTTTCAACACTACCCCCATGCTGATATTAATGAAATGTTAGACAGACTTTATATAAATCCCTGTGTTGCCCACTGGATTGTAATCTGGCTATCTAACAGATTCTTTGAAGTGAAAGTTGCTGGCACCCTCTCTGAATGTAAAGTTGTAACTAGAGGGGTATCCAGTGATCAGTGCTAGGCCCTCTACTGCTTGGCATTTCTTTTTGCACATTCAAGCCAGTATTCCTGAAGTGTAGTTTACCAAGTTTGCTGATGACTGCAAGCTAGACACTGCTCATCCATTGTTAGTAAACTGTATTAAAAAGGGCTGGAATATGCACATATCATGCATACAAAAATGTTCTCAAGCTAAATGCAAAAAAATTGCAGCTTAGTAATGTGAAAAAAAATATATTCTCATCTCTTATGTCATAAGAGGCACTCCTTTTCAAGCAGATATGTTTATAATAGACCTGGGTACTTATGTGGACAACTGTCTCTCATTTGATCATCCCGTTTTCACCTCAGTCAGGAAATCCTGCTAACTGTTCCAGTGAATTTCCAAAAGGTCATTTTCAAAATCAAAAGAGGAGCTCTGCCAAAAAGTCCTACACCTACAAGTTCATTGAGAATTTTGTCATTGTTTAATAGCCTGTGATCATTACATCTGACCACAATAATGCAGTTTCTCCGCGACAAGACCCTACTCCTACAAGTTACTGAGAATTCTTTCATTGTTTAATAGCCTGTGGTCACTGCATCTGACCTTGATACTGCAGGGACTTTGACACAAGGCTCTACACCTACAAGTTACTGATAATTTTGTCATTGTTTAATAGCCTGCAGTCAATACAACTGACCTCAATACTGCAGGAGCTCTGCCACAAGGCCCTACACCTACAAGTTTACAGAGAATTTTGTCATTGTTTAATAGCCTGCAGTCACTACATCTGAACTCGATCCTGCAGAAGATAGCCACAAGGCCCTAAACTTACAAGTTTACTGTGAATTTTGTCATTGTTTAATGTAAGCATATTTATCATGAAGACCTTGCTGCATATTAACTTTAATCAGTTAAATACATGCCTGTTCTGTGATCGAAAGACTTTATGAAATAGTTTCTCGCACAGTAAGGAACTCTTACTAAGCTGGCCACTGTACTCTTTTGCTTGACCAGTAGACTATACTGCATATGCCAGTCATTTAGTCTAAGGAAATTATAGGCAACCTTATTTACTTATAAGTCTTTGTTACTTGCCTTATTACCCAACATAAGCCTGATGTTCTCACTGTAACTGAAACTTGGCTAAAACCCCAAATAAACAACTCCAAAGTTACACCTCCTGCCTATAATATCATCTGTAATGACTGTATAAAGGGGAAAGGTGGTGGTATTGCTTTAATATTTCCCAATACCTGTAAATCAGAGTGTGTGATATACCTTTAAGAAGCTTTCCAGTGAGTCAGCACAAACATATAAGTACTGAGCATGTGCAAGCAAGAGTGCCATTTTGAGTGAGCAGCCAGAGTGTGAGCATGCCAAGTATGTAGTCAGAGAGTTAGGTAGTTTAAGTTTAATGTTCTTGCCATCCATCCTGATGTGTTTGTATACAATAAACTACTTAAACATCCAAGCCTCAACATCTTCTTAATGCACACAAGAAGAGTGACATGGTGGCAGAATGGGATCCAGAGTTACAGCCATGAGGCAACTGGTTAAAGTTGACAAAATACATAGGAGTGGATCATCCCTACTGCTCAAACATCTTACAAAGCAGGTCGTAAATGAATTCCAGGTACTAAAACTTTCTTAAATTATTTATTTTGCTATAAATATAAAACAAAGCACTAGAACACTCAAAGCTAATTTCTTATTAAACAAAATGTCCAAAACTGTGAAATTGATCAAAATATTTGAAATAACTATGAAAATGTTTGAAACAATATCCAAATCACATAAAATGTACAAAAAAGGGAAAAGGACTGCATTTTTCACTATCTGCTACTTTTTTGTATTAACTGAAGCTATTCAAAGTATCTGAAGTTTTAAGTGTTTTTCAAGTGTGTGCAGTATTACAGTGCAGTTATTTCGCAAAGTGCAGTTATTTCAAAGAACATTTCACAAAGTACAGTTATTTCAAAGCATATTTCACAGAGTACAGTATTTCAAAGAGCTTATTGTGTGTTTGTTTATTAATACAAGTACCTGGTGTGTGTGTGTGAATGTTCATACATAATTACAAGAGCAATTTTGCATTGTGTTTTACTATAATCTGTAAGCATGGCACAAGGATTTCATAGACCCAAACCGCTTGTGTTTGATGACAGTATTGCAGAAGACTGGAGAGTGTTTTACTAGGAATATGATATTTTCATACAGGCTGCTTTTTCTGACAAAGACCTGTACAAATGCATTTATTCTGTTTAATTTAGCTGTTTTGGAGGCCACTGAAAAAGAGCATTCATTTGTGTATGCACTGCTGTGTTTGCCAGGAAGGGGGAAGACCGCCATATAGTGGTACCAGCTGAAACAAGGGAAGACCCTGAATGTTTAAAATGTAAATTTAGAGAAATGTGTATCCCACAAATAAATATTATAAGGGAGAGGCACTTATTTACACAAGGAATCAAAAGACTGGTGAAACTTTTGCAGCATATATAACTGACCTGAGAAACAAGGCTAAAATGTGCAGTTCTGGTGATTTCAGAGATAAAAGAAAGGCCTTGTGTGTGCTATTAATAATGACACAGTGAGAAAGATTTTGCTTTGAGACAGTGATTTAACATTAAACAAAGCCATTGGGATTTGTGAGATATACAAGCTTACAGAAAAGCACACATGTATGCTTACAAAAAAGAACAGCTGTGGAAGAAACAGTGTTGATAGTATGCAGCATGTTGTTAAAAAAACAGGCCCAAGCCCATGGCAGCTACTGCAGGTCTTGTAACAGTCCTTGGGAATCCCTGAATCTTTCCAGCAAATTCCAGGGCATGCTCAGTGAAGCAATAAAGCAAAATCAAACCATGTGCCCCACCTAGCTTCATAATCAACTGTTGTAACTGTGGTGGAAATCACAAACTCAAATGAGGAAAGTGCTTAGCTTTTGGTCACAGTGTCATTCTTGCAATAAGTGGAATCATTTCAAAAGGTTTTGTAAATCAAATAAGGCCCATTCTTTTATTAAAAGAGGGCATTCCAAGAAGCAAGTTAATCAATTAGAAAGATGAGACCCTACCTTTTATGTTGATGGTGCGTCTGTGCTTGGTAAAACAGTCAATGCAGTAGATTTGCAGGGAAAGAATGAAATATTTTTTACTGCTTGGATTAATGGGAGTCCCCTAGAGCTCCAAGTAGGTACTGTCTCAAAGTGCAATGTTATGTCAGCAGAAACATTTGCTAGAGTAAAAGCTGCAGAACAACTTGATTTAACAAAGTGTGCAAAGCTTGTTGCTAATGGTGGTGAAAACATTCAAACTGAAGGCCCAGTAATACTTTCATGTTACCTTGCTAGGAACAGCTATGACTTGCAATTTTTTGTAGTCATGAGACACGTGCAGTCATTATTAGGCCTCAGAGACAGTTTGAAAATGGGACTGCTTTCATTTAATAAAAAGTTCACAATGTAAGCCTGCATGGCAACAGCTCAAGTTTCACCCAAACTATTTTTTCTGAGTATGCTGATATTTTTGCAGACAAACTAGGCAGACTACCAGTTACGTACTCCATGAAGTTAGACCCAGAGGCCATCCCAGTTATCAGACCAGCATGGAAAGTTCCAGTATCTATGTCGAGCAGAGTCAAAGCTGAACTAGACAAAATGGTGCAGCAAGGAGTAATTTGTCCAGTAGAAGAACCTAATGGGTATCCTCCATGGTGGTAGCTCATAAGAAATGCTCAGATGATATCAGAATATGCATTGATCAAAGCGATCTAAACAAAGCATTAAAAATACATCATCATCCTATGTGGACAGTTGAAGAGGTTGCTGCCCTCATGCCAAATGCCACTGTTTCTTCTGTCATAGATACAAAGAGTTCATTTTGGCAAATTATGCTTGACCAAAAATCTTCATTGTTAACCACATTTGGTACGCCATTTGGAATTTACAGATTTCTGAGAATGCCATTTGGGATAAATCCAGTGAAGTCTTTCAGCGTGTGATGGAACTATTTTTTTCTGGCTATCCCTGTGCTATTATAGTAGATGATATTCTAGTAGGAGCCAATGGTAAAGTCGAACATGATAGAAACCTGAAGAAAGTTCTTGAAAGAACACATGAAGTGAATCTTAAGCTGAATCCTCAGAAATGCATATTCAGGCTACGAGAAGTTACTTATGTTGATCATTTGTTTACCAGTTCAGGCTTACAACCAGATCCTTCCAAGCAAACACCAGTTCTTGAGATGCTAGCTCCAGACAATAAATGTTTTCTTGGCATGGTCAACTATCTAGGTAACTTCATTCCTGATTTTAGCCAACTTTCAACACCGCTCAGAGAGCTGACATGTAAAAATGTAATTTGGTCATGGTCAGAACAGCACCAAAGGGTATTTGATGTCCTGAAACAGAAAACTGATAACCCACCAACTCTCAGCTACTATGATATTCACAAACCAATTACTCTTTCCTATGATGCTTCTAAGTTTGGTCTAGGTGCAGTCATTCTTCAAGAGGGTAGAAAAGTAGCCCATGCTTCAAGAACTCTTGCCCCGACCGACATGCAATATGCCCAGATTGAGAAAGATCTCTTAGCAATTGTGTCTGCATGTTCAAAGTTCCATGATTATATTTATGGTCGCCCTATCCAGATTGAAACTGACCACCAACCTCTTGTTACTATTTTGAGGAAGTCAATGTACACAGCTCCAGCTAGACTGCAAAGCATGATGCTCAAGTTGCAAATGTACAATTTCAGTCTTGTTTACACAAAAGACAAACTTATTTATCTTGCTGAAACTTTATCTAGTTTATTCACAGAAACCACGGAACAGCATAACAATGAGCAACTTGATTTTGAGGTCATGGAAATGAAAAATTTTTCTTCCACATGTCTTGATGAGCTCAGAACTTACACAGCTTCAGAACCAATTCTCCAGAAGCGAAACCTCTTTATCAGTTGAGGATGGCCTTCAAAGCAATCTTACTTACCAGTACAAGTGAAACCATGATTTCCAGACAGAGATGACATTTTGTCAGACAATGGTATCATCATGAAAGGTCCTAAAGTGATTGTTACAAAGTCCTTGCAACAAGAATATATCAAGATCTTGTATCGTGGTCACCCAGGAACTGATTCTACTAAAAGAAGGGCGAGAGGTCTAGTATTTTGACCAACACCAAAATTCAAGTTTAGCATTGCTTTTTATTGCTTTCCTCAAAATAAACAAGTATAAATAAATATGTATTACTGTTTTTTTATCCCTCCTGGCAACAATACAGCTATACTGGAAGACATCCTACATTGGATATCCATAACATTTCCACAAAAGAAAATATTACTGGGTGTTGTGAATATCAGTTGGTTGGACATTAACTCTAACTCCCCTAAATCTAGCACGAACTTATATGGTTTCACACAACTAATAGCCCCACATTTTGGCAAGACATCAAATTTTCTGTTAGACTGGATCCTAGTATCAAACCCTAGCAAATACTCCACTACAATGTCAGACTCTCTCAGTGATCAACTCCCAATCTATATGAATAGACATCTCACACATTCAGTAAAACAATATATAACCTTTCCAAGTTTAACCCAGAAATCTTCATTACTACATTATCATCTATTAACTAAAACTTCCTAAAAATTCTCCCCTTAGATGATGCTGTAATTGAATCCAATACATCTTTTCTACATATCCTAAATAGCTTGCACCTCCTAGAAGGAAGAGACTGAAAATAATTTTGAAAACTTCAGAATGCTTCACAATCATACTGAAAAAAACTATACTATAAAAACTTTCAGAATAATACTAAACACAACCCTAAAAAATTTTGGATACACATTACAGAAATCGTAGATCCCAGCCAAAAATTCAACCCAAACCCCTCTCCCGATAAGTCACCACTCAAAACTGCAATACAGTTCAACTCTTATTTTATATAGAGTATAGCATCTCTAACAATGGATTCCATAACATCTAATTCCAACCCTGCCCAACAGCCACATATCACCATATCCACTTTCACCTTCAAACCTATGCCCACATCATATATAAACAACTTTTAAACAAATTTAAACTGTGCGCTTCTTCAGCTGATGACTTTTCAAGCAATTGTCTAAAAATAGCAGCTAATAGCATTACCTGTCCTGTCTCAGTCTTTATAAATAGGTCAATCCAGGAATCCCATACTTCCTCTCTCTGTAAAAAGTCACACATTAGCTCTCTATATAAAGGAGGAAATTCAACAGACATTAATAACTTTAGACCTATAGCAATCATATCTCCCCTCATGAAAATACTTGAAAAATGTATTAAAAAACAATTGCTAGACTATCTCCTGCAGGAAGAACTCCTATTCCCTACACAACATGTCTTCTGTTCTTCCCACAGTACTAGTACTGCTCTTTTAACTTATACAGTTACTGTCACTAAAGCTAGAGATAATAGCAAATAGTCTCATCCTTATTTTTAGACTTGTCTAAAACCTTTGACACAGTTTGCCACAGCAAACTTCAAGTTCAAATGTTTTCACTAGGTCTGTCTCAGCGCACCCTTCTGTGGTTCAAAAGCTACCTGTTCAATGGATATTAGTAAAATGGCACTCCATGCTCTCTCTTTACCTTCTTGCCACCACTGTTGTACCACAATACTTCAACACAACAGGCCACCCCTAATACAATATGTAGATGATTCCACTCTCATTTGCACATGACAACATGGTACACCTCCAACAAATTACTCAGGAAGCTTTAACAGCCACTGGAACATGGATTCATAACTACACAGCTCATAGTCAACCCCCCAAAAAGCCCAAACTATTACTTTATTTCCGCTATTCCCTCTTGAAAAAAAAAATGTAAAGTCCTCTCCCTTGATAATAAAACCATTTAAGTCACATCTCATAGCAAAGTATTAAGGATGACAGTGATAATCTTACATTCGACCTGTATATATAAACTTGCATCAGAACAACTCATCAAAAACTAGGGCTGCTTTACAGAGCCAAACACTTTCTCATTGATCCAACTAAAACTACATTTACCACTATTTATATCTGTCCACTCTTCTTTATGGTGCTCCCATCCTTACTAATCTCCAGGTTTGGCAAAAATTTAAACTTGAATAATGTTATAACAACGTATTTGTAGCACATACTCTTTTCAGCACCCACCACTGCATCACACTGAAAAGCCTAAGTTGTTTAGAACTGCCACATCAACTAACATATACACAACTTCTTACCACCTATAAAATTATCCAGCATCCATCTCCCTCTCCAGCACTAAAGAAATTCTACACAACTATGTTACCAGTTCATCATTGCAGTCCAGTGACCAAAAACTCCTGTCTGTCTACAAATCTAGCAAATCTGCAGGACATTCCCTGTACTTGTACAAGATAGCTAAGGCCTGGAACTCCTTACCTGTATCCATCAAGTCTATACCCTCTCTCATCTTTCTAAACCACTCTGAAAGACTTCCTAGCTAAAGTCTGGTGATGTTCTTGCTCAAAACCAGGATAAACTATATTCCTAAATGTGAAGAAATCTAAATGAAAACTCCAGCAAAGTTAGAACTTCCAATAAGTGACCTCCCAAACAACCCGGTGTTTCTTATGCTTAGTCAAACACTCTGCTTATGCTATGCTGACGAGGTCATAACAAGGCCGAAATATGCATAAACGTAGCTAGTGAGGTTTGACTTTATTGGCCTGAAATTGTCCATTAAAACAACTTCAAATGTAAAAGTTCTGGGCAATCAGAATCGCCATATAGCTGAAACACCTGATGTTCATAAGGGTAATTTGCATATATCCCATGTGCCTCTGTTACAGGAGGTTTAGGAGGTAACTTATTGGAAGTTCTAGCTTTGCTGGAGTTTTCATTTAGTTTTTTCTGATCGGTTTTTCAGTGTGACCTTCTAACTCTTTGTTTTAAATGTGAAGAAATACATTATCATTCCTTATACCTCCTTACTCTCCCTTCTTCACTTACTTCCTTACCGCTATAAAATTCTATTCCCTGACTTTCTCTGTAAATATACCATAAGCCTGTCTCTCTCTCACTTCATATTGCAATTCCTATTGGAAACAGATGCAGCATTCTGTAATTTCTCTACAGACTGTGTAAAATTTCTCTAAATTTTAAATGATTGTCTTATACCTTGCATCAATTCTTAACCAATGTTTTATATAGTGTGTAATTTGTTATAATTATTTAAACTGCAGATATTCATTTTATTTTTGATGATTGCAAAATTATTGTTCTTAAAATGTTTTGTAATAATTTGGAGCTTTTATCCCCTGGCCACTGCTGAAAAAGGGCTTCTACCCAGTCAGACTTTCCTGGTAATCAAATGTCAATAAATAAATACATTCTAGAATGGCTGGGGACATTGTGCTTAAAAGTGTGCTTATTTCCTAAAACTTAATATATTAGTTGGATGCATGGGTTACAAGCATATCGTTTTCTGCTACTCCAATGTTAGTTCCTAGTCTGATGTGCCTGAAAGAGGCATGCAGCAAGGAGATTCCCTCCTACAGATGTTTAAAGTAGTGGATCACGGGGGAGGGATGTTTTGAATCATTTTTTTTTAATTATTTCTCTTTTTGCTGTAAATTAACCTGCTGCACCCCAGAACACATTGTGCTATTTTGATCTACTGCTTTCCTCCATCTGATTATTATTTATTTTTACTTTTTGTTAACAGGACTATTTGGGTTATTTATTTTGTTTTATTAACTTGGCTGACAAGTTTTGGATCTCATAATAAAACCACTGCTATGTTAGTAGCAAGAGATTTTTCAGATAAATATTCCATCTTGTCAGACAAATACGAGTACTTTATGACTAGGAGTATTAAATTATATTTTTCTGGCTATCTGCTGAAGTGGGATGTTCACTTGCAATTGGGTTTCCACGGAGACTTTCTTTTTTATTTCAGAGAATATGATGTTTTTTCTTTGATCCTGTTGTGAAATGTCCATAGTTTTGTCCACTGTTCATGTCTCAAGTATATCTCCCTGAATTGTTTATGCTTGTAAGAGACTCACCTTACAGACAATAAGCATAAAATGCTTATGTGAAAGTGGTGCTGTGGGGGTTTATCTAGCTGTCATCAAAGACAGAGTGGGTGATTAATTTTATTACCCTTTTGGTAGATATCACCAACAAAGGAATGCTTGAATGTAGGTTAAATGTGGTCTATAGTCTATTAGGTACCACTGTAGCTGAGATGAAAACCTTAATAAATAAATGGTTGTTTTTTCACTGGGGTATTCATTTTTGGTGTGGAGATTGAATCTATTTTTGAACTTACAAAAGTGCAGACTGCCTCCCAGGCAATTCATATCCCTGTTCTAGGCCATTTTTAGGTTCACAACTGAAATTATTAAGCCTTCTTGATACAGCCTCCATGACAGAGAGCTCCCCTCTCCCTACACGTGTACCTCCTTTGCATTGTCAGTCATATTCTAGGATTGATAAAATTCTCATCTCAGTTTAGCACACGTTTCAAGTTTCAGAAATGGCCACCCTTCCAATTTTTTTTGTACTATGTTCCTCTGATGTTAAAATGTGAATTGGGTAAAGTAGAACTAAAGTAGGCACTGGAAAGTGAACATGTTTTATTGAAAATATTTTACTATCCAGGACCAACTTAAAAGATGGCTAAAGTTAAGATTAGACAGTATGGTACCTGAGAGCATTACTATTAAAAATCACTTGGATGACTTGAAAAATGAACATCAGTAACTTTCTCTGAACAAAGGCAGTGCAACTTAAGTTGTTGTAATCACAAAAGAATGCAATTTCTAGAGAGGTGGAGGCTTCAGCGGCATTGAAGTTAAGTCATCTTACAGATGGAATAGTTCTTTGATAGAAATGTGGAGGCTATTTTTAGGGGCCTAAGGTTGATTCACTTTCAATCCTCTGAGAAAGCTCTCAGGCACTTAGTAATGCAGCTGTAGCAACAATCAATGGAGAGAGTCATTCAGAAAATTAAGCATACAGAATTAGGAAAATGTGGCCTCCTGCCCTGAGGAGATTTTGGGAGCATTTGTTAGATTCTTTGAGATGCAGTATAGAACTACTCCTGATTCCTTGAATCATCTAGACAGAATTTCAGTGTTTTTCATGCTCTATGTCTTCCTACTTTAGAAACATTGGACTAGGAACTTTTGGTTTCCCCAGTAAACATAGACAGTCAGTTAGATTATGGACTCTCGGGCAAACAGTAAACCACCGAGGCTAGATAAAGTCCCCTTAAAGATTTATGAAATGGGCAGGGTGTAGTTTGTATTGGATTTAATTAAGCTGGCTAACAAGGTCCTCAACTGATTCTCTATCTGCATTCTTGGAAGCAAGCTATAACATCCCGGAATCTTATGTCTGGGAAGGACCCACTGAATCCAAGTTCATATAGGCCAATTTCCATTCCTAATTATGACTACAGATTATGTTTCACAATCTTGGCAAAAAGAATATCCTTACTTCTCTCTTCACTGATACAAAGAGACCAAACTGGATTAGTCCCTGTCAAAACCACCTTTGCTGATGCAGGAGAATACTAACAGCAATTCCAACCCCCACCCCCGTTGCTCATAAGTTTAGATACAGAAAAGGCAATATACAAATTGAGAATGGAATTCCCTCTTTTTTTTGGCTCAATTAAAGGGTCTATATCAAGACTCCATAGCCTTTATAAAGATTGGCCCCTGGTTCTGGGCATAGGTACCTGTCAAGGATGCCCCCACCCACCATTTATTTGTTCTCTTTATTAAGACTTAAACAGTTAACTTAAGATCAGTAGGGTTCAAGAGCTACAACATAGGGGCATACAGTAAAACTAGTGTTTTATGTGGATGACTTACTGTTGTTTCCTGAAGAACTAAGAAGCAGACCTCAGAAAAGTATTTAGTATCATCAAAGAGTTTGGCAGTCTGACTGAGTATTCCATAAATGTGGTCAAAACCTGAGGCAGTTAAGCTGAGCTATTCTCCCTGCCTTGTGTGATCTCTTTATTCCCTTTTCTCTATATAAAGGATAAAATGGTCTACATTGGCTCCTCCCTCAAGTTCTCAGTTCAGAAATCTTACAAGGATATACATCTTAACAATCTATAATTGGAAGGAGTTGTGTTTGTATTTCTTATAATGGATTCAAACACTGAGATGGTTTGTTCTTTCCTTGCTTTTATATGCTTTCCAGGGCCTTCCACTTTTCCCGGACACAGATGCTTTCAAATATGAGATCTCTGCTCCTCTCTTATACTGAGTATGGGGAAAAGATAAATTATGGTAAGATCATCTCACATTCCTTTATTCTACGGGTGGACTTCATATCCCATGCTTTGATGAGTATAGCAGAGCTGTCAGAATAGGAAAGTTCATGAAGGTACTAAACAGAAGACCTGCAACAGTGTGGAAGAATATTGTGCCTGGCAGACTAGGGAGACTGAAACAGGTATTCGTGTGGCTCCTCAGGGGGCTCCACAATAATAGAGTCCTGATATCACATTGGTTTAAAGTCATAGTAGATATGCTTGAAGACTCCCAAATTTAGAACTGGCTTCCTAAATTGGTCAGCATAGCTTTTACCCAAGGATGGGAGATTAGTAATCTGGCACTGATTAAACCATCTATGGATGTATCATCTCTATATTATCAGAGGTGGGTTAAGCTTGGAGATGAAGTGATGACTCTGCAAAACTACCAGAATTCAGTGGGACTGGGGCAAGTGGGTTTTGCAATCTATGAAACTTTAAAGGAAAAAGCATTGTTACTGAATTTGTTTCAGGTCCCTGAAGCTAGTTCACCATTATGGGTTAGAGGCAAGATGGGAGTCAGAGGGAGACCTTCATTCTTTAGGGGTATGATTGCCATGGTTATAGAATCAGATTGGAAGGCAGATGGTTGGAAAATGTACGATTATCAGACATCACCTGGGACTGCTGACAACACATTATGGGTATTCCTGGATTCACAACTATGAGCAGAAAATTCCACTTTTTGGATAGTGATGCCTTTTTAACTATTTTTGTACTCTTATGAGGCTTCTGAAATGCTCTCTGTGTGCTGATGATGCAACAGTGGACAGATGGGGAAACTGGCTGCATATATTTGGTGAATTTGATGAACTTGATGGTCTAAAATATTTACTTTTTCAGTGGACGGATAAGCTCTGCCTAGGGTAGTTGCTTATATCCCTGGACTTTTCGTTTATGTTACTTTCCCTCAGTACTTTTGGACAAATCCAAATGTGCTTTGTTACAACTGATGATGCAATATGAGAAAAAAATTGATTACATGGTTCTGGAAAGTTAGCTCCTCTCCCCTCCACTCACACACACACACACACACACACACACACACACACACACACACACACACACACACACACACACACACACACACAGTTCTCACATAAGATTGATGAATTTTGGATTTTGGAGCATCATGCAAAATGTAGGTGACTTGGAATATAGTAGTAACAATTGACTACTTGGTAACCACAGTATTCTCAAGACAGGGGATCTACTCCATTTAATGACCAATAAATTTGTTACAAAATGTGACCACTAGAGCTGATGGGCAAAGTGATGAAAGGAAAATGCACTAGTAAGTATAAAACACAGAACAAGAGCCAGCACTGTATGTGCTTGTCTTTTATTCTTTGTTTTTTCCTTCATTTTATCTTTCTACATATATATATATATATATATATATATATATATATATATATATATATAGCCTTTCTATCCCTTGAAGTTTAAATATTTAATGTATAATGCATGCTCTTGAAATGGTTTTAAGTAAAATACTTTAGCCATACAAGAAGTATCTGAGGATATTAACATGAGATGAGAGGTAAGGGGGCTGTAAGTTGCCATAGTACCAAGAAAAGAAAATATATATCATGTAAAATATTTGTGAATTGACACGATAATATTTTGATGACTTATGTTAGAAAAAGAAAATAATGAGGACTATTATTCATTCACAAAAGGTAACAATATGTAGGTATATGTAACACATGAATAATACACAGAGGAAAATATTAAAATAATGTTATAGCTAAAGTACTGTATGGTATTTTATGTCTCTATAAGATGGGCATATTGAACAGATAATAATAATAATAATAATAATAATAATAACAATAATAATAACAATAATAATAATAATAACAACAATAATAATAACAGTAATAATAATAATAATAATAATAATAATAATAATAATAATAATAATCCATCTTCTGAAGTCAGGCTGGTCACTTGCTATAATAGTCATCAGAATAGGGAAGTTCATGAAAGTACATGAACAGAGTACAGAGGACTTGCAAAAGTGTGGAAGAATCTTGTGCCGGAATGATGGAAATTGTGGAGTCGCTTGTTCTCAATGACAATTCAGTGGAGGCACCTAGGAGAAAAGAAGCAGAGTGGGACTGCTGCAGAAGTAACGGAAAGACTTCGGAGTTCAGAAAAAAAGCTGAAGGACTTGCTAGGAGTCAGCTAAGTTTTGAAGAAATTAATTATTTATTATACCTGCTGTCTATGGATTGTACATAAACTCTGAAGGCTAATAGTAGATGGAACTGCTTTTCAAGAAAGTAGACTTAACCTAACTTTTGGATGGAGTTGGTATAGTAGAGTAAAGGATAAATCCCAAAAAACACCCCAGATGGTTTAATTTCAGTTACTGGTCAGGACGCTGACATATTTAGCTATAAAAAGGAAAAATGAGTGGCCAAAAAGCCTGCTTGCTTTTTTCTTTTTTTTGGGGGGGGGGTGACAGGTTATGTATATATCTCATTTTAAATGCTCAAGAGTGGAGATTGCAGCCAGTTGCATAAGGGACGTCAGAATTGTCATTTTACTGTAAAACCCATAATGAGAAAAGTACATATATATATATATTAGCAGCAATTACTCCTAGCATCACTTTTAGAATGTATTGTCTCTGAATTGAAATTGTCTGTTTTTGCCTATTTTAACTGGAAATGCAAATTACTGCTGCTAGGATGGATTGAGCAATGTGTACTCATCTCAACAGACTTTGAGTCTCTCCTACACTCAAGCAGCTCGCTTTGTCTGCACTTGAAAGCAAACTGGAGATGCATGTCACTAACCAGACAGATTCTGTCTGATATCTGAGCTTAAGCTCTTGGAACCCATGGAGGCACCACACTTCAGTAAACTGGCATTAGAAAAATGTACATGGCACTAAAAATAGGCAAAGTGGGAACAACCTTCATTTTCAGGGACCGAAAGGGCATACAGATAAAGAAGACCCACTCATCTGTCTGCAAACCCAGCATCCGAGGACACTAGGATTGCAGCGTGGGTAATGATGAGAAGGGGCAAATACATCAGAGGCCTCACAATATCATTTCAAATGGACTTTTCAGACAAGTTAATGCTGTTATATAAAGGCAATAAAGGAAGGAAGGAAGGGAGGAAGGGAGGGAGGAAGGAAGGAAGGGAGGAAGGAAGGAATGGAGGAAGGAAGGAAGGAAGGAAGGAATGGAGGAAGGAAGGAAGGAAGGAAGGAAGGAAGGAAGGAAGGAAGGAAGGAAGGGAGGAAGGAAGGAATGGAGGAAGGGAGGGAGGAAGGAATGAAGGAAGGAATGAAGGAAGAAAGGAAGGAAGGAATGGAGGAAGGAAGGAAGGAAGGAAGGAAGGAAGGAATGGAGGAAGGAAGGAAGGAAGGAAGGAAGGAAGGAAGGAAGGAAGGAAGGAAGGGAGGAAGGAAGGAATGGAGGAAGGAAGGAAGGAAGGAAGGAAGGAAGGAAGGAAGGAAGGAAGGAAGGAAGGAAGGAAGGGAGGAAGGAAGGAAGGAAGGAAGGAAGGGAGGAAGGGAGGGAGGAAGGAAGGAAGGGAGGAAGGAAGGAAGGAAGGAAGGGAGGAAGGAAGGGAGTTTTTTCTTAGATGCCTAAAAGGTCCAAGTATTCTAAAATTATTACCAAAAGATGATGAGCAAGAGTCGGACAGGTTATAAGTGCCATCTGCTACAGGATCATTACACTGACAGCCTTCAGGTTCACAACATGACTGCAAATAAAATGGCAAACTACCATGATGATATTTGAAACACAAGTATTGTCTCTGTCCTTTCTCCAAGTAAGCTGGCCATAGAAGAAGGACACAGTTAAACTAACAAAGACAATACAGAGAACCTCTAGAGACTCATTCTGCCCTTCCCATGAGTTATTAGATATCTAATTTCCCCCATTCATCATCATCAACATCATCAAACCCTATTTTTCCATTATTCTACATGGGGTCAGAATGTCATGTCATCTGTTGCCATCTGTCTCTATTCAGTGGGACTCTCCTACCTTTTTTGACAGTAGTTCCTTACTTGCACTGGTCTTCTCTCACAATATCTATCCCTTTGTTGAATACCGTTGTTTCCTCTTGCTTTCTTCCTGTCTGTTCCAACTCTTCTTCACCAGATAGCCTTCTTCTTTTCTGCACGTATGCCCACCCTACCATAATGTGTTCTCTTTGACCTTCTCTGCAATTGGAGCTACTATGACTTCTGCTTTGATGTCCTCATTTCTTCATCTATCCAAAAGTGTCTCAGGCACTTTATCTCCATCACCACTAGCTTCTGCAACTGGTCTGCCTTCATTGTCCTGGTTTCTGTACCATGCAGTAGTACTGCCTCACCAGCCTCACCAATGTCTTGTATACCTTACTTTTCAGCTTCTTTGGCATTCTTCTGTCATACACCACTCCTGCCACTCTATACCAGTTGGCTGCAGTCCCTCTGATTCTAGCTTTGACCTCCTTTTTCAGACTTCCCTTCTCCTCTACAACCCCTCGCAGATACTTGAAGTTTTAACCTATTCCACTATTTCCTTATATCTGATTTCTCACATTTACTGCCATTATGATTGTCTTATCTGTACTAATTTCATCTCATGTACTTTCAGTTTTTCATTCCATTCCCCAATCATTTGCTGAGGTTCTTGCTCAGAGTCTGCCTGTAATGCCACATTGTCTGCATAAAGCAATTTTGCTGATTTGAACCCTACAACCTGTTTGCTTATGTAGTCTACCACCGGTACAAGCACCAGTGGGCTCAGAACTGAACTCTGATACATATCTACTCCCACTGGGAACCCTTCTGTGAGACTGAACACTGTACATACTTGAGCATTGGGTCCTTTTAAATAGTCTGAGCTAACTCTACCAATGTTTCTGGGACTTCGAACCACCACAGGAACAGATGGAATTTTTCGTCATCTCTAGCTTCTCAAATATCTGTCTCACAGCAAATATCGTGCCACTTGTGCTGCATCCTGATCTGAATCCAACTGCTCATCTTCTATCTTTCTTTCTTTTGAAAATTCCCTGTATTTGTTTGTCAATCACGTCATGCAATGTGACAGGAGGTTGATACCTCTGTACTACCCACAGTTGTGGATGTCCCTTTTGTTCTTGTACACTGGCACTATTCTAAAATTAAAACTAGTATGTTTATTCTCCAGTCGTGGGAGATGCCTTTATCTCCATAATACCTTAAGTACCCTCAGGGGCCATTTCTCCCCTGTCTTATCAAACATCTTGGTCACATCTGCTTAACCTCATCTGAGCCTTACTTGATTTTCCTTAGTGATGTTCTTATTTTTTTACGATGGGCTCCTCGTCTTCTTTCATTATAGACTGTGGCTGTGGCTATACAGTTTCTGTGGGTTTTATTCATTCAGCGGCTGATGAAAGTAGTCCTTCTATCTGCATTTTATGTCCAGTGGACTGGTGAGCAGGTTGCTACTGGCATTCCTTACAAAGGGTTTTTGACCATCTTCTTTATCTTTCTTTGTCTTGCAACTTGATATAGTTTCTGTGGGCCATCTACTGAGTCACTTTCAAGAAGCTGGTAGAGTGCCTCTGATGCCCTGTTCTTTGCTATTGCAACTCCTTTCTTAGCTTCTTTTTCACCAACCAATATTCTTTCTTTTCCTGACCTGTATTTTCTATCTCCCACTGTTCTCTTTACTTCTTCTATCTTTTGATTAATTCAAATTTCCCTAATACCCTCGGAAAATACACTGCTCTTTCCACTTCTGGATTGGACTCTTCAACTCCCTGTCACCATTAACTAATGACCATGACATGACATCACAAGCAACTGGTAGTCACTACTGGCAATAGGTACTCTTATCCATGGCTGAGTCAGACCCACTGGAAAGGGACATTGAGGAAGCTGGCACATCAGAAAAACAAAAGATAGTCACATGGGCTGGCTCTGATCAGCAAATAAAGCTACTTCATCCATTTTTATGGCGGCTGCTCCAAAGAAAGATCGGACATCAAATTAGTAAGCACAGTAAACAGAAAATGCATTCACCTGCTTTCAGCAAACACTGTGGTATTATTCACCAAATTTAAATTCAGAAGTGCTGATTTTCCTTAACTTACCTTTTTTTTATTTTCTGGAGTGATGCCTGACTTGTGGGACACTGGGACACTATTTTTTATCATTTTTTTGTGTGTTCTGTTGAGGGAGGGCATGCATTTTTTGACAGTTAGTAGCCTACCTCTGGGCTTTCCATCCAAATAAGTAAACTCTTTTGTGAGTAGTCATTAGCATTTTGCACTAAATCTTAAGTCTGGAGTGCTAATGTTCTGGTGTGTCCACTGACCAGATGGGTGCCAGTTTTGTCGTTTTCTGTGTGTTTTGTTGTGAGACATAAATATTTTGCTAGGCAGTGCTTAGCCTACTTCAGAGCTTCCTACCTACATAAGTAAATATGCCTGTCAGTGGTCCTGAGCATTATAAACTAAGCTCTAACTTTGGATTGCTGATTTTCCTTGAAAGTCATTTGTTATTATATTTTTTGTATATTCCTTGACTGATGGGGCACTGTTTTTTTGTGGGGATAGTGTGGTATAGATAGTGTTAAGCCTTCATTAGGGCTTTCCCATTTACTGTTATAAACTCAATTTTAACTTACCTTTCAATTTTATTTTAATATTTTCTCTTGTGTTCCCTAGCCAGCAGGGCACCAGTTATGGTATTTTTTATGTTTTTTTTTTTTTTTTTTTTTGGTGGTGGGTGTGCATAGTCTTCAATCATCTAGCAAGATATCTCATCAAACGACTTATATAATAATATGCAAAACTGAGCAAGGGAGCCTGTTTTCAACACTTTGCATGCTGGGTGAGTCTTTCATACTTTCCTTCTGCATTAAAACGGACAGACTAGCTACTTCATGGAGTCAATCATTTTTGGAAGAAAGTGCCATCTGCCAGTGTGATTCAACAAAATGAGTGTCCTATCTGCTACTTGTATTGATTCTAATAAAGGCCTATAAATGTGTCTTTCATAACTGTATTTTTTATGAATGCTTAGTGTAGGTATCTGTATTTTCAACTGAAACTTCTAAAAGTCCAAGGAATGCCCCAGATATTACATTTTTAATAATACCAAGGTTGTTGGTCAAAATCAGATAAAAAAATATCAGTCCCTCAGGTACCTTCATTGGCAAGTTGGGTCAGTTGCGATTGTTACATGATCTCAAGAAACTCACTTTCTTGAATAGCTTTTATAGAAACATTTGCTCAATAAATAGCAGGATAATTGAAGTTGCCTATTAATATAATGTCTTTGATTAGTAAATTATAATTTAAACAGGTAAAGTAATCTCAGTGTTTATATGCATCATACTGGGACTACAATAAGAAGAAAACAGCTATAAACGATTAAAAACCTAAGTAATTATGCATTCTGTGTCATTAACTGAATTAACATGATAGTTCCAGTAACCTAATTAGAAAAAAGAAGATATAAAAAAAAGGACCAGTTCAGGAAAATTTCAAGCTGAGAACACTTACCAAGAAACCTTTGATTATAATGCTGGTTTTAATATAAACCATGGAGTGATGATCAGGGAAACACAGACCAGTGACTTTTGTTTATAAGGAAAATGTCACCTCTTCTTGTTTAAGTGGATGCAAACTTGCAGGCCTATAGTCTGCTCTTAAAAATGGTTTTCAGTAACAGATTATTCATCTCTGTAATAGTTCATGTAGGCTTAAATGATCTCAGAAACATTCCTTCGATCCATTTGCACTAAACTGTGAAGGACAGCATTTTACTATTTGTCAAACTAATAAAGTGAAAATGTGGGTTAGTGAGACTGTACCTTCATACGCACCAAATAAGTATCACCTTACCAAGACCTTGTTATTTAACAAATGACTTGATGCTTATTGCTTAGAAAATAATGCTAATTTGATAAACTCATAGCATGGATTTCTTTGTAAGGCATTACAATTTGATAACAATGGTTTTCTAACCAGTTATTTTGGAAGCAAAATCTTATACCAAACTCATCAATACAGTGTTATTTTTTGTTTTTATAAGTCTATATGATTCACACATATCAAGAAGAGTTTCTTCCACTACAATTTAAACATCTATTGTGACAATACTCATAGTTTGTCTAATAGAACAGTAGTAGAACTGCTGTCACTTATTGCTATTCATAAATACTTAATCATTGTAATTAAAGAATCTGGGCAATGTTTAAAAAATTGTTATAGAAGAATATGAAATTTGAAAATACTAATGTGGGTGTAGGGAGAGGTTGAATTTTCATTCACTCTTCTATGAGAGCCAGACAGTTGTTAGTTGATAAAAATTATGAAACACAAATTATAGAACTGTTAAGGTCAGCTGAGAATATGTTTGTTAGACTTCCAGTCTGCAACAAAAGAACCAAGTTATCACTTGATGATCAGGCTGAATTTATTAAAAAGTTGAGTACTAAACTAGATATAGAGAACACAGCTGGGCTGTGAAATTTTAATCTTCCACATATTGAGTGGATAGATAGTACACATTCTACAGATTTAGAAGGCAAGCTTTTCAGTTAAATCTCTACAAATAAATATGGTACAATTAATACATTTTTCAAAAAGGCAGAATGACATTCTGTTTTTTCTTATAACTAATATTCTAAACAAAATATGTGGTATTACTAGTCTGGACTGTCTTGATAATTCTGAACACTCGGCTTTTCATTTTAAAGATAGGAGGGAGCTATATCAAAGTCATCTTAAATCATATATCAAGGTAAAAAGATGTCTAGTCATGAGACAATACTGAACCTAGATAAGGTGGACTTGAAGTCACTCAATGTAGGTTAATGTATTAATGTGTGAAATTAATCTGAGAAAAACTGCCTTGGAATAGTAAAGGATTGTAAGTACAAACAAGCCAGCATTAGTGAAGCTGCATTCTCCCCAGGTGGTGCAAATCAATTAAACAGCTGCTTAGAACTAAAAGGAAAATGTTTCACACTTATAAGACAGTATGGTTCCACTTCACAATATTGAATTACTGAAAATTTGAACTTCATATGGTCGAGACCATATGATCGAGTTTTCAGTAACATGAAATTAGGAAGTGTAAAAAAAAAAAAAACAAACACATAATTTCTGCAGGGGGGGGGGCAAGCCTTCCTGCACCCCCTACTTAAATATACCAACTCCAAGATCACGCTACAGTGGGGAAAAGGGAAATTTCCCATTCTGCGCTGTATGCAGAAGTGCAGAATGAGAGATCTTCCGTTTCCTCGCTATAGTGCGATCATGGAGATGGTATATTTAAGTAGGGAGGGTGATGTGTTTGGGTTTTTTTTTTTTGTTTTTTTATTTCACTTCCTAATTTTGAGTTACTGAAAACTAGATCGTATGGTCTCGACCATATGAAGTTCGAGTTTTCAGTAACTCAACATTCTGAAGTGAAACCGACAGTATATGCTCATGGTGCTTACAACAAGGCTAGTAACATCTCAAAGCGGCAATAGAATCTGCAAAAGTGATATAAAAGCTATCTAATGAAAGCTACTATAAAAACCTTTACCCATATTTAAATGATATAAAGCAAGTTGTGTTTAGAAATGCTATTTTTATCTATTATTTTTTTCATCTTACTAGGTAAGAGCATTTTAAACCTAGGTAACAGTTTAATCATTTGATTATTAAAAGGATTATTTAAACTTGTGACATCTTATAAAAAACAGTTTTGATGAAGTCCTGATTTTTTGGATGAAAATGCTTAACTTTAATGATGTTCTTTATTTCCCATCCTTCTGAAATGATAGCCAGTCATGTAACTCATGGCCCTGGTACACTTCATTTTGCCAATTCTTCATAATGGCAATTTTCTTTCTGTTAGAATTGAATCAGCAAATTTATTAAATGCTTATTTTGCAAAAATTTGCTATCAAGTTAGTACAAACTGCAAGGTAGAAAATGCTGGCTTTATTCTAGTGGCAGAATACAATTTATTGTTGCTTAAAATTAAGAGTGACAGAGCCCTGGGCTAGACAACATATCTTTTTCATAAAAGAAATGGTGATGTTTGTTGATGCCAGATGACTATTTTGCTTAACCTTATGCTACACTCTGCTTCTGTCCCATATAACTGGAAGTGTGCAAATATAGTTTCAGTCTACAATGGGAGCGCTGTGGAAAAATCACTGACTATCACCCCATTAGTTTAGCACCACTGATGGGAAAATGTTTTGAATAATACATTCTCACTTTTATGGTAAAACAGTCTATTGGTTGGTCCAAATCAATATATATATTTTGCATGGTCTAAATCAATATGTTTTTTTTCCAAAGGAAACTTTACTTTGACTAACTTGACAAAGCTTTTGAATCAATCAGCATAGCCCTGGACCATGGTATTAATTTTGGTGTAGTGCCTCTGGACCTGTCTAAGGCATTTAATAATATTCTTCATTCTCTGATAATGAACTTCATGGTTTACATCTCTGATAATCTAGTAATTGTTGCGTGGTTCTCTACTTGACTTTCATGCAGACATCAACAAGTTTAGATCAGTAAACATGTAAGGGATTAGTTCCCTGCTAATGTAAGGATCAGTAATGGAACCAGCCCTTTTTAACATGGTATCTTGTCATATTCCTCTGTCCAATAACATTTGGATAGAAAAATACTCTGATGATTTAAACATTTGATCTTTATTAACAAACTCGGATGATTACCAATGTTTTTGTAGCTATCTTGATGAGGTAAAGACATGGGTGAAGGAGGAAGGGCTGCAAAGTAATTCTAATAAAAGCAGTGTGATGTACTTTGCCTGATTCCATCCTATGTTAGAGCTCTTGTAGGGTGACTCTTCAGTTGCTACACTCCCATAATTCAAGGATATAGGAAATTGTACTTCTGATAATGTAAATGTACCTTGGTGAATGGGCTGTTGTTTTAATTCAAAATGGAATGATATAAGTTGAACTATGTAATAAGGATGGATATTCTAATGAAGTCTTTTAAAATACAAATGTGCTTACTCTATCAATAAATAACACTTTTGTACAACAGACTTGGTTTGTGAAGTGATACCCAAAAGAAATTCATCATGGTAGATTTTAGTTATTAGTGCCATTTTACTTTGGCTCCACTTTTTATCTGGTATTTTTGATAATTTCTTATTACAAAAACATGAAAGCAAATAAATAAATAATAAAAAAACACACTAGTAGTAATAGTCTTACGTTACTATTATTCAGGGACAAAAAATGTGTCACCAGTCACAAAAATATTAAATGAGTTTGAAAAAAAGCTTTTTCCTCAGTAGGCTGGGATTACATCTGAACATTTATGAGGCATATGCCATTCCCCTCTGAATTCATACTATTCACATTACAGCCAGATCCAGCACTAGGCGACTTAGGCAGTTGTCTAGGGACCACTGCTTTAGGGGGTGCCCACTAGCTGTGGAGGAGGCACACTATCTGGGAGAGGGGGCGCACTAGACAGGGACTGCAACAACATTTCCATATCTTCTTTAAAGATGCATTCTGCAAGCCTTATATTTCTTCTTTTAGGACACACACACACATAGTGAGTCCTTAATAGCATCTGTACATGCATCTTTAGTACAACGCAGACACATTTAAACATTTGAACAGAGTACATTTTTAAAAGATGACTATAGATTTGCTATTACTGTTCTGGATGGATAAAAGCGGAGAAAAGTAATTTGGTGGAATACATATGGTTTTGTGTGTGTGTGTGTGTGTGTGTGTGTGTGTGTGTGTGTGTGTGTGTGTGTGTGTGTGTGTGTGCGTGTGTGTGTGTGAGATGCCCCAGTTAAGGATGGCAGGGTTGGTTAACTCATTCAGGATGTCAGATTTCTTAATCCATTCAAGGTGGCAGGTTGGTTAACCCATTCATGCTCAGACCCTGTATCTTGAATATTGGACCCTAGAACCTGAATCTTCTACACCAACTGCTAAACTGTCATCAGCCAGTGTATTTCAAGGACTGCTGAGGTTCAGTACATTTCCAAGAATGTTGAGTTTTTTTGCATTTTCAAAGACTGTTGTATTTCTGCCCATTTTCAAATAATTTTCAATTTCTGTGCATTTTTAAGGAAGGGTGAATTTCAAGGGAAGAATAGTTTACTGTTGATTATGCTTAATCTGTTTTCAGTGTGTGTTTTTTAGCAAATGGCCTTCATCAGTGTTTGTGCTATAAATTTTAATAGCAATAATACTAGCACAACACATATTATACTTGCCATTGTTACAGACGGTTGTGGGTTCTACTACTACAGCATGTAGATGGAGTGTTGCTATTGCAGGGCCCCTTTAAGGGGATGTTGCACTCCTGAGTGTATCCTCCTTTGGATGAGAAGCCTAGTAACTAGGAACCCTGTAACAGCTTGACAGCAATTCCTTATTGCAATATTACCAGCTTAACATTTCTTTTTTTAAATGTAACATGGGCAGTTTATTCTTCAAGGGTAGCAGGCACTGAATTTGTGACACATGGAAATGTAAAGCTGTTTGCCAGCAGCAACCTCTTCATTAGTTAAAGATCTCTTTAATGTGGAATTATTCATATGACTTTTACTTCACAGAAATTGTGTATATTAACTAATATTGGTAGATGGTACTGACAGAAGTTTGACTGGCCTTTTGTGGTTGAAATGTTCTCTAATGGATAGTTTTGTCTTTATTGGTTCATACGTTTTGTTTCATTGTTTACTGGAAAAATGTTCAAACCTATAGATTTAAAGCAGATTCTAATGAGTGGTGCTGTATTATACAAGAAGTATAATTTAATACAATCAGAATGGTGTATCAAAGAACACATGCATGTATACATGGTCCTAAAATGTGTGGGGCGTATGGTTTGAAAATAGCCTAAAGGTAAACTTAATCTGCCACTGGCCAGATACATTTTCTATAAATGTGGGTTTCAATGCAGTTTGAATGAATGTGAGTTGCAAGGGCAGAGAAGATCACTGCTCATGGTAAGTCTGTTTTTATTGTGAGACTGTATTGTTATGTTTAGCAAATGGCTATCAGTGTTTGTGCTATAAAATTAGAAATAAAAAGTTTTAACTGTCGCTAATCATTGTAGAAGTAAAGAAGAAAGTATGCACACTGACAGCTTGAAAACTGTTTATAGTCACTAGGGAGAAATAGCCAAGTAATGGGACACTGCAATGGCTGGGGGATGTTGTGGTGATGGGGGTCCAGATCCATTATCCTGCCTAGGGCCCCATTTGACCATGATCCAGCTCTGACAGACTTCATTCAAATTTGATTGATGCTTTTTAAGAGATCACAAGTTTTCCTCTGCTTATTTATTTGAGTTTTTATGGTGTAAAACCTTCTGTTCTTATGTACACTATTTATGGTATGAAAATGCTCAACTATATATTAAAACCTTGCTGTTTTGTCATATCATGGTGTTCTAAATTTTGTTAAACTACTCCTGCAAGAATGAATGTATACTAAATTGATGGATTCTCAATTAATAGAGGTTGTCAATATAAAATACAGCTTTTTGCAGTTTATGTTTTACTAAGTGTAGGAGATTTAAATTATTCAATCAAAGAAATAGATGAAGAAATTGAAAAGTTTTAAGAAGTATCACTGCTGAAGCTTAATAATAATAAAAACAAAATTTGTGTCAAATCAATTACTAGATAGTAAGTTTAAAGGTAAATATAAATATAACTGGGATGGAAAGAACTAAAATATTTATGAATAAAAATCTATCAAGATGTGAGTAAGATTATTAATAAGAATTTTGAAAAAAAGTAATTGAAGAAGTGTTACTTCTTATTAAAAATGGAATGAATGCTGGTTTTTTTTTACTTTTTAAAATGACTATATTACCTAAGATTATATATATTGCATTCAATATCTTTAATACCTGACAAAAAATTGTAAAAGTAAATGTAAAAAAAAAAATGTTAACTTTGTTCTTCTGGTATCATAAAAAGCTAAGAGTCGCTTATGCAAATCATATAAGATTATGGGAGTATGGTAGTATTAGCTTCCCAGATACAGAATCTTATTCTGTTGCTGCACATTTTAACCCTATTATACTCTGGATAAATTCAACTTACACTAGTCAATAGAAAGCCAATCAGGAAGAGAATGTACTAAATTCTTATCTTTATTAAAGATGATAAACAGAAATATGCAATAATTTTTTCATCTGGTTAAAAAAAATTACTTTAGAAGGAAATTAATTTCAGTCTTTAGACTCTTCATATATGAAACAAATCCTTAAAGCAGTTAAGAAATATGTTTTTAAAACTCCATTAATATTAAAATGGAAATTTTTGTGCTTTTCCATTGCACTTACCTCTAGATTTAAGGAAACTCAGAACAATGTTAAAATTAATTTACTAAAAAGAAATGGATTATTATTGTTATAATCTGATTGCTTTGGAAAAGGAAAAGCTAAGTCCTCACAGTATTTAATGAAAGAATGTAAGTTGGATGAATCTGCTAACCAATTAATAATGTAAGAAATTAAATGAATTTGTGGATAGTATGAGTAAACAGGAACATAATACTATTCCCCCTTTATATGAATATATGAATGCTGTTACTGAAGGTAGATTGACATACAAAGGAAGCTTACCAAAGTTATATAAGTTAATTATAAATAATAATTTCAATACAAAATTTTGGAACTTTTTATATAGTAGTGGATTGAGTGATTTAATAAATGATAAGAATAAAACTTTGTTATTTAAATCAGTTAGTCAAACTTCTTTGAGTTTTTACTGGACCGTTTTTATGTGGAAATATATAAATAGAGTGTTTGTTACTCACTATAAAATCTCTAAGTTTAGTAAAATGACTTATTTAGTTTGTTGGAGATGTGGTAAAGATGTAAAAGTTGATTGGACACACATGTTTATGGATTTTGAAAAACTAAATGCATGTTGGGAAGACATACGTGTGTTTTTAAGGAGTTATTGGTCTGATAATTGTTCTTTAACTAGATCAGTAATACTAATGAATGTTCCACTTCCTGTAACTGTAAAATAGCCAAAGAGCAGGCATTGTTGGGCTCTCTTGACAGTTGCTAGAAAAGTTACTACAAAAGACTGCAAATCTAACTTAGTTCTTACATTCAAAAAAATTAAATTTTACAGCAATACTATGTACAACTGATAAAGAAGTGATCAGAATAAGACAATAATTTATACTAAGACTTTTAGTGGCTGGGATAGCTTTGAAATGTCACTATTGAAATGCCAAGAGTCATAATGTGTTGATTGTATAAGGATATCTTGATGATTCAATGTATCCTTATCACTGTATAGTAATATGTGATGTTGAATTTCTTCCTTTCTGTGTATATATTGCAAATATGTTAAATTACTAAAATGTTCTTAAAAAATGAACATATACTGGTGGCATAGAGTTAGCTCCCTTGACTCATATCCTTGGAGCTATGCAGGAGTGAAGACTGTCCTGCTGGTGTAGAAAGAATCATGAACACTGCATGACTCTATTGCAGTCTGCTGTAAATTTAATTCATTCTCTCAACAAAAATCAAGAGTGGAGGAAAAAAAAACAAGAAAACTCCAAACCACCTAGGATGTTTGTCCAGCACCCCAGGGCTCACCTTAACCTGCAGTCTCTGTCACCAGCTGCAATGGAAAAATGATTTGGCCAGAGTAGCTGGATAGGCTGAACTACTGAACTGGTTGCTGAGCTTTAAGGACCTAAGACTATATATATATATATATATATATATATATATATATATATATATATATATATATATATATTAGAAAATTAGTGCTTTCACAATACAAAGTTACTTCTTCAGACCATTAAAAAAATACGTTAAATGCATGGCCTTATATAGCTAAAACAAATGACAGCATATCCAATAAACTGCAAATAACAATTAAAAGGTCAATTTAAAAATCAACTATGCATTATTAATAAACCTAGCTAACTAACCCATCAATCACAGAATAATGTGAAGTCTTGTTCTATCAAAAGCAAGTAAGAGACTCTAACATCCAATTAAAAAACAATACAATCGATGACATGATTGGTCAGACCTGCCGTGGATAAAGCTACTATGCATGAAGTAAATGACCAACAATCAAATCAAAATACATTCAAAAATGTAGTTATCATCAGATAAAATCTAATCTAGTTCACTCCTAACTGAAATTGTAGTGTGACCTCTGAGTGAGAATATAAAAGTAGGGGTGTGTGGGTGGCACATCCCCCCAAATGGGGGGTGCAGGGGGGCTTGCCCCCCTGCATAAAAGAAGATTTATTGTTTTTTGTTTTTTTTTTTCGAACACACTTTAACAAAAGCGCTTTTTCAGTGAAAGCACTTTTGTTAAAGTGCATTCGGTTATTGTGGATTCTGACTATTGAACTTTCGTTCAATAGTCCTAGATCCATATATATATATATATATATATATATATATATATATATATATATATATATATACATATATACCAACTCCGTGATCGCACTACTGTGGAGAAAAGGGAAAAGTTCTGTACTTATCCATTGTGCTTCAGGCTACTATTTCATTACCCTTAATGAATTCAGTGAATCACTGAAGCGAGTTTCGCTGGTTACGGGTCGATGATTAGGTGTTTTGCCAAAATGCCATTTTGGTGACCTAATATGTATAAGCATTTGTTAATGCCAAATGATGGCTTGGATAGCATTAGTGACATTACATTAGTTTATGATGTCAAGGTGTTTTTTAATTATTTTACATTACTGACTTAATAATATTGTTGTTTATTTGGAAAATGAAAGATGATAGCTTTAGGCAAAATGCAACATTAATTAATTAATTTATTCATTAATTCTTGTGTGACTGAACAATGATTTTGAGGAACAACTAAAAATGAAGTTAGAAATGGTGATGAGATATTTATTTATTTTATTTAACATTTGTTTACCATAAAGTCCAACTTGGAATGAAGCCAATGAGGCCCGGGGAGAAATGCTCCAGACACATGTCTTTGTAATGATATCCTGTTTCCATTGTTGAATTTGTAACAGCTTAATAGTAGCATAAGATACCCAACAGTGTACAATGTATCCTATGTTGTGCATTGAATAAAAATGCAGACTGGCTCTCATGGAAAAAATAAATAAATAAATATTTGCAACACATTTTAGAAAAACAAAAAGAAACTGCTAAGGCACTAGATTCAATGTTATATCCCCATGCTATGCAGTACTTTGAGCAGCTTATTTACAGTGAATTGGATTCCGCTTTTATAATGCCAGTTGATACTCTACTTTTTGCAGATGGAAAAACTGTTATAATAAATATACCAAATACAAACAAATCTGCAAAATAAACTTCATTGCTAAACTAATAACAAACAGCAGCAAACAGCAAAAGATACTGCTGAAAAGTGAATGAAAAATCTTATTAACTTTAAGAACATTGACTGAGGCCCAGATGACCAGAAAATGATTAATAATCAGAGCAAAGGAAGAGCTTGCCAGGATGGGTGGCTTTCAGCAGCCAGTGCTGGAACACCAAACCAAGGAGAAAAGAGTCAACCCAAACCACTGCATGGGTGACACCCAGTGGTAGCTGGTGGAAGGACATTAGGCAGTAAGCACCAATGACCTCTCTGCTCATCAAACTGTGCAGGTGTAGTATCCACCAATCAGCTCATACATGAAAAAATATATGCCTCATGAGAAGCAATGGGAGTGCCAGCATGACAGACTGCTGCAAAAACATTGATAATAATAATAAGAAAATATCCACCTCATATCTTTGTCTGTCTATCTGAATGACAGCCCTTCTGTCCCCTTGGATGTTGCCCATCATCAACCACTTATAGGTATAGGCCACACTGGCCAAGGTTCTACTGGAAAGTAGGACTCCCCATTCCATGAGATGAGATGATATGAGCTGGAATGTGTGGAAAGAGACCAGATTGATGACATTGTTGATGTAGGTCTCTTAATTATGGTGGGCATGATAAGGAAAATATTGCATTTGTTTGTCCATTACACCTAGTTATTATGACATATTTGTGCACAAGGTATATAACATATACTGCAGTGCATATTGCTATATCAGTGTCCTTTAACTTTATATGAGAAATTAGATGTCTGCAGATGTATAGTCTGAACATTACTCTGTACATGTACTTGTGCACATCAGCCTTGCACAGTCATGTGTTTTTACTCATGTGGCCAGTGCAGAATGAAAATACTGTTTAATGAGTGAAAGGACTCTCTGCATACCCTCACTTTATGCATGGCTAATGAGACTAGGTTTGTTTTCTAAACCCTCCCAGTTCACCTCCTTTTTCATACATGTTATGCCCTTGTCATACCCCATATTTGGTGTATGCCTATCCCCATTTGTCTTGCTTGTGCTGCATGTTCACTTATGCATGCAGCTCTAATTACCATATTTGCTCCTGGCCAATTTTGACCCCTGACCTTTTCCTGTCACTCCCTTATGTTCATATGGAAAAATGAGGCAAAATGTTTCCTGCACCCTTGATTTTTTTAAGTTCATAGGTTCTTTGGATAGTACTAAGTAATCAGTCTCAAAATCATTGCAAGCCTTGCCAATGACCTGCATTCAACATTTCCTTCCAGTCTCAACTGAATTCAGTATAGACCAGGGGAGAATTTCAGGCTGTTCATTCAGTTATCTAGGTTTACCTTGTAAGGTGACATTGTGTTTGATGTGTAGTGAAAGTTTGTTCATGAGGTGGAGGATACACTAGGATATTAATCTATTACCTCATTGTGTTTTATTTATCTGTTGATGAAAGTTTAATCCATTTAATCAGGTATGCAAATTAAAATTTTCTCCATAAATGAATAGAAGGCCAAAGAAAGTTGGATCTTTTATGTCTCAAAAGGCTTATCACAGATCGGCAGAGAGGCGTCTATAAGATACTGAGTACCAAGTACTGAGATAATGTGTTCTTTTCCTTTAATGCTAATGTGGTTTACTATACTACAGCCTTCCCATTTATGTTTGACACCCCTGCTCCTTGTGGTACCTGCTTTGTGCATTGTGATCCCCACAGAATGTGCCCAGTACTAGTGAAGCATTTTATACATCTTATATGTTTAATTTCTGTTCTGCTTGTGATTATTTGGTCTTTGTTGACTATTTAGCTGAAATACTACTTTATCTTTTATACAGTGTGCACTGTTGTACACTTCTGCACATCTTCAAATATAACATTTTGTAACTGACATCCTGTTGCATGTGTTATGCATACGGAATGTGTTCCCTAATTAACTTGTAATTTCAGACTCTGTTTCTGGAGATGCCTGTTTCTCCCTGCTTGGTGCTGCAGCATTCTGTACAGACCACCTTTCTCTTGCATTATGTAGTGAAGTCAGCAGTTGTGCACAGCAGTTAGTTTGCAGCGAACGCCTTACACAGAACTACTCAGATGTATTAGAAATCTGATGCAGTACCTCAGGGACCTCTAGTGATGAAGGATTGCTTGTAATTAAACAATGCCTTTTTTGCGAACCTTCCTGAAATCTCTAGATCTTTGTCAGTGTCTGAGGACTGTCACTGACTGATGTTCTTACTCTTAAGTAATGCACATGTATTTTCATGTTACTTTGGTAATGAACTTCTGAACTTTTCATGTTGTGTGCTTTTATTGTGCTGTAGATGTATTTAGAACTTTTTTCTCCACATCTCCAAAATTTTCACTCAAATCAGACACGTCTCATAATCTTTGTCTTAAACCATAAGTGAAAGCTGGCCTTCACGTGGTCATCTTTAGTCATGTTTAATGCAAAAGCAGCATAAGTGTTAAACTTAGCTGTCCAGCTTTTCCCCAAGTTAAGTGTGTCATAGTCACCGTCAAAGAGAATTGTCAGTTACACATTTCTTGCTATAATTTTCTATTACTGTAGATAAACCACGTCTTTTCTGCTCCTTGAATCCTATATGTTATATATTGCATTATTCAGTTTTGCTTTATGAACTAGTTTTTTTAAAAGAAAATTCACTGTTCTTTTGAGGTTCCTGCTTGAGTTCAATTTGATAACACTGGCTTCAAGATTAATTGCACTAATAGCATAAAAATAAATAAAACTAACTTTTCAAAAGATTTATATTTTTAAAAGTAAGTCAGACCTTTTTATTTTCATCTCCAATTCAATACTCCCATATCTAACAGTCTTCTTTACTTCTCTCAAGGTTAATACAAATGTGTTATTAGACAAAAACAGAGAAATAGCAGTAAGCATGATACAGTTGCAAATTTAAACAGGCAGACTTTTAAAGAAGACTCAGTAATCTGATGTCATACTTTAGTAAAATAGAATAGATGATGCTCAAAAATTCTCTACAGATTTACATGACTACCTCTTCTAAAATAAATAGATAAATAAACAACTAAATTAGTAAGCTCCCTTTTTTAAATTGGTTATAAATTGTAATTACCAGAGAGGATTGGTGGTTAGGTTTTTAAATGAAAAATTATCTCATTGCTGAGATGCCAGTAGGAGCATAAAGCACCCTCATGGCTGATTGGATGATGGTCCCTTAGAGACTTGATGGTTGAGAGACAAGGGGAAAAACCAATACAAACAAAGCTCTTATTCCATAGCACTATATAATAAACCACCAATGACACAAAGTAGATGGATTCACAGCTCAGAGGGTATGTAGTATTAACGTTATATCCTACAGCTCACCACCAATCAGCCTGATACTTATACCACCTTGACTGACACCCCCTTTATCAGAAAGCAAGTCAGCTGTAAAATATGACTTCTAGGGGGTCTATATTAAATTGTCGCAATGGCATTGCAGCGAATGCCATTTTGCTGACATAAAGAGCGAAATGCTCAAACAGCAAAAGCTCAGGTCAGCAATTTTTTTTCCTAGGGGGGAAAAAAAATCATTTGGCATGAGCCATGACATTGCCCTTTACTCCACTGTAGTGTGATCTCGGAGTTGGTATATTTAGTTAGAGAGGGTGTGAAGGGCACAGCCCCCCACTTTAAAATGTTTTAACTGGTGTGTTTTGTTGGTCTACCTGGGGATTCGCTGTTTTGTCATTTCGGTTTTTAAGTGTTGGCAAAACGGCATTCGCTGTAATGCCATTTCGACAATTTAATATAGACTCCTTCTAGGCACTATAGTGTGAAACTCTGCAGTCAGTATGCATATTTGGGAAGTCTACCATGGGTTAAGTTTCAGTTCAAATTTTATCAGCAACATATTGCCATATTGTTATTTAGGGAGTGTGGGTGCCAGACTTAAAGTGGCCTCATCATTTTTTTTACTCCATACCATTTACCCCCATC
Source organism: Protopterus annectens (assembly GCF_019279795.1). Classification (NCBI taxonomy): domain Eukaryota; kingdom Metazoa; phylum Chordata; order Ceratodontiformes; family Protopteridae; genus Protopterus; species Protopterus annectens. The sequence continues at coordinate 1,190,121,363 of NC_056744.1, forward strand.
AGCTTCAGAGCATCATATAAAGTTTATATGGGAATATAAAAGAAAGAACTATCTTCTGAGGACAATGTTACATGATCTACATGAATGAACATGAAGGCACAAAATGCGTAATGTGCTGAAAAGGCTTTCTTTCTTATTTGTTAAAAATGAAGGAATGAATGATTTGTCCATTGTCCTTTATTGTTTAACTGATATACTTATGTGCTATAATGTAACTATATAAACCATAATAAACTATATGTGGTGACTGCAGAGTTGTGACTGCCACATATAGGAAAGAACAAAACATAAAGTAACTCAGAATGTGCAATAGCATCAGCTGGCTCCATTACAACTCATTCCCATTATAACTTAATAATGGTATAATTTACCTTGTGCAGAGCAGACTAATTCATTGTAGACAGATGAAGAGATCAAAGGTACAGGCAGCTCCAGGAGGTATTGTTTCAGTATCTCGGCTATGGTATGTATGTCAAACTTATCCATATCAACAGACATCAAGTCTAAAAAATAAAGCATTAAATATGTTTATTGTAGTATCCATTGCATCTTAGTTGGTATTTGCAATCAAGGAATAAAAACTTTGTCTCAAGATATGATTATCAGTGATTGACATCTGATATAGTATATTATAAGTTGGCATCAATTGTAAGCTATAAATACAGACTACTGAAAATGCTGGAAATCTTTTGATCATGAGTATATTTTTGTAAAGCAAACAGAGAAATTATTGAGCAGTTGCATTCATAATATAATTACTTCAGCTTATTGAGGCAAGCAAGTTATTGCCATTTTTTCTTTCATTATAATGAGTAACACTTTTACTTCATTGATCCCCTTAACAATAAGAGGAGGCATACTGATTATATGCATCTGTCAGCCCTTCCTTTAAACATCAGCTGTGATACATTTCAATACTTCTGACTCAAGTTTGAACTCATATTCTACCAATACAAAAGCATCATGATATGGAAGTTAAACCAATTATAACCAGAGTGATTCTGTTGACTATGTTGCATCAGCTTCTGGATTAATTCTGAATGATCAGTTATAAATAAACAGTGCATCTGCAGAATACACTAAACTAGTCTATACATTTTGAATGAAACAAGAACACTGTTTTTATCAGAAGTGCAGATAAAAAGGAAAACAGGAAGATTTTACCACTAGTGATATGGAAGTCTTATGGTATCACCAACTTTTGAATGCTAGCACAGTTGCTAACATAATTTCACATTGCTGTGATATATTGACAAAGATATTCTGGAACTATCAAGGTAGCTGGATAATTTGATAAGTCAGAGTTATAATCTATCTGTTTGAGCACTTCAGTTCTACCGTTTGTTCCATTGGCATCATGGCTGAAGGAATAGGCCTGAGGAGCAAGAAAGGCCTGTCAGTCAAACAGAATGATGCAGTCACATGACTTCTCTTAGCTCGGGGTTGGGAGGTTTTGCAACTTTGTATTGCTTGTACAACCACTGTTGGAGTATACAAGCCTCAGAAGTAAAGACCCAGTTTCAGGGCAGCACGTTTGCAACTTTGCCTGTGTATTATATAAGTAACATTTTACATCTGTTACCAGGTTTTCCCTCTTCCAATACTCATCTATCTATCTATCTATCTATCTATCTATCTATCTATCTATCTATCTATCTAGCCATCTTTTAGGTATTCTGAGATCTCACATGACTTAACTAGAGCAAAGTTAGTTTGCATTGTTCATTAAGCACACATAGTTCATTAAGCACACATATTACACAATGTGCTACCTCAGTTTGATAAAGAAAACAAACTTTAAACAGGAGAATTCCATAAATAGTTGAGAGTTGTATTTAACCAATGAAGTTAAAAAAGATGTTTACAAATATTATCACGTCACAATGCATTGTTGTTGCTAGTAATTGAAACATTTAGTCTGAAAGTGCTGTTTGGTCACCAAAAAATGAAAAAAAGTCTGGCATGGGTGTAGCTGTGGGCTACACCACCACAACCCCCAATTATATTTAGCTATGAAATGGGGAGGTTGACAATTGTGATATGATATAATGTTGTTGCCTTGTTGAATTCTGCCACAACAATTTGTTAGGCTTCTTTAGCTATTCATTTGTCCTTTGTCCAGCCGACAGAACACTAATATCCACCATAGCAAACATAGTGTCAATGTCCAGTAAGCAATGTATTAATATAGCAATAACCCACGCCTGGGTGTGGGTAATGCTAAATTTACCCACGGTTGGCATGGTTTGGTCCCGAGGGCGAAGCCCGAGGGACCAAACAAAGCCAACCGTGGGTAAATTTAGCATTACCCACACCCAGGCATGGGTTATTGCTATTATACCATGACATTATTTAAGAAAAGAAACTATTACTTTTCTTAAATAATGGCACAGTATAATGCCTGTTTGCTGCTCTTCCGCAGATGTCTGGCATCCGCGGCAGTTCTGGCGCGCAGTACATCAGAGCTGTGGGCAAAAGCAACAGAGAAAGCAAGATCTCCGTTGCTTTTTTTTAGTGTTTCGCTATGTTAAATGAGTTTAACATAGCGAGACAGTTTTAAAATAAGCAACGGACATAGATCTTGCTTTCTCCGTTGCTTTTTTTTAAAACACTGTCTCGCTATGTTAAATGGGTTTAACATAGCTTTAAAATAAGCAGCGGAGATCTCCGTTGCTTATTTTAAAGCTGTCTCGCTATGTTAAACCCATTTAACATAGCGAGGCAGTGTTTTAAAAAAACGAGTTATACTAATGGGAAAAGTCGACGGACCTTTTCCATTAGTATAACTCGATTTACAACAGGCATGCTGGCCAATCAGCGTGCACGTTTTGGGGGGGGCATGGTATAATTCATATTATACCATGTCCCCCCCAAAACGTGCATGCTGATTGGCCAGCGTCTATTAAATCGAGTTATACTAATGGAAAAGGTCCGGTCGCCCGGACTTTTTCCATTAGTATAACTCGTTTTTAAACACTGTCTCGCTATGTTAAATGGGTTTAACATAGCGAGACAGCTTTAAAATAAGCAACGGAGATCTCCGTTGCTTATTTTAAAGCTGTCTCACTATGTTAAACCCATTTAACATAGCGAGACAGTGTTTTAAAAAAAGCAACGGAGAAAGCAAGATCTCCGTTGCTTTATTTTAGTGTTTCGCTATGTTAAATGAGTTTAACATAGCGAGACAGTTTTAAAATAAGCAACGGGTTGCTTATTTTAAAACTGTCTCGCTATGTTAAACTCATTTAACATAGCAAAACACTAAAAAAAAGCAATGGAGATCTTGCTTTCTGCGTTGCTTTTGCCCACAGCTCTGATGTACTGCGCAGGCACGCAGTACATCAGAACTGCCGCGGATGCCAGACATCTGTGGAAGGGCAGCAAACAGGCATTATACTATGCCATTATTTAAGAAAAGTAATAGTTTATTTTCTTAAATAATGTCATGGTATAATAGCAATAACCCATGCCTGGGTGTGGGTAATGCTAAATTTACCCACGGTTGGCTTTGTTTGGTCCCTCGGGCTTCACCCTCGGGACCAAACCACGCCAACCGTGGGTAAATTTAGCATTACCCACACCCAGGCGTGGGTTATTGCTATATTACAGACTAGCTATTATCCTTTATGACTATCAATTTTTGACATCAGTATTTAACAGGACATTTACCTTTTGCTGTGGTCAGAAACATTAATGATTAACATGCATCTGTAATTGCAATACTTTTTGCAGTGATATCCATTTCATTGCTTCATTAAAACAGTAATGTCAAGAGAAATTATGTAACTTATGTGTTCAGGTTCTGATGCATATAGTGAAGGTAGTTCATTTTGTTGTATATTCTAAGAAATAAGTGCAAACAGTTACAAAAATGTAACTATACACCTGTTACTGTAAATTTACTGATCAGAGTTAATTATTTTAATTGAGTTATATGATGTCAAAGCAAGTTAGTCAAACTGAATATCTGGTAAAAACACTTCCTCAGAGTAAAGTCCACATGGCCTTGTTACATAATCCTCACCCCCAACGTCACCAGAAACTAATAGCAGCAATGTTGACCGTATACAAAGGATGAGCAACACGGCCTGCATTTTATCCATCTTCAAACATCAGTATAGCTACAACTAATGACCAGAAGAGATGGTAACAAAAAGAAAAGGGACACTTCAAGCAACTTGTCTTCTCAGCCTTAGATTTGCCAAGAATAATCAGAGATCCTGATTATGTTTCTAACAACTATTCACTGAGGCTTACCAGCTGTTGGATAATTGACAGAATATAATGCAATAAATTATGCATTTTTGGGTTTCAGGAAAGATGCATGAAAAAATGTTGTTTGATCCATGAAAATAATTTTGAGAAGATTATAAAAAGACAATTCTATTTTATTTTGCTCCTTCATTTACAGATAACAATTTTAAATAGCATGCTATTTTATATAATATATGTCACTGAATAGGTTTGGAACACCAATGGTTCTGAGGCATGTAGGATATTTCTCTATCAAGATATTATTGAGTGTGTGTGTGTGTGTGTGTGTGTGTGTGTGTGTGTGTGTGTGTGTGTGTGTGTGTGTGTGCGTGTGCCTTTGCGTGAGCCTTTGTGTATGCCTGTGGGTGCATGTGCGTATGTGTTTGTGTGTGCTTTTGTTTCAAGCATTGGTGGCTTAAATAAAATGTAAAAGCCCATGATGTGCCATACACTGGCAGCAGTTAAGTGTATATTGCAGGATGCTTATTTTACTGTGTCATTTCTTTATGAAGTGTTGGACCTGGAAATGTTTGCTCATTATTATTGCAATTTCTTATGTGACTTTAATCAAAAGGGATGGAAATCCATGTATCATTGTTTTTCGCCCTGTGTACATTCACATACATAACAGAGTTAAAAGGACCTCCCCAGTGTACATTCATGTATTTAGCAGATATACAAAGACCACCTCAGTATACATTCATGTATTTAACAGATGTACACAGACCTCCCCAGTGTACATTCATGTACTTAACAGATGTACACAGACCTACCCATTGTACATTCATGTACTTAACAGACATACACAGACCTTCTCAGTGCACATTCATGTACTCAGCTGATGTACATAGACCTCTCCAATGTACATTCATGTACTTAACTAATGTACATAGACCTCCCCAGTGTACATTCTTGTACTTAAAGATGTGCATAGACCTCCTCAGTGTACATTCTTGAGTTAACATATGTACATAGACCTCCCAAATGTACATTCATGTGATTAACAGATGTACTTAGACCTCCCCAGTGTGCATTCATGTACTTAACAGACGTACATAGATATCCTTGGTGTACATTCATGTACTTAGCAGATGTACATAGACCTCTCCAGTGTAAATTCATGTACTTAACAGTTGTACATAGACCTCCCCAGTGTACATTCAGGTGCTTAACAAATGTACACAGACTTCCCCAGTGCACAATTATGTAGTTAACTGTAATTAACAGATGTACACAGATGTCCTCCATGTACATTCATATACTTAGATGTATATAGACCTCCCTCCTCTCCACAATCAACTCCAATTAAACAGAAAGTTCAGTAAATTACTATAATTTAGAGTACAGTGAAAGCAATAGCTGTAAAGGTTATAACTGTACATATATGCAAACCCCCACTTCCAACAAAATCTTGTTTCAAGTAAACATACAAATTTATCAATGATGAAGTCTCAGTGTAACCAAGGAGATGAAAGCGCCCAACTGATTTATTGTTTTTATTGAGTAACTGTATTGGATTTATCTTTTGTATGTCTTAAAGCAGCTTGTCCATATTTCTGTGGTTTCCACTCATTTCACATACTTGGCAGTTCGAACCCTATATTTCAATGCTATTTTCTCTGGTTCCTGGTTTTTATATAGCATTTCCCACCAGATTCACTTTTGGTTAACTTTCTAAGTTTATATGATCAATATTTAAAATTTGTCCCTATTTTTGGGCATTTGTCCCCCCCATTATTTTTAGCTTTTTCCAAATTTCTTGTGTTGCATAGTTGAAAGGTATGGTTATGAGTGCTCATTGTAAGCACTGGCATTACTATCTTGAGAACTTAGCATCTTGTGATCCCCATCCATGTGTCCAGACAGTACCCCACCCCTGCCCTCATAGGACTGAGTCCAGCATGACTCTGGTATGTCCTAAGAAGTGTATGAATGGAGGCTGCAACTGATGCTTGATGTGCCACCATACTATGCATCATTGACACCATGGCATTGTCCCATCTCTCTGCCAGTGCGAAGTACTGTTTGAAATCATCATGCATACCCTGTAGGACTCTAACCATCTCTAGCTGACTCTCTGTTGCAGTGGTCTGAGCCCTAACTATATCATGACACATTTCCTGTTGTGCAGCCAATGCTTTGCATGTTTCCTGAGGTAGTTCAAAATAATTTCTGAACATAGCACCTCTTTGTAATGTTGTCACTGTGGGCAAAGTGGCCGTGCACTGCCTGCCTTCATTGTCAAACTGTTCTTCTTTGTGTGGAGAAACTGGTGTAGATTTTCAGATTTGTTCCAGGTGTACAAGCATGACTAGAATGTCAGCCTGTGTTTGACTTTGTGGCCCAGTTTCAGTTTCTGTAGAGTTACTAACATTGTGTGAGGTAAGAGAGCCTGCCATTACACTGGGTGACTGTGTGCCACTTCACTCAGGGTGCTGCATGAATACAACTACATCATCATCATCATCATCATCATCAACAGCAACACCCATTCTTCTGCTGACTTCAAACATATTTTTTGGCACAGTTTGTTTCTGATGCTGACTCTTTAAATAAAATCATTACAAAATATTATTAACATTGCAAGAGCATATGATATGGCATGTTTAAAAGGGGGTGAGTGGGACACTTACCATGCAATCTGCCTTCATTTTCATTAGCTGCTGATGTACAGGGTTGACCTAATAATAATGACTTCTGACATGCTTAATTACAGCAGTGTTTTTCACCATTCAATTTTAAACCAACTTTCAGGAGCTGATGAATGCAAATGCTGCTGCTGATGCAGACTTTGGTTTGATAGAACAGTGTCCACACCACATCCAATTATTCCCATTACACCACCTTCTGTATCATGAGGCAGAAATAAGCAAAAACCAATGTTAGCGATCAGTGGAACAACTGCTAACACATCAAACAAAATCCACTAAGATGCTGAAAAACCTCTGTGTCTTAGGAAAAACCACACAACTGCTCCAATCGGAACAACAGCAACAGCAAAATAATACGTTTGCAAAACGTGGAATAATTCGAACAGTGAAAATTAATCCAAAATTGTTGTAGATAAAAACGTTTAATAAGTCCAAAAACTCCAAAATAGGTTGGCTGAGTGCTTTCACTTGTACTATAACAAGTTTACCATTTCAGTGAAAACTCATATAAGTTAATTATTACATGAAGACAGATACCTAACTATATGAAAAAACAATGGCTTAACTTAATTGTTTGTTCATAAGCATTTCATGACTGAAATGCCACTCTCTACACCCTAGTTAGAATGCATGTTGGGGGATGAGAGTGGAGGTTACTTTGCTAAAAGAATGACCAGCATAGAGGACATGTTGTTTTACTTCACTATTACTTACTATGCATCAGCCACAGTTCTGCAGTAAAGGAAATCCATGCTTCCCTGAACTGATATATTTCAGCCATTGCAATTCAGCTATTCCACAGAGTGTTACATGCATATTTTAAAACAAAAAAAACACAACTCATGTCATATTTTCTCTACTATCTTCCATAATCCAATAGAATATTAAGTAACGTATTGTAATAATATGCACATGTATACAAAAGTTAAAATGGGAATGAAAAAGAGGAATAAGAAATGCTTACCAGGAATATATACTTATGTGTATATGAGGAAAAAATTCAAATACAGACAAACAAGATTGTCCTTCTCTCTTTTGCTTATAGCTGAGGAAGAGATACAGTACAATAGCTAACAACATAAGAGACAAACACAATATCTAGCTGAATTATCTGGGATACAGTACAATAGCCACCAACAGAAGAGACAAACACATTTGGTAGAATCTACCAGTAAATATAACAGGTGTCCAAAAGGTATTTATTACTTAACTGCTCAAAGTACGTTTATTATATAGATTCAAGGTAACAGGAACAGTAATAAAACAATGGTTTTAAAACTGATTTCAGTAGTACTCCTGCATACAATTATGTTGTTATACTTTGTTATGCTATACTATTTTTAGCTCAAAAAAATGCAACTAAAGATTTCACTGATGAGGATAAATGTGTGTTATACTCTGATTTGTTACCTTGATTAATTTCAATATTTAATTATTTCTTATTTTTGAATTGTTGTCTGGGTAGTGTAAAGTCTGTAAAGTACATAATTAAAAATACAGCCCTTCAGAAGCGAAAACCCTTGCCATTTCAATTAATCTCAAGTATGCATAAGCACTATTCTTATACTTTATTCCCAGGTATATAAGCACTTCCCCAATTACTAATCCCAATTATAAGCATAAGTTTACTTCACTAAAGATACTTTTACACAGTGTTTTACTGTGCTGTTACATTTCATTAAAATGGTATTGAATGGATTTATTATGCATTTTGTGTTTTGTCTAGCCACAGCTTTATTTCTCTTCTTTTCTTATTTTGCTTATGCTAGGGACAGATCACCCTCTGCCTACCTGAGGACGTCCTTGCAGGGTCAGAGTGGAGGTTTGGGTCCTGCCAGCACTGTGGCATATGTCAGCCAGGCAAGCCTTGCAGAAAGGGGAAATCAGAGTTTGGTGCGTGCTAATAGAGTAGTGGACAAGAGAATTCAGAACCTCTCTTCAGCATGCAGAAGACATGCTTACCCAGTTTATGCTGACCAGCTTGCAAACACATCCTTACCCATTCAACATTGGGGTCTTCCACTGCAACATCATCTGGTAGTGGATGTGTTTGAGGCTTTGTGGACTGAGATTACAGCTGGCACTTCTCCAGTCCCTCTTCCCTTATAATTTGTCCTTCACCCCTTCCCTATTTCTAATGCACACTAACCTCTTATAAAACAAATTTGAAAAAATTGGGGGGTCTATCCCCTGACAAAAACATACTGCTCATCCTCTCCCATCTCCTCCAACTTAAACCATCTTGATATTTCCCTTCTGTGCTTATCTCACTGTTTGATCTCCCCTTTTTCAATCTGTCTTATCATTCTAATTCTATTCTGTAATGAAACCATCGATATCCACAAAGCGTACCCCTATATGAAAAACTTATAACCACTTTCCTTAAAAAAAAAACTCTTAACTGCTACACAGTGTGCAGCTTTTCTACAATGTTTTTAGTGTGACTGGATTCATTTTCTTGACTCTGTTTTGTATAAAGTTAGATCTATTGTGTTACTTGTGGAGTTATGGTTAAATCTTCAAAAGTGCATTGGTTTTAATTTTGGTCCTTCTCAGCATATCACTTTTATACCTGATAAAATAAATGTTTTAAATGTAACTCAGATGGATGTAAAAGATGCTATAACATATACTGAAAAGATTAGGTAGAGTTTTAATTCATTTTTGATACAGCGATTCTTAACACATACACAGGTATCTCATCATATTATTTCAGTGATTAAAATAATCCAATATAACATCTAAGAACATCTAACTCACCAACATCTCCAAATGACTTATGTTCTTGTAAGAAGCTGAACTATTAAACCCCCCCAAAAAAAAAACTAAATCACTAGTTAAGTCAGTAATAGAAACGTACAACTTATCTTCATAATTTAAAAACACCAAATCCTACGATATATGAAGCACAAATCCGAACTAAAAACATACAAAGGTAACAACTCAGTAAGGGAATGTCTCTTTATTTAGCACTTTTGACCAAAGTCTTCATTATTATAAAAAAATCCTTTCCGTCCACACTTAAATTTCAATTAACAATATCCAATGAAAACCTTCAGAGAACATCTCAAAATTCTTATGTCACCCTGCACAGATAACATTTATAAAAGTGTTTAAAACATTTAATACATGCCTTCATGTTATATAAAAGAATTGATAAATTCATTTACTGCATTACACTTAAGAAATGCATGATTTGGTACTCCAGAAAAAACAGTACATTTCATTTATACTTTCATATAATATAATACTGATACTTTAGTTGACATTTTTGGGTCCTAATAAAAAATCCTGCATAAATTTGTGTTTATTACATAAAGATAATCTTGCATGAAGCTCTCTAAAATATTACTATCTGACATCTCCAAAGCAGATTCTTCTTAAGTGTTTTTGATATAGCATCAGGACAACCAAAAGACTGTAAACTGTAAAAATAGAAACAACTGTATCATAATATCTAATAAAATTGAAAGCACTCAATTGCAACAGCACATAATAAATCATCTGCATGTACTACTGTTGTGATAAAAATTAATCTTATTTTAGCCATTTATATATTAACCTGATTTATGACTGTAAAAAATAAATGCATAATAAAACTTGGCTTAATGGACAATGTTATCCTATGCATTTTCTCTCTCTCTCTCTCTCTCTCTTTCTAGATATATATATATATATTTATATGTATAGGTCTGCCTATAAACAATCTCTTCCAGTAATGCATGGTTTTGTACAATAATTCACATCTTCAACCAAATGCAATGTCTTTATTTTGATACACAAAGCACATAATATATGCAACAATCATTCAAAAGAAACAGAAATCTAAGCTTTTTGTATAACCAATTTACATAAAATTCCATATTCTTCTTTTTGATAGACACTTCTAATATATGTGTTTATAATCACAGATACTCCTGATATTCACTCAAGTTACAAGTTAATCTGCGCATTTCATAAGGTAAATATACTGTCAATAGTGCTTTTTGGTATTTGTTGAAATATATAAGTAAATAAGTTATAACACAGTTAAGGAAGTAGATTAGTCTCCAATTATCTTTTTCTTTATCTTTCAATATTAAAAGTATTAAAGACACATAAATAATTTTCTCATTTTAACTGGTACTCCCTGGAATGCCTGTTTATTAAACAAAATAATTGCAAGATATATTTGCTAATGTATTTATCTTTTTATTATAAAAATAGGATATCCCTTCTCCCCTGAGAAGACTAGGTTGTACCTTCATAAGTGTTATTTTCAGTTCCACAGTTAAAAATGGTTTATTACACATTATACAAAGGCCAAGTGCAAATTCATTTTGCTAAGAATTGTCATCTGCAGTGGTTTTCTATGGTTTCTATCTGTTATACTAATTGAGATATATATGTAACTATAAACCCATTTTCAGTAATAATTCCCATCTCCTTATTATTCCTTTTTCTTCTGTTAGAGAAATTGGTAGTATCTGTTCCCCTGATCTAGCATTTTTAAGGTTCAAGTTATATAGCCATACAACTATTTTTGCATTATATTCCTGCAACTTCTTTATAATAAATGGTATTTTTCTTTGTAAAAAAGCTTTATCTTGTTCCCATAATATAATTTTTTGCTTTTCCAACTCTTTGATTTTCCCTCAGCTCAAACGCCATTTATATTTCATTAATACTTTTTTTTAAAGAAAACCACCGCCACACTCAAGATATGTAACCAAATTTTAAATCCGTATTCCTTCTCTAAACTGTATCAAGTAAAGTTTCATCTAACATTGTAAGACAAGACTTTTATATGTTATGTGCCATAAATAACCACCTGAAGGTTATGTATTTCAGCTGTCTGTCTCCAAACAGGTCTATGATGATTTAGGGCCCGAAAAACATTTCCCTACAATCTTGATTTCTCCTTCATGCAGATTATTACATGGAAACATATAAGCTATTCATGTAGTCAAATTATTTGATTTATAAACATATGAATTCAGGTTTAGAGAATACAGAGTTTGTTCTGAGTATATCCATGCATTTTCTCATATCAACATAAACATAAAGCAACAATAAATACATATACAAATGCATATAGAATAATTAGTACATATCAAAAATGAAAATAAATATAAAAAAATATAAAAATATAAAAATTAAATGAAGCAAGGAGTTGACCTTGCTTCATTTCATTGTTACAATTTTATATTTGTTGTTTTATGTCTATTTTATATAATTATATGCTCTGTTGCTTTAATTTTTATAAGCTCTTTAGCTGCTAACATGTGATTGGCTTAAGGGTATTTGAACTGTGTATATATTGCAGTGGCTCATTCTCTCTGTGTCTATGGACTGATGAAGCAGTAGTGAAAGCGCTTACCAAGTTTTATCTGTTTGGCAACTAAGTTCTATTTGTTTGATAATACATATGTTTCTACTTCACCCAGTGTGTTACTCTGTTGGCTTTGTTCTGTGATTATCCCATTTTTCTTCCAACAATGTATTTATCTAAGTCTGTGCAGTTCCATAGTTTTTATTCTCAAATAGTATTGAAGAAAAAACTGAAAAATGGCAAAGTATATTTCTTATTTTCCCTCTGACTTCTCAAGAATGGCTATTTCAGCAAACATAAATGATTACAAGTGGTTATTTAAGTTAAATTTCATGGCTGGGTAGGTGACTAATGCTTTGAATGTTGAAGCAGGATAACAATTACTACATGCAATCTGTGAAGTGTCTCTTGCTGCCTATGCAAAAGAGATGAATGCAACTACTATGTCATGCAAGAACATTAATGTAGGGATAGATCTCATTAAATTGGATTGTGTGCCATGGAGCCCTGATGGTTTGACTTCCCATTTTATGGAATATGGATGTGCATGTATTTGGTGGAAGAGATGGTGAATTATTCATAAGACATTTCTCAGTTGGGCTAGAATATAACTAGAGAGTATGTTGTTTTATAGAAACAGAAATATGGGTGAGTGGCTATCTTTCTGCAGTGTTCTTTTTCTTTTGCAGACTTCTTGAATACCTGATGTTTGTAGGTGTGTGTGTGTGTCTTTGGAAATGTGATTGTGTCAATTAATTGGTTAATATTAAAGTATGGATAGGTCAGCATTAGGCATTATAAAGTTGTACATACTTATCTTACACAGGCCTCACTCAGAACAGACATTTACTTATGACATTTATGGAGAGTGAGTTTAACATTTAGGTTTATCTTTGCTTAATATATGTGCAGAAATGCATAATCATACTTTATACAATCCTTAGTAAAACTATTTAAATATGTGAATAAATGAACTGTTTAGGCTTAGTCTTACATAAGAGAATTAGTAACAGAGGCATGATTCACCATTCTGTTAGAGATGCATATTTCTTATGATTTTAAGAATAGCTTGTCAGTTTGACACATTCTAGATATGTACTTATGCTGTTAATATGCTGTCACTTGTTACATCCTTCACATCTATTTCAATTTTAAAAACAAGAAGAAAAGACTTAGAAGAAAAATCCAAACCCCATTTAATGGAGTGTGTTTTGATAATATGGATATAAATAAATAACATGGCATGTAATGGTGAATAATACATTTTCTACACTTCAGCACATTGTTTATAAAGGGCTGGCTTACTTGTCCATAAATGATACACATTATTGAAGTACACAAAGACAATCTGATATAAAAACTTAACAAAGAATAACAACATAAAATGCATATACATTGAAATATTTCATATGCTGCAGTAGAATATGACAAGTTGAATGTCTCTGTGCCCTTTTTCAGTGGATGTCAGAGGAGAAAAGTTCAGTTTTAGAGACATCACAGAGATCATTTGCATTATTTTATTCATGAGCAGCAGTTCTATTATTCAGATATCCTTAACATCAATTACATCTATTAAAAAGTTTTGAGTCCAAATAACAGTTAAATGTATTATATATGAATACATTTTTTTTAAATAAAGAGTTAAAGCAGCCCAAAGAAAGGAAGGAGGTGAGAAGGCATACAGAAGATAAACTTATATTATATTAGCATCAGTTTACCAAGTACAGATACAGAGCCATTCATCTGTCAGGTGCTGCTTCAATTGGCTGTTAAAGTCTTTCAGGTTTCAAATTGTTTGGAGTGTGATTGTATTCCAGCTTTTAGCAATACACTGTGAATACATGTATCAGGCTAGTGTAGTTGTTTTATGGAGAGGCAGTGATTTTGGTTGGTTGTAAATTTGGATTCTTTATTCTAGCAATGCTTTAGTTTGGCTGATAGAAAGGAGCTGAGATTGGTTAGGATAGGTGAGGTATATATTAGAGGGTGGAGTAGAAAAGAAGTGGCTATGTTTTGTCTGTGTCTATATTATGAAAGCGAAAAACCCTATGAGCGAATACCAAACTATCGACCCCGATACCGCAAAACATGAAAATCCCGAACGCACTAAACAGCGAAAAAAAAAATCGAACTGTCATAGTCGGCCAACCCCACCACTACCTATATACTACCTACTCAAATAAAATAAATAAACCACATACATACACTAAACAAACCCTACTTCTAACTTAAAGTAAAGAACAAAACCCTATTTCTAACCTGACACTAAACTCCACATACACAACTAACTATCCACTTTCCTTAACCCATCCCTAGCCCTAAGGTCCGTTACTACGGCACACGTCCCCTACAGACATACACCCAAACAAAACAAATAATCCACATACATGCATATAACAAAACCCTACCGCTAACACTACTAAACCTCACATACAAAATTATCTATGCACTATCCTTAACCCCTTCCTAACCCTAAGGTCTGTAACTACTGCACATTTCCCCTACGAAAATATACACAAACAAAATAAATAACCTACATACATATATTTAACAAAACCCTCCCTCTAACCCTACACTGAATCTAACATCCATTACTTATCTAAGCACTTACCTTAACCCGCACACTATCCTAAACTCCGTAACTATCCAACACTTACCTTATGCAGCTAATCCACAGATGGACCAACCATTAAAAATTGACATTTCCATTTTCGTGGTTTTTGACTTTTGCTCTAAGTCCACTTCGCGCTATACGGTTCGATGTTTATGTATTCGCGCAAACGTCTTTTTGCTCTCATAATATAGACCCGTTTTGTCTAGCAGAGTAAATAAGGTAGTGTTTTACTCTGTAGAGGCATCCTAGCTTTTGGTGTGTCTCGTCCTAGCTTTTGGTTTGTAAACATTAATATTTTAAATTGTTATAAATTTCTTATATCTACAAGAGCCTAAGATTAGATTCCTTTAGTGCCAGGTACCTGACTATATTCTAGGCAAAGTCACTACCAGTGCAGTTTCTTAATGAGCATACAGATTCATTTTTTGCTTTGGGACCTCTCTTTCTTTTTATTTTTGATCATCTGTGCTGAAGGTACATAAGACTGGGGTGTGAGTGGCATGTCCCCCGCATGGAAGGTACAAGATAACTTGCCATCTTGTAGAAATGCCTACAGTTTGACATTTTGCTTTTGTGATATTTTGGACAGTCGTGCTTGTCAGTGTCATTCCTTGGCATCTTTTCATTTGGGGTTTCATAATGGAGCCATAAATGTGTTGCATACAATTAATACAGGAAAGGTAGGTGGATGAAAAATGATGTCTTATAAATGACGTAAAATGAAATAAAAAAAATATGGAGAAGAAAGATGGGAAAATAATTCATAAAATGAAAGAGATAAAACATTTGATGTTAGGGTATTGTAAGACAATGTAAGAGCTTAACTATCACAATTGTCTCTTTAAAAATTATTTAAAATATAAGGCATTATGATAATTTCCAACAATATCTTATACACATGTATACATATATTTATATAAATAGACAGATATGATTATCTTTTAATGATAAACTTTCAAATAAATTTGTCTAAAAAGTTGGCAATGTGAATCATTTAACAATAAAACCTTGAATTAATACTAAATTCATTGCAAAAGAAAATGAATGGTTTATATTTATGATCTCATGAAAAAAAAATGCACATACCCATGTATCCATGACAGGGGGCACTGCCCCCATACTGGCAGAACTTAAACATACTAACTTCATGATCACACAACAAAGGAGAAAGAGGATAACTCCTGAACTTATATTATAGTTACACTGCTGCAGTTCAGTTGTAATATGTGACCACTTCACCATATATATATCTATATATCTATATCTATCTATATATATATATATATATATATATCTATATCTATCTATATATATATATATATATATATATATATATATATATATATATATATATATATATATGGGTCTACTTCACATAATCAAACATCCAAATGTTCGACTTTCATATGGCCGAGACCATATGATCAAACATTTGATAATGTAAAAAAAAAGAAAAGAAAAACTAAACAATGCTAGCAGGGGGGCAGCCCCCTTCACCCCCCATGTGAGGGGATGATCCTCCCACAACCCCCATTATTTAAATATACCAACTATGAGATGGCACTACATTGCGGTAAAGAGAAATTTTCCCGTTCCACTCTCTATGGGGATTCCCATTCAGACTGTTCAAACTTTTAAAAGTTCAATCATCTGAATGGGACCCATATAGATTTTATATATATATATATATATATATATATATATATATATATATATATATATATATATATAAATCTATGTCTGCCTCTTTTTCAAAGAACAAAAAGGAAGAGCCAGCAAAACCAGACCCCATAAAAATAATTTATTGAATATATTAAGGACAGCAAAAAAGTGCACAAACCGGTTTCGGCTGGTATAAACAAACACAGCCTTCTTCAGTGTGAAACAAGTATACTTCAAGCATGCCTTTATATAGACTGCAAATCAATCTGATTGGTTATTTTTAGAATTTGTCATTCA